>NW_003852621.1:1050546-1092526 GCF_000181295.1 Otolemur garnettii
ATCAGTTGTTGAGTCAAACACCAGCACAGGTGTTGTGGGAAGGTATTTTTTAGACATGAGTAACACAAACATCTAAACCAATAGACTCTGTGAATGGCAGGTGACCCCCCACACTGTGTGGCCTCGTCCAATCAGTCCAAGGCCTTGGCAGCAAAGATAGGCTTCTCCTAACGCCTGAACCACAGGCAACCAGCCTGAGTTCTTGGTCTGCTCTGTAGATTCTAGACTCAAGGCTGCAACTTCAGCTCCTGCTGGACTCCCAGCCTGGTGAGTGTGCCCAGTACTTAGTCTCACTCTGTCCCTCTGTCTCTACCTCACACCCCCAGAGGCTCCTGGCTACACGGCAGAGGTCAGGCATCTCCTCACCTGTCCTGCCTTCGAGGCAGAGTGAGAAGAGAAAAGCTGGGTGTACTTGGGGTTCCCCAACAGGGTCTGTGGTCCTGCGTAGTGGCACCATCTCCAGCCACAGTCTGTGAGCCCCGCACATCCAGGTGGCGGTCCGTACTTGGCCACCCCCTCAAGTAGCTGCCATCCCCTGGAAAGCACCTGACTGGGGGACCCTGACCTGGGGCTTGGAGGTTACCCCCAAAACTGTTCTGGGCTAGATTTGTATGCAAAGTGCGCAGGTAACTGGGGGAAAAACAAGATTTTATGATATGATGTATTTATCAATCCCTAAAACTCAGTTTCTGTATCACGACCTCACAAAACATGAAGTTGAAACAGGTTTAAGATAGTTTTTCTTTCACAGTTGCCGTTTCCTCCACATGTGACCAGGTAGAAGAAACAATAAAACCATTTTTTAAGAAAAAAATAATTCTTGATTGAGCTAGAAACTAATTCTTGATTAAATCTGTTATGTTTCTAGATGTGTAATTTACTCATAAGAGTGAAATAAAATATTCTTATAAACAGAATATTCAAGGCTGATTTAGCCTAATAGTGTTCGTGAATGGGAAACCCTAGCACTTGAAACTAGTAGAAAATATGGTCCTTTCCAAAATAAGCCCCACGTTCTGCACATAGAACTTGCTGTGTTAATTAAAATTCTGAAAAATCAGATGGTTTAAAAGGGTAGCTTTATTTTTTTTTTTTCTTCTGGAGCAGAAAAATAGCTATCTCAGTTTGGCTAAAATATTATTTTAGTTGGGAGTGAGAAAAAGGAGAGGGAAAAAATTCCCTTATTAAAAAGCAGCAAACCCAATAGAAATTAAATCTTGTAAAAATAAAAGTCACACCTGGACTAACAGCTCCAGAGCCAAGTGGGTATTTCCGCCTCTGTGTGTGCAGAGCTCCCAGCTGAAGTGAGTTTGCTGGTTTTATGCAAAACTGAAGGGTCACTCCAAGCTACCACAGAGGCTGACCTGGGGCCCCCGGAGGGGCTCCTCAGGGGGACTGGTACCCTCACATCCTTACCACGTACCTGCATCTCACAGGAACAAAAAGCCAGGGTGGGAAGGGGCTGCTGCAGAGGGGCTGAGGTGCCTGCACCAGACTGAGGGGGACATGGAGGAGGGGCAGCCCACTTGGGGCCGGCACTCTTGCTGTGGGGGCCAGGAGCCTACCTGGCCCCAGGAAGGGGCTGCCGGAAGGGTGACAGAAGCCCGTCAGAGGGCAAAAGTGGGGAGGCAGGGGCTTGTGCATTGGCTTAGGGTGCTGAGCCCTAGCTTCAGTTCCGGGTCTCAAGGATACCGTGGGCCCCGCCTTCTGGGCACCCAAGGCCAGCTCAGAAGAGTATACAGGCTGCTCTGAAACTGAAGGTAAAGTTACCTCATCCAGGGAAATACCTGCCCACCAGCAGCCAGAAGGGCCCTGTGCAGAGGGAGACTCTTTCTGGCTGGTGAAGGTGGAGCAATGATGCTCCTCTTTGGGAATCAAGCTTGTCAGACTTTTAGGAATACCCCAGAAAATCCACAGTTGTGTTCATAGCTCCGTTCTGGGGCCAGTAGCTGAGCCAGGAGGAAAGATGGAACATCCTGGGGTCTGGCCCCCAGCCTGGGGAGTGGCTGGCAGGGTTCCCCATGGGGGCCACAACAGCTGAGGAAGAGGGTGGGGGCAGAGACCTGCACCCCCAGGCTGTATTCCTGAGGCTGCAGCCCTCATCTCCTCCTCCTGAGTTGTCCACTGCAGCCCTGGCCATGCAGGACCACACTCAACCGAGAGTAGGCCTGCCCAGAAGAGGTACAGAAGTCAGAACCCGGGACTGCAGGTGGGAATGGCGGGTGGCGCACCGCTGTGGAGAACACAGAACGTGCAGATGACTCAGTGATTCCACTTGCAGGCACAGACCCAGGAGGACTGAAAAGCGAACTCAAATCAGTACCTACATGCACAAGTCCACAGAAGCCCACTGTGATGGCCAGGAGATGCGGACAGCCAGGTACACAGCGCAGAATGTGTATCAGCCCTGCAGGGAGTGAGGGTCTGGCAAAATCTTCCTGGACAGATCTAGAGAGCACAGTTCTCAGTGAAAGAACGCAGGAAGCCCCCCCAGCTCCTTCACATGGAATGTCCTAAATAGGTGAGTTCATGGGCGCAGGGACAGATTGCTGATTGCCCAGGGCTGGGGAGGAGGGCACAGGGCTTTCTTATGGTGATGAAAGTCCTGAGACTAGGTGGGGTGGTCGCTGCACTCTGGGCTGTGATTGTGATGAATGCACTGAGTTGCTTCCTTTAAAATAGTTAATTTTGTGTTGTATGAGTTTCACTTCAACTAAAAAAAATGAGGAGGACAAGGAGATGCTGGTGATGACCCCTGCCCAGCACCCCCACCAAGGCCCTCGGGGCCTCCCTGAGGTAGAAAGCATTGGCTGCACTGAGGGCTCAGCCCAGCAGCTCTGCCCCTGCTGATGTGAGCACAGACCAGCAAGCCAGGCAGACCTTCTGAGGCTTGGGAGGTCCCCCAGGGAGGTTTGTCCTGATACTTGCAGTTTATTCACATTTTATTTTATAGGAAAATACTTGGAAGTTATGTGGACCCATGGACTAAAACAATTCTGGCTTCTTTTATTTTTCTTTAATTCTGAGGCAGGTAACCTGATTTTCCTAACTCACACTGAGAAGGACCAGGAATCTGAATTCACTTAACCCCGCATCACCAGGGCAATGCCCTGTGGGCAGTACTGGCCACTCTGACGGCATGAGCTGGACCTCAGTAGTTTTGCAGAGAAAGGTAACAGTCAGCAGATAAATTGCCACCCAGATCCCAATGAATCTTGCAGCCTCACCTTTGTCTGGGGCTCGAGGAGCATCTGTCACATGAACAAAAGCTCCCTTTGCTATGCATGGGACATAGTGTCTGATAATTTGCGTGGGAACTATTCTGTAAGTTAAGTTATGTGTTAAATTAAGGAGACCTTAGTATTTAATTATACTCACCCTTTGTGAAAAATAAATAATTCCTTTGTGAGACAAACCACCAGTCCCCACAGCATCTGTTTGGTGCTGCTTAGGTTTCCTCTTCCATTTGCCAGGATTTTAACCTTGGACACGTGTGTAAGCTCCTCTTGCTTCAAATTCCTTGTGCTGAAGAAGGGAGGGCAGTTCCCATCTCACAGCGTTTTCTAAGGACTGTCCTGTGCCAGCCCAGTGTGACATGGAGCCTGACCTGGTGGTCGTCCTGCTCCCAGCACTCTCTGTCTCTTCTCCAGCCCTACCTCAAGCCTTGCTGTGGAGGGGCACCAGCTGGCTTTATCTCCTGTTCACCTCTGAAACTCTGAGGCCCTGTTCTTTCATGCAGTTTAAGCTGAGCACTGGTGTTCACGCCAACAATGGGGTCAGGCCTGGCCCATTTCCTTGGGCCTTTCTCTCCCCAAGCTTTCTTTCCCTGACCGCACTTTGGATGCCTTCAGGGCAGACCATTTGGGCAGTGTCATCAATGTGGTCATGGCGCATCTACCAGGACTGTCCTGGAGGACAGGACACACAGAGCCACCTTAAGCCATCAGAGAACTCCTGCCGTCTTGTGCCTGGCAGTCGATAGGCAGTCGATAGGGCAGTCGATAGGCCCTCAAGGCAGAGGGGGCAGTGCCATGGGCTGAACTTGCCCCCAGTGTCATAGGAGGGAGCCCTCACCCAGCATGCTGCGTCTAGAGCCAGGGTCTTGAGACGCAATTAAGGCTAACAAGGCCACAGGGACCCTGATCGGAAAGGACTGTCACTGGGATGGCCTCAAAAAGTAGGTGGAAAACTTCGCCAGTTGTTTTTTCTTTCTCTTTTCTTTCTTTTAACAGTTTTTCTTTAGTATTTGTCATCTAGGACAGCTACTCAGGGACACCACGTGGCCCAAATGCTATAAACAGTCGCGTCCAGGCCTGTGCATAGCCAGTGCAGGCCGGAGCTGGTGACCTCCAGTTACGGCTCATTAGTGTGTCGTAACATTATAGAAATCACCCCCACGTGGGACTCGCTGCCGTTCCCTACACACGCGGTACATGAGGGTGGTGTGCATGGCTGTGCCTGTGCGTCTGGAGCTGCACCCGTCTGTGCCCCTCCCTTCTGGTTCCAGCTCAGTGAACTCACAAGAAGGTACCATCAGAGCATGAGTCTCTTCATTATTTGGCCAAAAGTTTAGAAACAAGAGTCAATTTCCTTACCAACTGCAAGTTTTTTCTTTGAAGCCAATATCAGGTAGGGAAAGAGCACAGTGTTTCAGGAGCAGGACTGGTGCCCCAAGAAGAGGAAAGGACACCAGGGTGTGCCTAGAGAAAAAGCCATGTGGGGACATCAGCAGAAGAGAGCCTGGCACAGCCAGAAGGGCCATGTCAGGAGAACCCCCCCCCACTGACCCATGCTCTGGGACGGTGGCCCCCGTCTGGGGAGAACTCACTCCTGTGCTGCTCACTGTGGCTCCTGAGTGGACCAAGATGCACGATGTGCTAGGACCGTTGCTTCCAAGGTGTTTGGATCTGGGTCTCAGGGGACAGGAGGCCTCTAGTCCAGCTGCTGGCCGCTAAGCGAGTTGGCTGGTGTCTGGGACTCTGTGTCCATGGTCTGGGTGATGGCAGCAACATAGACTGCCCTCCTGCATCAAAGTAACAGCCATGAGACACGCAGAGGTGCCGCACACCTGCCACCCTGAGGTCCCTGCAGAGCACAGCAGGTGAACGCATCAAGTGTCCCCATCTCTAGGGACATGGCAAGGACACAGTGAGCTGCACACTGGTCAGGCTACACTTTCCCAAGTAGCCACAGGGGCAGGTCATGATGAAGGCAGTGCCAGCCATGCTGAAGACCAAGGTCTGTCCACCATTTGTCTTTCCCAGGCATGTTTTTTTTCCCAAGAGGGCATGTGTGTGCATGTACATATGTGATGCATGTGTGTGCACACATCACATGCACCTTTCCAGGAGGACAACAACTCCCACCACCTTCACCAGCTCCCAGTGACCAGCCTCTCAGGTCTAGGGTGAGGGGCCGTGGCACCTGTCCTCTAAACTCCTGGGACCCCATCTGCCCCAGACCCAAGGACAAATTAGACCAGCTTGGCTGGGAATAACCAATTCCCTGCGTTTATTTGTTTCTCCTGAAAAAAGGCTTCTGTTTGGTTCTAATGAGCAGGTTTTCCTAAAGAGAAACAGTAATAGCAGCAGAAACGTAAGTGGATTCTGTAAACTTGTAATCATACATGTCAAACACACGGCGGTATTTCGCCTGCAAAATAGAAGCAGTGGAAATCATACGGAGTGGGTGCAGGAAATTGTGTTTTCTTTGACAGAAGTTAATTCCAAACTAAGTATTCCCTGAAAGGAAAGCAGGGGAGACATTTTTACATGTCCATCATTTGTCCTTTGAGGACACAGAACAAATATGTTTTTTAACGCTTGACACCAGCATTATTCCGGGAGGCCTGGGGCTATGTGCTCTTTTCCAGCTTGTAGAATTGGAGGAGGTGAAAACAGCTCGGCATCAGAGGAGCCCGTCGCTCGGGGTAATCACAGCCGTGCAGCAGCAGGGCGCTGCCAGCCAGCACAGCACAGGCTTGGGCACCAGAGGCCAGGAGTGCCACGGGCTGGAGGTGGGTCAGTGCCACAGGGCAGCTGCTGGTGCGCGGAGTTACCCAGCACTGTGGGCCCTGTCCTGGAAAGCATCCTGCACACACCTCCTGGAGACTCCTGCATCTGGGAAGAAGCTCCTTGGAGAGCAGGATGGTACTTATCAGAGTCCTATTCCCAGAAAAACCCCTGTCCAGGTCACAGACCCTCCTGCAAATCTGGTGGAAATTGCCCATGATGGGTGAGCACAGACCACACATGGCATAACAATGCCGGTGACAGAGCCTGGGCTCCAGAGGGCCCTTTGTGGATGGACACACGTGGCCCACTGGGTCCCGAGGAGCCCCTGCTGGAGACTCTTGGGGGTGTGGCTGCCTCAGTTTCTGTGCCCCAGCTTGGCTGTGGAGGTTTCCACACTGGTGCTCTTGCTGGGTGCTACGCTCATGGGCACACTTTCTGGAAGAAGCTGGGGTGGCCCTGTTGCTTTGATGAGAGGCAGTTCTGATTGGGATTCAAACACTGAGGTTCTGCCTTTCCTGGGACAAGGGTTGTATCTCTACTCACTGGCACAGGGGCCAGGTGCTAAAATTCTGAGCCCACAGTCACCCCCCCACCCAACCCATCAGGCATTGGCCAGGGAGGAACTTCCCAACGTGGGGCTCCAGGCATCCCTCCCTACATGGCAGTCCTCTGGGGCCTGTCCTCACTCACTCCAGCTATCCCGGCCCCATCCAGACTGTCATTCCGGGGACTCTGGAGCCCCAGCCCAGGTACCCCAACAAGAAAGGATCTGAGGCTGAGGGCCCAGGCTGGGGTGTCTTCCAGTGGCCAAGCACTGCCTGTTGCAGCCCCTCCAAAATCCTCAGCAGATTCTGGAAGGGAGTGTCCCCCAGGATCATGACACTGATCCCAAAGGAGCATCTTCTGCCCCTCTGGGAGACACCATGGGGGGCGGGTAGGCGTCTCCAGGGACAGGCCCTTGTGCTGGGCTAAGGCCTTGCTCACCTTCCTGGTGTCCTCTAGGTCTGTGGCCTTGGGAGACAAAGCAGCCCCTGTCCATTTCGAAATTCAGATTGGGAAGAATCTCATTTTTTAAGGCTCTTCTTCAAAGACACCCCCCACCCCACTTTGGATTTTCAGATGGCGCCTTTTTGCCTTTCAAATCTTCCTCTTGGAACACCAAGAGGGTGATAGAGGGAATCACACATCTTCATCTCCAGAGAGGAGAGACACCATTTCTGGAAGATTCCTCCCTTCCATTCTCCCCTTTCCACCTCCTCTGGCTTCTGGGACAGATCCCAGTGGGTCAAGGCCAGCTCCTGGCTGCCCTGAACTGACAGGTGTGCAGCTGGGTGGGTTTAGAGTGGGGCCGCCCTCCGGGGACCACAGCTTGACCACAGCTTCTCCACTCATCCCAAATAGTGAAGTGTCCTGAGAAGGCCCCTTGGAGGGAGGTGGGCTGCAGTGCCTATGCTGGAAGAGGCCTCAGGGCTTGGCCAGGCCTCCTGGTTCCTGGTGGCCTCGTAGCATCTCCAACAGGGCTGCGCAGCTCAGGGGTTGGGGGCAATTCCCAGATGATGATGGGGTGCTGAGCTGACATAGCCAGGAGGGACATCTCCTCCCACACGTGGGGCAGAGGTGGAGAGTGCAGGCAGACACAGGGCCAGTGAGGAATGCTGCCCAGCACCCCCCAGAAAATCCCCTCCTGTGCATCAGCGGATTCTCCTCAGACAGCCATTGAGCAACCTCAGCCTCGACATGGGTTAATAAGGTCCCTCTCCAAACCTGAGGTCACTGCCCCAGAGCCTGTCGGCATCCATGTGACTCGGGCCAGAGTCTGTCATTGCACATCCCCTGGGGATCCAAGGCCCCAACTCCGAGAGCCCCGCCCTCGTCTCTGGAAACTCACGTTCACCGTTCCCACCTTGCAGGATGGAATATGGCGAGTTGTAGAGGCCGAGGACAGAAACAGTCAACGCTCAATGTTTCGTTTCCCTAAGCCTGAGGCCTCCTGTGCTTGCATTTGCACACTCACAGACACACACGAACACACCCCATGGTGTGGACACACTGGGCATCTTGCACACAGAGCTCCCACAGGGCCCTGTCCTTTGACAAGCCCACAGGCTCTCACCAGTGTAGCCTAGAAGCACCTATGCTTTACAGTGTGGTCTTTAAGTGTCTCTTTGGCCCACCAGCTGCCACGATCAGAGTTAGTCACCCTCCTAAAAAGGGTGAGGCCTGGTGAGGCTGGGCCGCTTATCAACAAGAGGAATTTGGGGGCTTTCTGAAGTGGCTTTGTGACTCCAGCAGCTCTGGCTTTGGCCCGGTGCCTGCTCTGCGGGCCGACACACTCACCTATAAATAACAGTGGTGACAGGTCCCCTGTCAGCACCCGCTGATGGACGGCCCCTTCTCCCACCATTACAGCCTTGTGACTGTGGGAAAATTAATTTAAGTGGTAGTTAATTTCTAATGAATTCCACTCAAGCGGTTAATATGGTCCCTCGGTGTTATGGTAACCTTCATGGATCATTGCGTTATGTAAATAAATTCCACTTTATGCCGCTTTATTAAAAAAGAGAGGGAAGATCAGAAGTCTGGCTCAATCTCTGCACTTGCACACAGCTAACCCCCAGCAGGAAAGCCTCTGGAGGAGGCATCTCAAGCCCACCAGGGCTTTCCCTGGAGCTGCATGTCTCCCTGACACCTTCCCCAAGAGGCATTAAGTTGCCTATTTTCAGGGCTGAGTACACATTTCCAAATTCCTCCTGTTATTGCTACACGTGGAAGAAAGAGAGAAGAGTATCAGTCGACTGTGCCTCAGAGAGTGCCCTGCTGTGCCTCACGTGGGACAAGGTGGGCCCCGGCTCTTGTAGGGACTGGAGGAGGCTGGATGAGCTGGGGCCCCTCTAGCACAGACCAGGGACCGGACGATGGAGGAGGAAGGCAGCTGAGCGAGTCTGGGAGGGGCCTCCAGGGGACCGAGGGGCTGGCTCACGTGCTCCAGGGCTGTCTGTGTGCCTGGAGCAGATCTGATGGGGCCACACGGTCCAACCTATGCAGGCTCTGAATGTCCCTGGGTGACTGTCTATGTGCGCAGCAAGTCTCTCCAGACTGCCCCTTCATGGGGAATTCTCGCACTGGACTCTTGACATTCTGTCTCTGTGGAAGCCCCTGCACACATATCACACAGATGCATGCACATGTGCTGACACATGCGTGCACACCGCATGTGTGTGTGCACACCACGTATATGCATGCAAACACACATGCACACACCACACGCGCACACACAATGCACACGCATGTCCCTCCAGGACGCTAGTGAGCCTGCCAGATTTTGCTCAGCCTCCGGGTGGCATTCCCTGCTTGGACTCTCCCTCCTCCCTGTGGCCCTTTCCTACGTTGGCTTCCGAAATCCAACTCCCTCTTGTGTTTCCTGTAGTGCATGGACATTCCTCTCTCTCAGTTGTGGACACCTACCACAGCCTGGGGCTGACCCTGTGCCCTCTTCTCCCACTCCCCTGGGACAGCACTCAGGCCTGGGGGTGACATGCTCCACGGGGGGCTCTCTCTGTGGTTCTTCCACGCAGAGACCGTCAGAGGTGGCCATGGGCCAGGATCACCTCAAAGCCCCTTCCTTCCTTCCTGGCAAGACTCCCTGGGCTCCCTGGCCTCTCCATCCCAGTGGCCTCTCCATCCTGAACCCCTGACATGGCCACTGTAGTCCCTGGAGCCCCAGGAGAAACCTGCAGAAGGTGCGTGGGTTTCCTAAACTCACTTCCACACTCACTTTCCACTGAGAGTTATGAGAGGCACCGGGCTGCAGGCCTGGGGACAGAGACCTTCTCATGACTCCCAGATCTTCCCTCCAGACACACCATGTGAGGGTGCTCGAGTGGTCTGCTCCCTGCAGTCGGCTCCTTCACCACCCCCTGTCTTGGCTGCCAGCTGGGCAGGCTGCTCCCACCTCCTCTGGTCAGCTTCCACTCAGGCCTTGCTGGGATGAGGCATCCACAGGAGGTGGCAGAGAGTGGCCAGTGTTTACTGCCGCTTAGTGGAGACCACAGGCCTGGCCCTCTACCCATAGCCCTTTCTGCCTCTCACTTTCTGAGGTATCAGGCCAAGGCTGCCGGCTACCTGGGGGTCTGTAAGTCACATGAACAGGCTAGATAGCCTGGGCAGGGAAGGGGACAGAGCTGCTAATGGGTCAGTGAGCCCACAAGGCCTGCAGGACTGAGAGCACATGGCCACTCCCTACAGACACAGGGTCACAGAGGCCATCATCTATCCCCAGGGGTGGGGGGGTCCATCATGGCTGGAGCCAGCAGGGGCCAAGTGTGTGCCGCTGACCTGTCAGGATCTGCTCCTTACAGACCCAACTGCCAGGCCGCAGCCTTTGCTGGGCCACAGGGAAGCTTCCAGCAACTCTGTAGCACGTGATTTTCAGCTTCAGCTCTTGGACCAAGGCAGGGCCAGGGCTGGGGAGGCGGGTCTTGGGGGGCAGTGTTGCCAGGGCCAGCTCTGGCCAGGCTGCTCTCCGACAGTCTCCCTCTAGGCCTAGAGGCCGCAAGGTGGCAGCAGCAAACCTGCAGGAGCCCCCCCACCAGGGTTCCCAGCAGAGGGCTCGCTGCCCACCCCACAGCCCTCCCCTGGTCTCCTGGTCTATGCAGCCCTGTCCTGCTGAGCTGCCCACACTCTGCCTGCCCAGTACACCTGCCCCTAGCTCCCCCCACTGACTCCCCCATGGGCTCCCCCTGTCTGGCTGGGGCCTGCAGGAGTCCCCCACACCCTCCTCACCCACTTTCTGGCCCAGCACCTGTCCAACCTGGGCCTGTGGGTCCTGGGAGGGAGAGAAGCTGGACACCTCAATTACTGTAGTTCTCTGACCTCTGTTCTGGCTGACCCTGGTGGCCTTCACCCCCAGTGCCCTATGTCCAGCACCTTCCTCTTTGGAACTGGCCCCTCTAGGCACCCTGCTGTTTGGGAGGTGACCCCATCCTGTCTGTCCCCTCCCTCCTCGCCACTCCTTCCCTCTCTGTCTCTGTCTCTCTCTGTCTCTCTTTGTCTCTGTTTTCCCCTGTGTGGCATGTTTGACTTTCCCTGTCCCATGATGACAGTGATCTCACCTCTCTTGGACTTCTCACCTGTCCTGTCAGGGGTGTGTTTTGACTGAAGCTCTGGGGCTCACCCTGTCACTTTCCCAGGGCAGCTCCAGCGTGGGATGTGTGTACCCCTGGCTGCACAGACACTGGCTTAACTGAGTGGGGCTGTTCCTGATGGTCCCGAAGTCTCTGCCCTTGCACACGGTGACCAACTCAAGCACTATAGCTCCTCTTTGTAAGTACAATGCTCCTGACAGCACCAGCTGCCCACCTGGAGTGCTGTCTGGCGTGGGTGACTGGTCCCACACTTCCTTCCTCCACTGCTAGGGACGGACTGTCATGTAAGCAAACTCCAGGTGGCTCCTGGAGAGACAAGGGGCAGCTGGCACTCTGTCCTCCAGCCCTTCCCCCCCGACTGCCGAGATGTTGGAAGAAGCAGCTGGAGCTCTGGCCACCATCTTGTGCCCCGAGGTCGTCATGAGGTGGAAGCACCACAGGCGGCTGGTGGGGAGCAGGACACAGAACTCTGGACACCCAGGCGGGGAGCAGGACACGGAACTCTGGACACCCAGGCGAGGGCAGCTATAGCTTGTTTTGTTCAGACCGTGCTGTCTCCACCCTTACTTTTTGCTCTGGACAGTCTGTAGCTGACTTCAGGAAACCAGGTGGGCGCTTTTCATGAGTGAGTGTATGCATTATATATTACGTGTTACGTATTATATATTACATACCGTGATTCAAAATCAAAGTCTAGTACATGTTTGGTTGAATAAATAGTCACAGCACTTGTCCCACTTATCATAGGAGACTTCTGTCTCAAACAACATGTTAGTTAATTAAATTGATTAAAGTTACGCATAAAAACTATGACAGTTTCAGAATAGGCAATTACTTCATTAACCACTGAAAGAATGATTACACCTTTAGGCAGAAATCTTAGGAGAAAGCAATGTCCCAGAATTCTTAAAAGACAGCAGGTGGGCCGCCAGGATTTTGCGTGGCAGTTCCCTCATGTTGCTGCAAGGGCATCATAGTGTAAGGAAACACAAGCATCACATCCTGAGGGAAAGACAATGAACCTGGGACATGGTTGGCCAGACAGGGCAGGGATCTCTGCACCCCTGGAGGGGCTGCCGTGGTGGACCCTGGGGCGGGTGGGTTGGCTTCCCTGCTGCAGCCAAAGACAGTTCTCGTGCACTGAAAAGCAGCTTTCCTCATCCTGTACATTCCTCACGTCTTCCACGCATTGTGGATAGAAAATGACAAGTGGGAACTTGGGGGAAAAAATAATTAACCCTAATTGAAAGTCACCGACATTAATTATAAAGTAGGAAACAAAATGCTTCACAAATGTAAAAAGGAAAGAGAGAAGACATGGTTTGTATAGATGCAGAAAAATGCAGGAAATCAAAAATAACAATTACAATATTTGTACCAGCTTGTTGAAGAAATCAAGGGACAGAGCTACCTGCGGAATGGGCGAGGGTGCTGGTGGTCACTGGTGGGAACCAGACACACCCTCACATTGCAGGCAGGGAAGGAAGGGGGATGGCAGGTGATGGCTGTGAGTCCCAGGAGGGGACTTTGCTGAGGTGTTTGCTGAGAGGACCTGGCAGGACCTTCTAGTACGGAGAACTTCACTGAGTACTCACGTGTCCTTTGCATTTTGAACTGTGCAAATACATTATCTAGTGACACAAATTTAAATTAGAATTATATAAAAAACTATTTTATACCACTTGTACTGGGTTTAATAGCATCCCAGGCCCTCCCCCCTCCAAAATTCCAGTCTACTGAGAAACTTAAAATGTGACTTTATTTGGAAATGGGGTTTTTGCAGATGTAATTAAATTAAGGATATCTGGATGAGCTCATCTTGGTTTACGGTGGGCCCTAACTCCAGTGACTGGTGTCCTTATAAGAAGGAGAGAGTGCCTTAGAGAGAGGGAAAAGGTGGATCCAGGCAGCCTGGACACCTGGGGCCCAGGAGCCAGGAGAGGCAGGACTCTCCCCGGAACCTCTAAAGGGAGCCTGCCCTGCCCACACCTGGATTGGGGAGTTCTGCTCTTCAGGACTTGGAGACAATAAAGTTTTCCACCGTTTTAAGCCCCTTTGTTTGTAGTATTTGTTACAGCAACCACAGGAAAATCATATACCATTATTTTTTCCTTTTTTAACCATTTGGCCTCTAATAAAGAAGTATAATTAACAAAGTAAGTTATTTTTTCCCTATTTTTCATCTTATAATTGTCTCCACTTGGGATGAACAAAGAGGGGTCTTTCTAAAGCTGGCAGGCAGGTAATGCACAATAATAAAGTATTAGACACTCCAGGGCTTATCTTGCCGCTCAGGTGAACTACAGAAAATACGTACGAGGCCCCATATCTGACAAATGTTTTTATAAGAAAACTGGTTCAATGAGTTCTTAAAGCTTTAAAATGAACATTATTATTTCAAGATTTAAATTTTGCAAAAAAAAAAAAAAAGTCAAAAATAACCTGAGTGATAAAAGGCAGGAAAGTATCACTCCTACTTGGGAATTGTGTGCAATCAGAGGAATGTTTCAGCGGCGTGCAGGTGTGATTTGATGTGCATTATCGGAGCGTTCCTATATATAGTCGGGTCTGCAGGGGAGCCCCTGCTGGGTAGAGTGCTGTGGTGTCATCATAGCTCTAACTCTTGGGCTCAAGTGATCATCTTGCCTCAGTCTCCCAAGAAGCTGTGACTACAGGTGCCCATCACAACGTTCAGCTAGTTTTTCTGTTTTTAGTAGAGACGCAGTCTCACTCTTTCTTGCTCCTGCTGGTTTCACAGGATATCACCTCAGAAAAGAAGCTGAGCTAGTTATGTTAAGCTCCCCTTCTACCCTAACAAAGGGGAGGTGGAGTGTGCCATCCTGTCTGAGCCAGCCTCCTTGCAGGCAGCCCCTGGAAGCAGCTCTCATGCAGGTGGCAGGGCTCAGGTCCAGAAGGCTGCCCTCCTGGGCTGAGTCCTGGACCAGGGTTCCCTCTGTTCCAAGGCCTGGGAGCTCAGACGCTGGGACGGCTCTGAATATGCTGTGAGGTGCTTGGTGAATCTGATCAGGGAGACCATGGTGTCAGTCCTGGCTACAGTCAAAAGGAAAGCCAGGGCCCCTGGCTGGTGGAGATGGAGCTCTGGAGGCTGCTTTGCTTTTCTGTTGTGTTGTCAAATTGCTCAAATTCTTTCCCGAAAGCATAGTGTTAACAAATGTTTGTTTTTCTTCCAGGTATCAATATAAAAGTGATATATAAATGTAACTCCTCAAAAAAAAATTAAGATCCATATAAGTGAATCTCCCATTTCATCCCCATCTTGCCTATCCTCCCCTCTGGAAGTAAAATCAATCGCTATTTTGGCTTGTGTTGCTCCAGAACTTTTCTTACAAAGTCATTTATATATTTTTGCTTGGGAAAATATGTATGTAGATTTGTGTTCAGTTTTCACATAAATTAAAACATACTTTGCACATGCTATGCAACTTTGTATATTTAATATTCAGAAATAAGACTTGGCTTGAGTTCTGAGATAGCTCACAGAGGGTCACCTGGTTGTCCTGGGAGGTCTGTGTAACAGTGGGCCCAGACATCTACCTATCACTGAACAATTATTTCCAGACAAATCTGGTGTTACACTCCCTGGCCCACAACCCAGTGCCAGAGATGCTGGCGGGACCCTCTGGCAGGCCCAGTCAGCCAAGGCTTAAGTTGTCAATTTGCAATCTTGGTCTTAAGGGCTGGGCGCTCTGACTGAGGGGGGACAACCTGTTTATAGTGGGGCTGATCATTTGATGCCACATTGATTTGCTGGATGGCTATCTGCAGGCCAGGCCCTATGGAGAATGCTGAGTACACAAATGTGACTGAGAAACAGACCCTGCCCCAGCCCTGGTCTGAGCCTGCTCAAGTGCAACAGTAAAACACCACAGCCCTGGTGCCCCAAAACAGGGGAAGCTGGGAGCCCCAGGTGGAGCGTCAGCTGACTCAATCTGTGGTGCTGGCCACTGCTCCTGGCTCTTGCCCTGCCCTCATAGGGCAGATGGGGCAGGAAGCTCCCAGGTTCCTTTAATAAGGCCCTGACCCCATTGTGAAGGGCCAACCCCCGCAACTGGATCACCCACTTCACCAAACCTTCACATTGAGGATTGGGCTTCAACGCACGAGTTTGGGGGACACAATCATTTAGCTCTTTGGGTTCTCAAGAGTCCCGAGGGAAGGCACAGTAGTGATCAATCCCCTTAAACATGAGGCCTCCACAGACTTGTCTTACCCAAAGCCTGGCGCTGAGGCGGGAACAGGGTCAATACTCAGACCCAGCAGTCTCTCCATCCTGTCATGGTCCCCAACACTGCCACTCGGACACTCCTAAGCTCTTGTCTTCACCTGCGGAGGTGCTTATGCAGGACAGCTTTCTACAGTCCCAAGTGATCTTTAACCACGAGTGATGAGAACTTGAAGGTAAAGGGCCCAACCTCCTCTTCCCCTTATGGGACCTCTGGGCACATTCCACATATCCTGTGTCTGAAAAGCTCTCCACCCTCCTGACTCCTGTTGGGATTCTGAGGTAGCTTCCCAGATGACCTGCAGTCCAGTCCTGACCACAAGGTGCACCCCAGTGGGATGGGAAGCATGAATCCTGTTTCATGGTGGGAAAACACAGTGTGCAGGTGTATGCCTTGAGGAAAAAGCACCCTCTCCTCTTGCTGAGGCCAGATGCACAGTGGACTTCCCAGGAGGACACGACTTTGACAGGCATCTTTGTGCATGCACAACTCTTCATTAAAGAACAGCCAAGCAAGGGCTTCCTTGCTGCTGCTGGGCAGAAGGCTCCTCAAAGCTCCCGGGTCCCTTTCCTTTTAGGCAACAACCCCCACCCTCTCCACATGGGTCAGATGCCTGTGGGCTGTAGAAACCCTGGACATAGCTGTGGAGGCCTGAGTTCTTGCCCTGTAGTAGCCATGGCTGTCTGCTATCAGGCCAGGAGGGCACAGCTGTGGAGGCCTGAGCTCTCACCCTGCAGTAGCCATGGCTGTCTGCTATCTGGCCGGGAGGGCTTATTCTTCTGTTAGGGTTCTTGCACAGGCCTCCTCACAATGTTAGGAACTCCTTTTCTGAATGGGTAGGTAAGTCCCCTTGGCCAGGAGCAAGCAATGACATGTAAAATATCACCCCTACATTTAAGCATTTGCTCTGGGCTGGACTGGACCCCTCTGCCCCCAAATTCATGAGTTGAAGTTCTACCCTCAGGACCTCAGCACAGACTGTATTTGGAGACAGGGTCTTTAGTGAGGCAACAAAGGTAAAGTGAGGTCATTGGGGTGGGATCTAATCCAACAGGACGGGACCCTTATAGAGACTGGGACTCACAGGCACATGGAGGCAAAGCCCCATAAGGACAGAGGGAGATGGTGAGTGTCCACATGCCAGGAAAAGGGGAACCAGCCCAGCTGACACCTTCATCTGACTTTTGGCCTCCAAGACTAAATGAACATTTTTTTTTTGACTAAACCTCGACTCGAGGTGCTTGGTTGGGGCAACCCAGACCAAGGCAGCAGCCCCAAGTGGTGCACTGACAACTTCCTGAGAGCCACTCCTGGTGACCCAAGGCGTAGGGTTAGCTCAACTCCTGACACTGGTGACCAGAACAGACCGACCCACCCCAGCCCTCCTCCCTGTGGGAGCAGTCTTCAAACTTGTAGGTGTTGCCATCACCCAGCAGGAGCCTGCTCCCCCAGGCCCTATCTGGGTTCACCCAAGGGACTTGCTGCACCAGGAGAGCAGTGGAACTAAGGTTTTTAAATTTCTATACTGAGTCATAGGAAGCCTTGACTCAGTGTCCTCCTGAGTCTCTGGGGAAGCTCCTCTGAGTAGTGCAGGCCAGTGATCAGGTCTGCAGGAGGTGCCTCATAGAACAAGCAGCACCAGGGCCATCAGGAGAGTGGATCTTTCTTTGGTGCCATCATGGGGGTGGATCCTGCAGCCAGTACCATGTAGACCACAAACTGCTCAGCTGAGCCCTTCCCAAACTCCTCACAAAATTGTGAGCAATGTATTGTGGTGATTTAAGCCCCCCAGTTTGGGGTAGATTATCATGCAACACAGGAGACCTAGACTGTCACCATTTCTTCACAGAGGCCCCGAGGATCCTCACACACAGTTAACGAATAACTGCCCTGGTCCTATGCAGTACCTACCTGCAGGCAAAGCTCAGGCACAGTGAATTAAACTATTCAGACGATGTCTTTAATGAAAAAGTGTTTTTAACTGGCAAATAAACTAACTATAAAGGCACATCAAAACCGAAGAGAGTAGTAACATTTAGGGCACTCCCTAAGTAAGAGTCCTGGCGTCTTCACTCTTGCTCAGGTACAACCATATTCTCAAAGACTCGAGCCGTGGTAACCTTGCGCATTACTCTTGAGGGGAGGAAGCTACATCTGCCTCTGCTTGTGTCTGGGATTGGTTTTGCAGTAGATGAACCACCGCCCCCGCCTCTTCACCAGGTAGCAGTCCTTGCAGCGCTTCTTGAGGACGCCCTTGGTCTTGAAGCCCAGTGCGGGCTGCAGGCAGGGCAAGGGGCCGCGCAGGAGCAGAGACCCCGCACCTCGGAGCGGACCGGCCAGGAGCATAGAGAAGGCGGGAGGGTTCGCGGCGCGGGAACTGAGACGGAGCAAGGGGCTCACGACTGAGGCCACCATCCTCCGCACCAACAGCGTTGTCATGTCGCGGCCAAGTCTGCGGGGAGAAGGGCTGTCACATCCGCTCTGCACCTCGCCCACGGGGCCGCCCGTGCTGGCCCACCGACACCTGGGAAGAGGGCCAGGGGCGCTGCAAGTTTCAGCCGGCAGGACCCGAACCCGGAGTGGGGACGGCCTCACCTGGGACCACCGGGTGCGAACGCGTCGCACTTGAGCCCACAGCCCACCCGTCAGGACCCAGGCACTCGTGCAGTCCTGCTGACCCAGGCCCGCAGGCCCTGCCAGGGTCTCTGGACTCCCGCGCTCGGCACACACTCCTCCGACCGTGGCCTGCAGTTCCGGGGTAACCGGCCCCGCCCTCCGGTCCCGGCAGCCCCACCCTCGCCGCCGCGCGGGCCCCGCACCCCTACCTTCGGGACGCCCTGGACCCCTGACCTAGTAGTAAGGAGCCCAGATACACAGCAACACCGAGCACTGCGCCTGCGCACGCGGGCATGGAGGCCTTCGCCTCCAGGAAGAAAGATGGCGGCGAGAAAATCACGTGACAAGCCCCCCCCCGCGCGGAGAGCGAGGCGCATGCGTGCTTGCGTTGGTGGCCTTATTCCCAACCCTGCCTGCTTCCGCTGGGTGAAGAGGAAGAAGGGGAATTTCAAAAGTGGAAACGCAAATGGTTACCCAGAATGAAAAAGATTCAACCAATTAGACCTCACACAAAACAGACAAAACCATTTTTTAAGAGTACATCTTGGGAGAAATGTATCGTGTTAAAAGGAAAAACTCAAATGCTGTAAGACAAAATGGTTTATTCTGAGCTGAGTATGTGGGAACAGGGCAGGAGCCAACCCATGAATCCTTGAGCAGTTGGTCCCAAGATGGTCCCTTAGTTTGGTTTTTGACATTTCATAGAGGTAGGAATTGCAAATAGAGTCATCAATCAACACATTGATTTGCCCCCCAAAGGCCGGACATCTTGAAGTGGGACAGGGATACAGGTTACAGGATGGTTTAAAGATTCTTTGATTGTAATTGGTTAAAGAACTAAAGCTTTATCTAAAGGCTCAAAACATTTTAAGTTAAAGAATCTATTGAAGATAAGACACAAGATAGCAACTCAGGTGAACTATAAGCAAAGTGATGGCTTGCAGGTAATTTACTTTTACCCTGCATAGCTTTAGGTCCTGCTAATAATTTAGTATCTTATTGCCACAACAAACCAAGCACCTCTTATCTCTATTTCAACATTAATGCTGGTCAGTTGTTGAGTCTAAATTACAAAAGAAAGGAGGTATAAAAAGGTCTCTTCCCTTTGTGGTCAGGACTTCAGCTTTAAGGTTTTTCTGGGCTATCCTTGACCAAGAGCAGTCTGTTCAGTTGGCAAGGGGTTTGGGTTTTCTTTTAGTTATAATTGACTGTTGGAAAGATGGGGAAATAGACAATGGTCCCAATTGGTTACAACTACCTTTTTTCTTTCTCCGTTGTAGAAAAGTTCAAACATACAGGGAAACCAGGAAGAATTTTACAGTGAACACCCATATATCCACCGCTTAGATTCTACGATGAATTGAATTATACTTGCATTTCAGGTATCTATCAGGGAACCCATCCCTCTTACTTTTTTTATACGTGTCAGTGAGCTGCAGACCTGGCTACATCTGTTTCTCCTTGCACACAGCTATCTCAGAGCCCACTTCTGCACCTGCCCAGGTGGACACAGGGTGGGGCCCCGGAGAAATCTGCTCTGATCACTAGGTCTGCTGAGACATCTTTCCGTTTCCAGGAGGTCTTTATGTGCATGCTTGTTTCATGTAGACTTTATCCCTCTTCTGTATCACCTTCCCAACTTCCCATCTATCTCTAGAGTTTTGTTCATGGAGTCATCTAGTTGTCAGGCTCCAGCCACAGCAGAGAAAAGGCCGATGCTGGACCGTCAAGCGGGGAATTGTTCCCAGTTTGGGCTGAATTGCCAGCTGGGATTTTACCAGGCAGCTGTGAACAAAATGAGCCCTTTTAGAAACTGTATTTACACGCTGGGGAGAAGCAATTGTAGTTTTACTGGTTGCTCTGTTGCAGGAAGCATTTGAGGGGGGAATACTCAACCACACGTGAATGAACAGATCCAGTGCACTTAAGTTTCTTCTGTAAAACAATCAACCCCTTCACCCAATAGATATTTGACATTTAAACGTCTCAGGATTATCGATTACCATAAGAATATAAACAATGTCTCCCTCAGTTTATCTTCCTCCCTGTCTTCCTCCCACAAAAGAATCACAGGGCAGCAAACACACGCGGAAGATCGCACACGCACTAGAAAGCCCTATACGGCCGGCTACGGCCAGAGTCTGCACATTCCAGTCCGATCACACTGCGCATGCGCACACTCCAGTCCAGTTCCCCCACCCCCGCCCTCCGCCCCGCCCCGCGCAGAGCGAAATAAGTCCCGAGAGCGCGGGCGCCGTCGGAAGCCGCGCGCCTGCGTCTGCGTGAGGCGCTGCGTTGTGCCGGGTCAAAGGTCAGCCGCGCAACATGGCGGCGGCTGCGACCTTCTGCCGGCTGCTGGGTCCGGCCGGCACGGTGGCCCAGAGTCTGCCCAGGGGCGCCAGGTGTTTTGGGGTGCGGACCTCGCCGACCGGGGAGAAGGTCACGCACACTGGCCAGGTAACGTCTGGACTTGGCACCCGAGCCGCGGAGAGGGGCGACCTGGAGGTGCCGGTACCCTGGAGGTACCCTCTGGGTCTGCGCCTCGTCCTGCGCGGGTCGCGGCCCGCCTGGGCCTCCCTCGCAGTCTCATCCGGTGAGACGCTCACCCCGTGGATGCCGCCTGTCCGGACGGCGATGATCCCAGCGCCATGGCCGGCAGACGCTGAGCCGGGTGTCCCCAGAGGGCTCCCCGCGGCCGTCTGCTCCACCAGTGCTTTGACTGCGTGATGTCGAATAATAACCTTTAACAACCCGAGGAGTCTGTTGTAGTCTAGGGCAGGAGGTATCTGTATACTAATACGTGTGTGAAGGAAGGCAGGGATGGGGTCGGCCTCCGTCAGGATTTGTCTCTTTTCCGCCCTACCTTCCCGGGCCACCTCTCAGCGCTACCCAGACTTCTGTCTTTGAGTTGATATTACCATCCCTTATCACTGCTGGTATCTTGCTGAAAAATGTCCCTAATGACACACTGACCCTCATGTGTTTTGATTAATTATCGGTGGCCTAAAAGTTAAGAAAAACACTTTTTTTGTAATACTTATTGATTTTAAGTGACTACTTTTAGAATAAAGCTCTAAAAATAATATTTGGTATTTTTCCTTCCCCCTAGGTTTATGATGATAAAGACTACAGAAAAATTAGATTTGTAGGTCGTCAGAAAGAGGTAAGTAAATGATCTCGTAAAAGTGAGCTAAGCTTTAAGAACTTTTATGTAACTCACAAGAAATAAAAGATTCATGTATAAGATTTAAATTCTCCCCACATTTTGAGCACCCTAGAACTCTGAAGTTCTACAGTTTTTAGAAAGGCTAATTGTATCCATTTTTCGTTTTTATCCCTTGAAATACATAATAAATATTTTGCAGTTGTAGTTCTGGTTTATCTATAAATAGGAGTTTATCTTTGTCATTTTTGTGCTTTTTATACTCTTGAGACTCTGAGATTAAGGTAAATCATATCAACTTTTAAAACTCGCTTTTTAAACCATGTTTTAGGGTGTGTTTTTCATAGTTCTCAGAAAATCTATGAGGCTGTGTTTTTACTGGGACTTATACTGACAAACTGAAAATGGCACATGAATTATTCTTTTCTGAGTGGGTCTAACTACTCTACACTCTACAATGAAGATGAATTGAATCAGACAATCCGTGAGTGTGGCTACTGGGGAGAGAATGTCGAGATTAGAGTCCTGCCTAAATACGCCTGTTCTCTTCTCTAACTTCCTTTCTAATGCATATTGGGACCAGCTCCCAAATTCTTATTTCTCCTTGTTCCCTGAATTTGTTTATGTCCTTCATGGTCACCTACGGTTATTCTCTGTCCCACTCTGTCCCAATTCTGGCATCCTGTTGGTTCTTCTTGTTACACCTTTGCTGCCCTGTCCATTTTCCTCTGATCTTTGTTACATTATCCCTTCCAGTGTCTGTTTTCTCTGCTGACATTGGGGAGCTATAGGATACTCTAGAGAAGCTCACAGGGTCACAATTGTCTCGCTATAAATTCACTTTCTCAAAATCCAGCTGCTTCCCTGCTGTGTGGTCTGATGAGTGGGTGGCAGAGACATCTGTGTTCGGGTGACTGATGATTTGGCAGCACTGGGTGTTGGGTTGAGAAGGATTTTGGAGCCTGGTTCAGGGGAAGAATGCTATGATTGGCAGTGGTGCCTGCCAGCATCACAGAAGTAGAAGGGGCTTGTGTCTAGTGGGTTTGCCCCTCTGGTGGAGTGGAAGCCCTGCGGATATGCAGTCTGACAGGCTTGAGGTTGATTCATAGCCCCTGAAGTTTAGGATTCTCATTTGTAAGATGGAAGCCAAGGGAGTATTGTTTGTAGAATCATAAATCTCCAGTGAAGATTTACAACATAAATTGTGTAGTAAGAGTCAGCGTGTGGTAAGTCCTGCTCCTCTCCATTCTCAGAAACGCTGTCCTGTTTCTTCTTTGAGCTATTATTGTTCTTTTCAACATGGTATCTTTTCCACGTGCTGCTCTTTCCAACCCTGTAGCCTCGAGTTCCACCACAAGGGGCTCATGGCATGGGGGCGTCCTTCCTGTGCACAGACTGTCTCTAGTTGGTCCAGTACAGGGCAACGTGGGAACACCGTAAAAAGCAAACAGATCAGAGTTGCTGAAGCCAGTGAAGGTGGAGGCAGGAGAGGGCAGATGGTGCTGCTTTCCTGTCGTCTTTCTCGGGTGCTGACCTGGCTGTGACCCTTAGCACTCGGCTGGTTTGACCCCTCCAGTGCCTTTTCCTTATCCAGCTCCAGAGTGCCAGGGAACACCTGGTATTAATGTAAAGGCACAAGCCGTGTTTGTAATATCTGGTGTTTATCATGTTTGTAACAAAAATCTGGTGTTTAGTGCTGTTTTTAATAGTATTCGTTGGTTATAAGAGACTTTATATTTTTAGAACACCTTTAGTTTTATAGCAAAACTGAAGGTTGCAGGCTTTCTGGTAGACCCTCTCTCCCTAATGGTTTCTGCCATCACTGACATCTTGCTTTGTCTGCTGCCTTGGCCCAGCTGATGAAGCAGTATCAGTACATTGTTGTTGGCTCATTCCACAGTCCATATTGAAGTTCAAGTTCAATGTTGTATGGTCAGTGGGTTTGGACAGAGCATACTGACCTGTGTCTAGCAGGAAGGGTCATGCAGACTGGTTTCCCTACCCTGAGAACCCTCTATGCTCCACCGTGCCTCCTCCCTCCCCACACTCCTGGCATTCCTTGATATTCTTGTCTGTGTAGTTTTGTGTAGTAGTAAGGTAAGAAATAAACCAAATCTGAACTTAATCTGAAGAAGAAACTTAGCAAGAACCTAGGTAGTTGAGCCAGAAAAGGGGAAAGTATCTGTTCATGGCTGCTGCTGTGGTCTGCCTATGTCTGCAGAGTGGTCCCTGGACCCCGGCCTGTGACAGGAAGGGCATGCTGCCCATCTCCTACCCTGCACAGAAGGGGCCAGAGGTCAGGCCTGCCGTGGTCCTGGAGCAGGTCACACTCTGGGGCCACATGATTGAGCTGGAGGGCTGGAACTGACTTGAAAGTGACCAGCTAATTCTCTCTTGTTCACATAGAAATATTTTCATTATGTTTTAGTCATACATGTAAAATTAAAATGGAAGGGGTGATGTAGTGAGGAGTGGTAGTAATAGTGATGACAACCTAACAATGGCAGTGACGCCCCGGAGCTGGGCGATGCCGCTGGGAGCTGGGCGATGCCCCCAGGAGCGGGGTGAAGCCTCTAGGAGCTGGTTACTTGCTGGCATCAGTTGTCACATCTGGGTGTATCTGGCATGGGCTGTGAGCTGCCCTGCCTGGCTGTATGCAGACCCTGCTGCCCACTGTTGAGCTTTCTAAGTGCTGAGGTCTCAGCAGCACTTGGAGCTCAGTAGGTAGGGTGCTGGCCACATACACCGAGGCTGGCAGGTTCCAACCTGGCCTGGGCCAGCTAAAACAACAATGGTAACTGCAACAAAAAAAATAGCCAGGTGGGTGTTGTGGCCAGTGCCCATAGTCCCAACTACTTGGCAGGCTGAGGCAAGAGAATTGCTTAAGCCCCCAAGTGATTCTGTGAGCTGTGATTCTGTTGTTGTGAGCTGTGATGGCACAGCACTCTACTAAGGGCTACATAATGAGACTCTCAAAAAAAAAAAAAAATCAGTGCTGAGGTCTCAGTCTCGCAGGCTGGCAGTGCTGACTGTAGATGAGGAAGGTGCTGGGAGTGGGCCTTTCTGAGAGGCCACCAGGGAGTGTCAGCCAGACCGCAGCAGTCCTCATCACAGACAGGCAGGCCTCATTTTTAGTTTTTGAAAAGAAACAGAAACATAGAATGACAGGAGGCTAGGATGTGCTAAGCAGCCTCTGACCTGCCCTTCCCCACTGTGTCAGGGTTATGACACAGCCAGGACAAGTCCTTACGTCCAGACGTTGGCCATGTTGACGCACGCCCCCTCCCACATAACCCATGACAGGGCATCCGTACAGGTTGGAGATGCATTCTCAGCATTTTTACAACTTTCTTAGATCCCTGGCCTGGCAGAGGTGAGTTTAGTTGTGACCCTCTGACTGCACTTGCCTGGCCTCTCTGTTCTTTGGTAGTGGCCTTAAAGTGCGTCCCAGCAGCAGGCTTAGGAGAGGCCTCACGTGGTGCTGGTCTGCTGACTGGGGTTTGTTGTGTCGTTAATGTGAGTGCCACAGATTTTGTTAGTGGGAATAATTAACTGGGAGTAGTGCTCAGAGACAGGAAAAAAAATGCCAAAGAGTTCTCAGGGGCTTAGGCCCCCCACAAACAAGAAAGCAGGTGTTGGTGAGTGTGTGAGAAATGAGAACCCTGTGTGTTGCTGGTGGGACTGAAAAATGGTGCAGCCACTGAAAAAGACAGGACGAGATCCCTCCAGGAGTGAGGAATGTAACGCTACCTGATCCAGCAATGTCACTTTTCGGTATATACCCAGAAGAATTGGAAGAAAAGGAGACTGGTATATCCATGTTCACAGCAGCAGAACATGGAGGCAGCCCAGGGTCCTCTGACAGGAGAGTAGGTGAGCGAGGTGTGGTCTGTCCACACAGAATGGGTGAACCTGGATGAGGGAGTTATGCTCTGAGATAAGACAGTCACAAAGGGGCAAATACTGAATGATTCCACTCACATGAGGTGCCAGAGTAGTTAAATTCATAGAGACAGAAAGGCGATGGCTCTGGGGGTCTGTTGAGGGAGGGGAGTTAGCATTTCATGGGGATGGAGCTTCAGCTGGGGTGGTGACTGTCCAGAGGTGGAGGAGGTTTCTGCACAGCAGTGTGACTATGTGAGGCCACTGGTCTGTGCTCTTAGCAGTGGTTACTATGGTAAATTTTATATATGTGGATTTCAGTACAATAAGAAAATCGAGGAGGGGAGCAGCTTCGGGCCCTTGTGGAGAATTGACCAGAGGTTCTTTTCAGAGGCCCTGGTGGCCGGTGCTTGCTCGTTCTTGCTTCTCCGAGGAGGCGATCAGGCAGACCGCACAGGTGGTAGAGCCGCTCAGACTGCGGGCGCAGAGGCTGGTGGAGCACGTTGGTTGTCACCTGGCTGAGGACTCACTCCCGGGATCTGTCAGCAGATGTCTGTCATTAATGTTAAAAGTACTTGATGTTCTTATAATTGAGCTGAGCCTTTATTTTGAACTTAAAAAGTTCCATTAATAGGGTGACTTTTACAGAATGTGGGGTACTTAACTGGGTTGTCATTTCCTTTTTGCACTGGTTTTGATATATCACAGAATTTTATGTTTTTTCTTTAAGAGACTTAATCTAAGAGACTTAATCTCAGTTTGACATAAAGAAACGAACTTTTCATGGGAACTGTCAGTCCCCAAAATGTGTGAGTTATAAAGAGAACGGTCACTGACAAATGAATTAAATCAAATTGTGTTTGTGCCCAAACCACTCGGTCATTTAGGAGGGCAGTTGGAAAGGTGGTGTCCTGTTTGTACATTGGGGATGTGTGAGAGTCCGGATCACAGGAGTAAGATGGCCAGCGTGAGGGCCACGCTCGCGCTTAGACAGTCCTGTGTGTTCTTTGTGTCACTTGGAGGGTCCTGCGTCCCGTGTATCCTGTGTGCCACTTGGAGGGTCCTTTGTCCCATGTGTCTTGTGTGTCACATGTAGAGTCCTGCATCCTGCGTGTCCTATGTGCCACTTTCAGAGTCCTATGTGTCCTGTGTGTCAATTGCAGAGTCTTGTGTGTCCTGTGTGCCACTTGGAGAGTCTTTGCGTGGCCTGTGTGTCATTTGCAGAGTCCTAGGTCCTGTGTCGGCTCTTCTGCCCCTAACTTCTAGTCAAATCCAGCTGTGCTTCTCCCTCCCCAGCCCCTCCCCGGGAGGAAGCGGCAGCACAGGGTGGGCTGGAGCACAGGGTGGGCTGTGTCCTGTGTGGCTCTTTGTGTTCTGTGTGATGAGTCCTGGACTAGACATCGGTGATGGGCAGCAGGGTCGCCCTGGAGCTGTGCACGGTAAGTGATTGGAGGGCACCTGTGTCAGTCAGTCACCAGTGTCAAGGCGTCAGCTGCCCTTCCTGCGGGGAGGTGGCCGGGTTCTGGCTGCCGTGATTTGGGGCCTGGCAGTTTGTTAGTGCGGCCTGCATGACACGTTGTCTCCTAGGCAGACACCGTCTTATTTACACCATAAGGCTTCATTTGTATGGTTAGCTGCCTCGCCAGCAGCAGAGTGACAGACCATCCCTAGCTCCACAGCTGCTGTAAGGTGCTACCTCAGGGGCAGCTGGGCTGTCAGCTACAGCTCTGTGTTTCACAATTGTAGAAGAGCCTGGGGACCTGCCGCTAGTGGTGGTGTGATGTGGCTTCATTTTCCACTGACCTCCTGCTGTGTCCTGGAAGTAGATCTTAGGGGAAAGCTTTATAAAATGGTAATCTCTGACAGAGCCACTTACAAATAAACCTTTCTGAAATGTCTGTGTCTGCAAGAGCGATCCATGAGGGAAAAGCTCTGCCCTCCGGATTCCCTGTGGCTTCGTGGCTGGGGATTGGGCCTCTGGTCCCCAGAAGTGGGAGGTGGTTGTGTGTCTCGCTGCCGTTTTCCACTCTGGTGAGGTCAAGGGTGTGCCCCAGGGGGGTTGTGCCTGAGAGCCAGTGTTGGACACAGGCCTTTGCTGCTAAGGCCAGGCATGTGTGCAGTGGGTGGCTGCGAGCCAGCAGGTGACTTCAGAAAGGAAGACGTCGGGTGGGGGGATTGTGGGAGTGAGTGCCCATTACTGGGCTTTGGGCACACAGGGTGTGGAGATGGGGCCTCCCCTGCACTTGCAGACATGGGTGCTGCCCCCTGCACAGTTTGCTAGCTTAGGCATCATAAAATACTTTGTTTGCCAAGCCAGGATGTTTAATCACATTAAAAAAATAAGCTTTATGAAGTAGAGGGAAGGGCATAACTCCCTCTTCCCGTGGGTCCAAACACTCAGTACTTGTAACCCAGCTGATCCTCATGATGGCAAATCTAGCTTCAGCTCTGCCAACACCCTGGCCCCACCGGCCCCGGGTAATCTTGGAGCAGTTTTTTGATACCATGCCATTGAATCTTCTGAATTTATTGGTGTGTAAGTTGACCCTTGGACAGCATGGGCCTGAACTGTGCAGGTCCACTTGTGGGGAGCTGCTGCAGCCTCTGCCACCCTGAGACAGCAAGTGCCCCTGCCCCCACCCCGTGGGGGACACGGAGCGAGGACCTTTGTGATGTTCCCTTTATAGTAAATCTGTTTCTCCTCATGATTTTCTCGTAGCATTTTCTTTTCTCTAGCTTATTTTACTGTAAGAATGCCATGTATAATCAGTGCCTATAACGCTGAGCTAATCAACTTTTGTGTCATCAGTAAGCCTCCCTGGTCAGCCGTGGGCTGTTAGTGGTTGTGTTTTGGAGAGTTCAGAGTCACGGATGGATTCTTACCTGTGCCAGTGGCAGGGTCTCCAGCCCAAACGTTAATGGGTCAGTTGTACCTTCAAAGATACTAATGTGACAGCAGCATCATTATTACACCTGAAAAATCAGTGATTCCTTTAAACATGTAGGTGATGCTAAATATTTTTGACTGTGTGAAATTGTAAAAAAAAGTTCCAGCTTTACGTGGTGTTCACTTAAGTTCCCTGTGCGCCACTGTTGAGGGTCTCTTACGTCTGTAGGTTCCTAATGGTTCCTCCCAACTCCTTTCCCTGTTTCTTTTTTTCCTTTTTAGAATTTACTTGTTAAAGAACCCAGGTCACATCCAGTTGTCCTCAGCTGGTTTGTTGCCTCTTCCCTTCGTGTGGTTGGATGTGTCTGCTGTGCCTGCCTGTTGTCAGGTGAGCCGGGCGTCACGGCCACCTGTTGGGCAAGTGAGGCTCGTCATGGCCCAGCAGAGTGTGCTGAGTCTGCTGTATGGACAGTGCTGCTGATGTCCAGATGCGTGTGGCAGGTGGTTGACTCTGGTTGTGATTAGAGACACTGGCGGTTTACATAAGGGGTTATAAGCAATGATATTCTGTTATTTTATTAACTTGAATATTTGCATAAAAAGAGACCTTAGTTACCCTGAGGTAAAGTTTCTGTAGGAAAATCAGAAGATATACTCGATTCTTCACCTTATTTATCAGACTTTAAGGTAATGAGTGATATCTCTGTTTGTTTGTGCTTCTGTTATAACAGAATGCCCAACACTGGTAATTGTAAGGAACAGTGATTCATTTCTTATGTTTCCAAGGTCAGGGGCCTCCCTCTGGCCAGGGTCTTCCTGCAGTGTCATCCGCCTGCAGAAAGCTGAGGGCAGGAGCAGAGGGGGACGGAACTCACCCTTTACCAGCAGCTCTCCTGAGACAGTGACCTGCTCACCTCTTGAAGGCCCATCTTTCAAACTGAGCTTGGGGGCCACATAAGACCATTCACCTCTAGGGGAATTGATAAGGTTTTTTTTTTTTCCTTGGTCTGGTCTAAAGTACCATGGCGTCATAACTCATAGCAACCTGAAACTCCTGGGATCAAGTGACCTTCTTGCCTTAGCCTCCTGAGTAGCTAGGACTACAGGTGCCAGCCACCATGCCTGGATAATTTTTCTGTTTTTTTTTTTTTTTTTTTGAGACAAAGCCTCAAGCTGTTCTGGCTAGAGTGCTGTGCCATCACAGCTCACAGCAACCTCCAACTCCTGGGCTCAAGCGAGTCTCCTGCCTCTGCCTCCCAAGCAACTGGAACCACAGGTGCCTGCCACAACGCGTGGCTATTTTTTGGTTGTAGCCATCATTGTTTGGTGGACCTGGTGTGGATTTGAACCTGCCACCTTAGATGTATGTGGCTGGCGCCTTAGCCACTTGAGCCACAGGCGCTGAGCCAATTTTTCTGTTTTTTATAGAGGTTGGGGTCTTATTCTTGCTCAGGCTGGTCTCAAACTCTTGGCCTCCAGCAGTCCTCCTGCCTCAGTCTCCAGAGTGTTGGGATTACAGGCGTGAGCTACCATGCCCTTCGGAGTCTCTAATGTATGTCTGTGAGTTCTGGGCTCAAGTCTCTGTCATGCTGCTGTTCTTTGTAGTATGACCCTGTTGACCTTGCAGTTCCCCATGTCCCATGTTGTCCCGTGGGAAGTTCCCCCAGTGACTGATCCCCTGACATGAACTTACTTGCCTTTCACACTTCCTTGCCTCTGTCACCCTGCAAGTCTGTGGGGGACATTTCCTGCCCTGCACCTGGAATCCTATCTTGAGAGAGCCCAGCCCTGTCGGTTCGAAGGGTGGCCACAGGGCGCTCACCGTTGTGGGGTTGGTCACTGTTACTCATCCTCTCCGTGGGCAGAGCAGGAAGGGACTGTGTGAAAATGAGACACTCCATGAGTGCGTGCTGCTCCCTCCAGGTTGAATTCAGCATTATGAGACCGTCACTTCACTGGTCGATCTCGCCTGTCTCCTTGTCCCCACACTGCAAGTCCTGGTTTTTCAAGAACAGCTCATTTCACTCTGGAAGTGGCCGTGTTCATGAGGAGTGTCCTTTTGGAGGTGTTGCTGCTGTCTATTTTAAAGTTACTTGCAATAGCTTAAGGCTTTTTGTTTATTTCTTAAAATTTTTCAGTTTTATAACTCAGAAAATGTAAGCATGGTTTCAAAGTCCGGTTTATAAAACGTCAGAGTCTGACTTCCCCCCTCCCTCACTGCTCCTTCCCACCTCACCCTGGTAACTTTCTAAAAGACTGTGCATCTGGCTTTGTTTAAGTAACCCTTGGAACGCCTCCCTCCTCCTCCTGCGTGGGTGACTGGGTCTTCCTGTGCTATGCGAACTGGGCAACGTGTCCTGTCCTAAGCACTGTGTCCCTGGGTGGCGTGTCCTGTGCTGTACGCGCTGTGTCCCTGGGCGGCGTGTCCTGTGCTATACGCGCTGTGTCCCTGGGTGGTGTGTCCTATGCTAAGTGCTGTGTCCCTGGGTGGCAGGTCCTGCCCTAAGTGCAGTGTCTCTGGGTGGCCTGTTCTGCTTTAAGTGCTGTGTCCTTGGGCGGCGTGTCCTGTGCTATACGAGCTGTGCCCCTGGGCAGCATGTCATGCCCTAAGTGCAGTGTCTCTGGGTGGAGTGTCCTGTGCTAAGGGCAGTATCCCTGGGCGGAGTGTCCTGCCCTCTGGACAGGGCTCGGAGACCTCTTCCCCTTGGAGCTGCATTGTGCTCCATGGTGGTTTCTGTCCTGGCCTGTTCAGCCTATTCCTGTCGGGGTACCTTTGTGTTGTGTTGGAGAGATAAGCCTGAGTTTCCAGCAAATGAAAACAAGGAGTCATATGGTCAGGGTGCTCCACGAAAGAATGTTTGGGCCAGAGAACCGTTCAGCAGACCAAGGGTGCTCCAGCCACACTTGCCATGAACGGGTAGCAGCTGTGAGCACCTGTGTGCCTGCAACACAGCAGTGTTTGGGGTGCAGAGAGTAGTGTGTGCAGGAAGGTGGGAGTAAGCTCAGGAAGGGACACCTGACCGCAGCATGGGGTGTGCCACCTGGGCAGGGCCTGAGTGAGGTCGCAGAGGGCAGATGGCCTCATCAGGAAGCTGACTCCCGACAGACACCAGATGTTATAGCCGGGTAAGTTTCCAAGTCCTCAGGTTAGAAAAAATAATGAGGTAAATCAAAACATAAGAAGGGATGATAAAAGCAGAGTTAATTAAGTAGAAAATATAGGTAGATGAATTAAGAAGTCAAAGTCCTGGTTTTGTGAGAAAATAAACCACAAATTGTTGATTATTAAGCCACATGACTAAAAAGGTGGGATATACAGATAACACACAGTGATCAGGGGAGCAGTCACTGGTGGGGAGGACATTCCAGTGTCGACACGTGTTTACATCGCACACTTGTGTGCAAATAAATTGGAACATTTAATGAAGTGGACAGTTCTTAGGAGAATACAGTTCACCAAAATTGATCCCAGTAAAGGTAGAAGGCTAACGCAGCCCAGTGTCCACTGGGGAGCATGTCCACTGGGGGAAGTGGGGAGCGTGACCAAGGGGTGACCTCAGGGGACACACGGTCCAGGTGGCTTCCCAGGGACACTCCACCAGGCCTGTAGGTCTGAGGTGACCCTGGTGCTCCATGACCTTTGTCAGAATGTAGAACAAGAAGGAAAACTCATGAGATTCTTTCTGTGACACAGAAGTAAAGATGGCACTTACATCTAATAAACACAGAGAAATGATATTCTGTATGTTGATGCAAAAATCCTGTGTAAGATGTCGGAGATCACCCCGGTACCACGGTGAGAGTTTATACCAGGAAATATGATACTCCTTAATAGATGAGGTAGACTGGGGTGGAAAGTCATACGATTATCTTCATAAATGCTGAAAAGGTTTCACAAAATTTAATACCCATTTCTAAATAGAAACCCTTGAGAAAATAGGAATTGATAGATACTTCCTAGATACTTTCTTGACATGGTAACGTGTGTTTGGACAGTTTTAAAACCTACATTATACCAAAAAATGACTAAAGACTTTCCCTGCAGTCAGAGGAAGGCATAGATGCCCACATCTGTAGTACTGCTTACTGAATTATAGGCAGAAGAATTAGAAAAAAGTAGTGAAATAGTATCTATTTGGAGGTAAAATGATATATATATAAAACCCCCTGAGAGTCAATGATAAAACTAACTCAAAAGAATTGGTGGAAGATGTAACGGGTGAGGAATTCGGAACACAGGCCGCAGACAGGAGAGTACACTTAGGGAGAGTCGGCAGCTGCCCTCTGACCCAGGGGCAGTGGGAAGGTGAATCTGACACCTCTGTGCTACATTTCCCAAGCTTGGTAGCCACGCCCAGGTCACGTGAAGTAATGTTCTTACAAGGTACACGCGGGAGCAAATGAGGGAAAAACCTGTGGGATGTGTATGCGGAAAGAGGGACAGATGGGACAGTAGCGCAGGAGACGGCAGGCCAGACAAGGCTGCTCCCAGTTGGAGGACGGTGGGGTGCTGTGCAGCAGAGAGAGGGACAGATAGGACAGGAGCTCAGGAGATGACACGCCGGACAAGGCTGCTCCCAGTCGGAGGACTGGACGGTGGTGGTGGGGGTTGCTGTGCATGTTCTGGGTCTTGTTCCCTTCTTGTAAGTTTGGACTTCTATCCAAGTGAAAACTAAACATGTGTGTGTGTACCTGCTTAAGATGAAACTCTGTATTTGACACCCTTTGATGATGATACTTAAGGGAAAGTTTACAACTAGGGCTGGGATGACAGTAGTGGGTCTGGGGGTCTTCTGCAGGTATTATGTGAAGTTAGCAGTTTTCATATTTGAGTCAGTTTTTCTTTTCTTTTTGTTCCAGGTGAATGAAAACTTTGCCATTGATTTGATAGCAGAGCAACCCGTGAGTGAAGTGGAGAGCCGGGTGATATCGTGTGATGGCGGCGGGGGTGCCCTGGGCCACCCCAAGGTGTACATAAACTTGGTGGGTAGCTGCTGGGCGTGCACATGGCGTGTGGCCTGCCTGTCCTCTGGGCTCATTTGGTCCCCTGCCCTCTCTGCCCAGTGTGCACACTGTTGGCACAGCCCCTCAGCTCAGCCAGGTTGCGGGACCTGGGGTAACAGCCTCTTCAGAGACATTTGTCGTCTGTGAACATGGGTACATGCTGAGCTGGACGGGCTCTGTCGCTCCTTCACCCTTCTCACTCCTGTAGGCGCACACGTTCCTCTGAACCAAACTCATTTAACTCCGGCTGCCATAGACTCCCCCAGACCTCGCAGCTTAAATAGGCATTTATTCTCTCTAGTCTTGAGGGCTGGACGTCTGAGCTCCAGGTATGGGCAGGGCTGGTTGTGCCAAGGCCTCCCCTGGTGTGTGGCCCACACCTCCCCCTGTCTCCCCACAGGCCATGCTCTGTACCCGTGTCCTCGTCCCCGCTCAGTGAGATTGCGTTAGGATGCCCCCTGTGACCTCATTTTTCCTCAGTCACCTCTTTACAGGTTCTGTCTTCAAATATAGTCACTTTTGCGGCTTAGGATGCTAACACGTGACTGGGGGGGGGGCACAATTTATCTTACAGTAGTGCCTATATAATCTTACCTACCTGTTGGTAAATGTCACAGGCCATGGAGAAGAGAGTGCAGGGGACCAAGCCGGAGCCCTGAGGTCGTGTGTGTGGAGGGTGGGGGTAGGGGCAGCAGCAGGCGCTCAGTGGGGCACCTGCTGTTCTGGGTGTTCTTACCGGGCCTGTGGCCAGGATGTGAGACCCAGGCAGGAGCCTGTGGCTGGGGCTTCTGTCCCACAGGCTGTACGGGTTGGGGTGGAGGCAGACGCGTCATTAGCTTAGGTGACGGTGTGTGTCTGTGGTGGCAGTGTTCTCGCTGACAGGTACTTCAAGTTTTATGCCTACTTTCTCCATGTGAACTGTCTCTGTGAGATTTATAGTAGACTATGGATATATGAGATCATTCCTTTTGACTTTTTTCAGGACAAAGAAACAAAAACTGGGACATGTGGGTATTGTGGACTCCAGTTCAAACAGCACCATCACTAGAGTGAGTTGCGCTCACAGGCCTCCGCATGTGCCTGGGGACGGCAGCCTGAAACAGTTTCTGGACCACCCGTTCTGGACCAGCATGTCCTGGTGTTGAATAAAGGGAGGTGCTGTGAAGGCTGATGTTGGTATGTTTCTTTATTTTGTAGAATGAGCGTCTGAAGGTGAATATTCCCTTAGACGTGAGACTTGGAGCCGCGTCTGTCCCCTGCAGTGTGACATGTGTGTGTGCTGTTCCCTGCATGCTGACCACGTGGGCTGCCCTAGGGTCACCTCTCACCTTGGGGCCATGCAGCAGCTGTCACTCAGGAGAGGGGTGTCTGCTGAGTTTGCACCACCTAGGGCACCCAGCAGGTGCAGTGATGGCTGTCCCTACTGGCTGTGCTTGCCCAGCTCTTACCGGTACACAAGACTCTCCTAGCTTAAAACCATGTTCACATGTAGGGCCTTCACTCAAGAGTGTGAAGTATCTGTTTGAAGGTATTGAAAGTCACATACTGGCCAAATTAAAGGCGATCTGCATTATTTAAAGGAATAAGGATTATAATGTAGACTGACACGAAAATAAACGGAGTCATGAGGGAAGGGATGGGAGGTTTTCTTGAAGGATCCAGGAGCCCAGTGAGTGGGCAAGTGGTGCTTCCAGAAGGCAGAAGTCATGAGACAGGGACAGTGGAGGCAGGAATTAAGCAAATGATAGAAATTTCCTGAGCTGAAGAAAACCCCAGAGATCACAGGGCACAGGAAGTACCCAGCAAATGGGTGAGAAAAGACACAACTGGGTGTGTTTTGGTTAAAAGAAAAAAAGGATTAAGCTCCAAACTTTAGAGTCTAGAACAGCAGTTCTCAACCTGTGGGTCATGACCTGCAGACACTGTATTAAAGGGTTGTGGCATTAGGAAGGTTGAAAACCACTGGTCTAGAGAAAAGGAAACTTTCGATTTCTAGACAAAAGAACACATCATCATATGAAGCTGTCAGAGCAGCAGCCCACGCCATCTTCCATGCTGGATGCCAAGAGCCCTGAGCACAGCTGCGTCAGAGTCGTCGTCTTGAGAGTGTCAGTGGATGGGCTGGTGGCCCCGAGCACAGCCCTCAGCGAGTGGCAGGGGCACTTACATAGAACTTACCCGATGTGGGCAGGGCTGTGCTTGATGTGGAATTTGGGGGATTCCTTCCTGTGTTTCTTAATGTTATTACAATAAATGTGTTAAACCTTTTCCCATATAAAAGTTTACATGGGGAAGTAATATTCTTACCTATGTAAAGGACTGTGAATCTCAGGAGGAATCCAGCATCACCCATGAAGTGAAGCATCTCAGCCTCCTTACTGTTTACAAAACCTTGAACTGTGGTATCTCTTGGTCTTTGGTCCCTGTCTTGGGTGCAGGCTCTGAAGTAGATGATGGGGCAGCAGTCAGCTCTCTAAGCCACTTACCCCAATGGTTCTCTGTCAAGGGCACCAGACATCCTGGCCCTTGGCCCTGTAGAGTGTCAATGTCCTCCCCCTGTGTCCCCAAGGCAGAGAGGGCAGGTTCTGAGCTGCTAAGCAGTGACACGTGTCATTTCCCCAGACACTGTGGGCTCAGGAGGCCCCTAGAAGTTGTTCTGGGGCTCTGCCAGCTTCTAGCAGGTGTGGCTCCCTTTGACCTTCTGTGGCCGTCCATGGCTGTGCTTGGCTGTGGCTGTGTTGCTTCAGATCTCTGCCTCAGTCTCTACACGGCCTTCACATGGCCCAACAGACACCAGCCTTTGGATTCGGTGCCCACCCTAGTACAGCATGACCTCATCTTAGCTAATCTCACAGAGACCTGATTTCCAAAGTCACATTCTGAGGTTCTTTGCAGACATGAATTTGGAGGACACTCCACACCCTCGTAGGACAGCGAGGTTCACAGTTCTCCCTTTTTTTTTTTTTTTTGAGATAGAGTCTCACTATTTTGCACTCAGTAAGTAGAGTACTGAGGCATCACAGCTCACAGCAACCTCAAACTCTTGGACTTAAGTGACTTGCTTGCCTCAGCCTCCCAAGTAGCTAGGACTACAGACACCCACCACAATGCCCAGTTATTTTTTATTTTATTTTTTTGTTGTTGTTGCATTTGTCATTGTTTTAACTGGCCCAGGCCAGGTTTGAACCCACCAGCCTTGGTGTATGTGGCTGCGACCCACCCACTTAGTTACGGGGGCCACCCCTCACTTTTGATGTAACCTTTCTCACTACACTTTCTCCAGTGGTCTAAGAATTGTGGGGTCACTGCTGGAGGCAAGGTGGGCAATTGGGCAGGAGGCTGGAGCTGCCTGGATGTGGCCAAGGCCTGCCTCGGGCCAGGTGAGACTACTTGGGGTCTTGTAAGGGCTCCAGCCGGGGAGGTGTGGACAGAGAGTGCTGTCCTCAAGTGTGGAGCTAGAAAGGATGTAGAGATTTTCCCCCTGTGAAAAAATTCCCGAATAAACCCAGAAACTTGGGTAATTTGCCTAAGAAAGTTAACAAGTTAATTGCCATTTACCAGTTAATCTTGAGACATAAAAATGCAAATAACTTCAATGGCCAGATGGGAGAAAATGAAAAGCTATTAAAATGTGAGCACTCACGCCTATGATTTATCCTATTAGGGTACGTGTGATTTTTGTCTAAAGGTCGAATATAAATGTCTTAACATAACAATTATGAGAAAGACACAATGGCTATGTTAGCCAGTTGGATGAGAGTTTTTCAAACTGTATATGGAAGCAACACACTGTATCCTATGATAGAATTAATGGACACAATTATGATCTAATAAATTTTTAAAAAAATGTGAGCACTTGAAAGCAGAAACTGGGTCCCAGTTTAGGTCTGCCTGCCTTCGGAGGTAAGAGGGGGTGTCCAGTGAGTGTCAGGGCTCTCAGAGAGGAGGTGTCTGGTGTGTGCCAGGGCTCTCAGTGCTTCACAGGGAGCCGAGTAATTAATTGTACCACAGGGAGAGGAGGGACAGTTGGAAAAATCTTACACTCCCTGGGGTGGGCTGTGTGCCCAGCCCTGCCTGCCAGCCAGCCTGGGAGGCCACACTCCTAGACTAGTTTTCAACTGAGAAGACAGGTGAAGCTTCTGTCCAGGTGTGCAGTTCTGGGAGCCCAGCAAGGAGCCCTTAGCCATCTGTCGGGACAGTCTTGGTGCACAGGCCCAGTGGGGGGACCTGACCCCGCCCACAAACTGTGGGACCAACTTTCCTTTGGTGTTGTTGAAGACCTAAGTAAAGAGCCACTACATGACTTGATGAAGAGGAATGTGTTACTCGTCAAAAGTAGCTGGTTTATGCAAATTGACCAAGGGCTTGACAAAAAATAGACAGTTTTATCCATGCCCACCTGTAGTATCATCACCTTGCAACACCTGTCTGCTCTGGCAGGTGTCTGCAGGCTTTCAACATCTCATGAGGCAGATGCCTGCAGATGGCCCCTGCCCTTAAAGCCAGTTGCTCACTGGCTCCCAGTGCAACCCAGCTGGGAGGACACACAGGACAGGTCCAGAGGGTGTGCATTGGCTGGGCACAGCGTATAGCCTGTGATGACAAGGCCGTGTTCTCCCAGATTCTGGAAATAGGCCTGGCCAGACTGTAGTTGTCACACCACTGGTCTGCGTCCATCACCAGCTGTAGGTGACCTGGCACGTGGAAGGGTGGGAATGGTGGATGGGTTTAAGATGGGAGGTCAGAGGGTCCCACCTGGCCTGACTGCCACCAGGATGGTGCTCCCTTCCCTGTGGCTGCAGAAGTGTGTGGCAGAGGCACCCACCTTGGTGCCAGGGCTGACCTTGGCCTCGGGGCCCCTATGCCCATGGGGATGACAAGCTTCCAGAACAGAGCCTGGGGATACCACGGAGTTGGAGGCACCAGAGGGCAGGTGCAGGAGAGGGAGCCAGACTCATGTTAGTGGCTGGGGCTGCTATCACTTGGGTGTCCAGTCTAAGGCATTCCTGGCCTGACCCTTGGGGTGTGGCCTGAGGGAGGAGTCACAGAACTGGACCCCAAAGTGGAGTGGCTGAAGCCAAGTGAGCTGCACCTGTGGCCTGTCCTCTGGCTACCCTGTGTCCCCCCTCCATGAGGCCTGTGAACCTCCCCTTCAGTCGTCTCATTTCATATCAAAAATGAGGAAGTCCAAAAATGAATGACCGTGTGCTGTGTGTGGTCCCTCCGCCCCTGACCACATGCTGTGTGTGGTCCCTCCACTGCTGACTGTGTGTGGTCCCTCCACCCCTGACCACATGCTGTGTGTGGTCCCCCCATCCCCCCACTGCATGTTGTGTGTGGTCCCTCCATCCCCTGACCCCATGCTGTGTGTGGTTCCTCCATCCCCTGACCACAGGGTGCGTGTGGTCCTTCCACCCCCGACTGCATGCTACCACCCCTGACCGCATGCTGTGTGTGGTCCCTCTATCCCTGACCGCATGCCGTGTGTGGTCCCTCCATCCCTTTAAGTCTAACAGTGAAAACATCTGTCTCCTGCCTGAGAGCTTTATTGGAAATGGATATTAATGTCATTGTAATAAACATTAGGAAACCTAAACATGGTTTAGTTGCTCCAAGGATGCTGGGATCTAAGGGCAGGGCCTGATTCAGCTCCCAGACCACCTGCAGCAGGTCCAGGATGGCCTCAGATGAGGCTTGGAGAACACAGAAGTCACTGGGATACTGACAGGAAGGGGCAGACCAGGCCGGGCAGTGGACTGAGGGCAGCATCCTCCCTCTGCCATTCCTCTGCCAGCCAGAAAACTTTTGCTAAAGTCTGCCCCTGGGCCCTGGTATGACCTCAGGGACAGTGGTGCAGGAGGCTCCATTGCCCTGACAGCTCGCTCCCTAGACAGGCCTGCGGGCTCTGCCTCCGGGCTTGTGATCTGCCTGCCCAACAAGGGTGATGGCACAGCATGGCCCCTGGGCCCGTGTCTCAAGGCCCTCAAGCTGCTGGTGCCCTGATGTGTTTGTGGTTTCAAGGCTGGGGCCACATGGACTACAGCTGTTGTAGCACAAGTGCAGGGGCTCTCTTGACTCGGGCAGCTGTCATAGCACAGGTGCAGCCCACAAGAAGACCTCCGGTGGAATTTTCCACCCCTAGGTGAGGGGACCATAGCCGGACTATGGGGGATGGTGTCCTCTGCAAAGCAGATGGGTGCAGAAGAGTCCCTGGCAGTGGCTGACCTCCAGGGAGGCTCTCCTTCTCTGTGGGAGCATCTGGGTTCTGCCTAGCACAGTCCCCAAGCACTGGGTCACCCCTTACTGGGGGGTGGCGTGATCTGGGAATGACCTCCCTTTGAGCAGGTGGAGACAGCCCCTTTTCTGCCCCAGACCTGAGTGACCACTCAGCATATTCTCTCGGGCTGGAGCTTGCCAGGGGGAGAGGCCCAGGCCCTGTGGGTGCCAAGCCTGGCCCCCAGGCAGCTCTACTTTAGTCATGCAAAACTGCACTCAAGTCCTCAGAGGCTATTATCAGTATTAAGGTACTAATTTATTAGACGCAAGGAGATTTTAAATTTCATTTTTATGCAGTTATTTAAAATTTAAAGTGATAATGTCTAACCCAATTAAATTCCAGTTGATCATTCTTTAAGTGCACGAAGTCTTATAAAATATGGATGAGGAGTCGTAAGAACTCTTAGAACGACTCAATCTCCACGCAGACAATCTGCTCCAGGCTCGTGGTGTCCAAGTGGACTGCAGGAACTAGAAAAAGACACAAAGTGGGCAGATCCAGGAATCAATCTGACTGCAGGTTCCTGGGCTGTTTTTTATGTCTTAAATTTCTTCTGATGTTTTCAATAATAATGTTTCTTTTCAACCTTTTCTTTGGGCATTTCTGAGACTTTCACAATTTAGAGGCCTCTGCTATGAGCCCTGTGAAGATGATGACCCATCCTGGAGGGGGCCACGCCCGTGTCTCCCCGCCCAGCTGCTGTCCTCCCACACGGCCTCTCCACTCGATTTCCTGGGCCTAGACCCTCATAACCGGCCTGTGTGTCACAGTTTGTCTTATTCTCCAGGAGCACTCTCTGGGCACATGGCTCACGATCTGCTGTCACCAAGCAGGGAAGTCAGCCTAGCAGCACCATCCTCACAGCCCAGACTGCTGTGGTCTGAGTGTCTGTGCCCCAGCTCTTGTGCAGAAACCCTCTCCCCCAGTGTGATGGTGTTAGGAGGGGGCTGTGAGGTCACGGGGTGGCATTCGTGATGGGGTCAGTGAGACTCATCATGAGAAGATACCAGCCAGCCCAGGGGACACACGTGGGGACACAGCACGTGCTGTCTTTGCTCTAGTACGTGTGTCTGCACCAGAGCCCACATCTACCAGTGCCTTAATCTGGGACTTCCAACACCCAGACCTGTGAGAAATACATTCCTATCGTTTACCAGGTCACTCGTGTGAGGGGCCAGCCCTTCCCAGGCCAGCAGGGCAGGCTCCTTACACCTCTGCCCCAGACTCTGCATCTGTGATGCACCCACCAGATCAGGATGGGCAAGTGATCCCATGAGGTCCCTGACCGGGAGGGGCAGGAATCTCCTCAGCTATTGAGTCTGGAACACCAGGGTTAGGCGTGGTGTGCGGTGTGGCTTGGGTTGAAATACTCAAGGGACTTCTCCAATCAGGGACAATTAGCAGTGCACCAGGGGCATGGACATCCCACAGAGAGCCAAGAAGAGTGAGAGATGGCCTCCCTGAGCCTGTGAAGTGCCTTGGGGGTCAGCAGAGACTGGACATGCTGGAACGGGGCTTGTGTTGTCTGTGATTGCAGGACAGGTACGAGTTCTGATGTCATAGGGGGTCAGTGGAAGTAATGTCACCCAATGGACAGGGGGAGCAGGCAACGAGGGACTTGGGAGTCTGCTCTGTCAGCCTGGTGTCAAGCATCGCATGGGCCCACCTTGGTCACCTGACAGGTGTGTGACTACAGCGGCAGGTTAACTTCGTGGGGCAGTGCTGCCCCCCAACCTCCACCTGCCTGTGGAGTAGGGCCAACAAAGTGGGGTGCTGCAACCCATTCTGTGTGGACTGGATCTTTCAGTAAGAAGAGTTCTGCTGTTCAAAGGAGGCTTGAAATATGGGTCTTATATTTCATTTTGCCTTTATTGTTATAATTTTTTAAAAGAGAAATAGAACACAAAATTCAGGTGAAAATGAAAATGATTGCATTTTGCAGAATAGGAGGGATTGATGCCTGCCTTGTGCCCAGGCACCCGCTGGCCTGTGGTGTCCTCACTTTGGGAGCAGCACTCAGGTGGGGCGGACCCACTCAGGCCGCATACACAGTTGCAGGGACATGAGTTTCTGGTGGTGATGGTGAGTTAGGGATGGTGAGTAGAGGCTCCTAAGCTGGGCCGGGCTGGGGCACCACTCTCCTAGTAGAGCCGACGCTAGTCTGGGCCCCTCGTTGTCGGTTATCCTGCTCTGCTGGGAGCCCTCCTGGGCCTTGCTTTCATTGCACACGACTCAGGAAAGGGGCTAGGGGCCAGGAGTCTGGTGTCCTTGCTTAGGGCAGCAGGGCTCTGGGTAACTTGTAGGAAAGTCCCAAAAGTTTCTATAAATTTATTGTTATAGAGATAAGGAATCATACTGTATAGGCACAAATGACATTTCTGTGTCTCTTCAAACATCTTAATTTATGTGTGTTTTGCATTCTACGTCTTATTTCGTAGCCTGCTTCCAGCGTGAGGTTTTGAGCTGCTGTGCGTGTGGATAACTGTGCACCTGCAGCCTCATTCTGGTGTCCGGGGCGCAGGTGCAGGCCCACTAGAACACCCCCATTGCCGCACACATAGGCTATAAGACACTGTTATGTAACATCACACATTTACACGATTGCCAAGTATTTCTGTTGTCTTTTAACTGGAATGTTCAGTCACTTACATTTAGCGACTTCCAACCCAGTGGACTGTCTCTCTGTTGGCTGTGCTGGTTGTATCTAATCTCGGCGTCTCTGCGACTTCCAACCCAGTGGACTGTCTCT
>NW_003852621.1:1092573-1099380 GCF_000181295.1 Otolemur garnettii
CCAGTGGACTGTCTCTCTGTTGGCTGTGCTGGTTGTATCTAATCTCGGCGTCTCTGCGACTTCCAACCCAGTGGACTGTCTCTCTGTTGGCTGTGTTGGTTGTATCTAATCTCGGCGTCTCTGTTCCACTTTTGCTACCTGTTTTAATATTAATCAGATATTTTAAAATGCCAGGTGTTCTCTACTGTTAGATGTTTAGTTCTATTTTTTAGTGTGTTTTTAATGGCTTAATGTCTTTTTAATGATCACTCTGGAAATTACACAGTACACCCTTCATTCCCGTAATATTAAATTAGTACCTTACTCCATCTCAAACGTGAGTCAATTTACACTCTCATCTCCTTTATTTTTATATTTTACTTCTATGTGTTCAAAAGTCACAGGACTTTGTTATTGTTGCTTTGAATAGTCAGGAATCTTTTGTATTTACCCGTTCAGATGTAGTTAGTTTCTTCTTAAACCACTGTGCCTCTATTGGGGATCATTTTAAAGAGTATCTTGCTGGGCACTGTGATTCACACCTGTAATCCTAGCACTTTGGGAAGCTGGGGTGGGAGGATTTCTTGAGGTTAGAAGTTCAAGACCAGCCTGAGATCCCACTGTATAAAAAATAGAAAACTTAGCCAGTTGTGGTGGCTCATGTCTGTAATCTCAGGTACTCTGGAGGATGAGGCAGGAGATCCCCTGAGCCCAGGAATTTGAGGTTGTAGTGAGCTGTGAGGATACCACTGTACTCCTTTAGGCAATGGAGTGAGATTCTATTTAAAAAAAAAAAAAAAGAAAAAAGAATATTTTATAGCATTTCTTACAGTGCAGATTTGCTGGTGATTCATTTTCTCAGCTTTTATTGGCCTTTGTTTTTGTAAGACTATTTACTGAATATAGAATTTCGGGATGTCACATCGTCGCTGCTTTAAAGATGCCATTCCAGTGTCCGTGTCTGCTGCTTCCCGCGTTTCCACTGAGAGGTCAGCTGTGGGTTCTGTGGATCCCCCTCTTACCTCCCTCTGCCTCGGTAGCCGTCTGACACCCGCAGACAGACACTTCACAGAGCCGGTTCACTGGGTAGTGATGTGCAGTGCAGTGCAGACCAACACCGTCTACTTTACCCTGCTGGAGCTAGAAGACTTAATTATTCTATTTAGTTTTAGAGACAGAGTCTTATTTTGTTGCCCTTGGTAGAGTGCCGTGGCATCATAGCTCATAGCAACCTCCAGCTCTTGAGCTTAGGTAATTCTCTTGCCTCAACCTCCCCAGTAGCTGGGACTACAGGTGCTCACCACAACGCCCGGTTATTTTATTGTTGTTGCAGTTTGGCTGAGACAAGGTTCCAACCTGCCATCCTTGGTATATGGGTCCGGCGCCCTACTCACTGAGCCACAGGCACTGCCAGACTTACTTATTTTTTAAGACAAATTGGCATGATGGAATGCTGGATGGAAGCATTTGTACGATGAAAGGAATTTGACAGGCATTGCCAAAATGTGCTTGAGGAACTCAGTTTAAGTCAGCACTTCTGTCTGTGGTGTGTGATGGTGAGAGCCCACCATAGTGTGCTACAGTGAGTGTCCACTGTGGCGTGTGACAGTGAGCGTCCACTGTGCTGTGTGACAGTGAGCGTCCACTGTGGTGTGTGACAGTGAGCGTCCACTGTGGTGTGTGACAGTGAGAGTCCACTGCGGCGTGTGACAGTGAGTGTCCAGTGTGGCGTGTGACAGTGAGCGCCTAACTCAGTGTGTGACAATGAGTGCTCACCGTGGTGTGTGACAGTGAGCATCCACCTCGGTGTGTGACAGTGAACATCCACTGTGGTGTGTGACAGTGAACATCCACTGTGGTGTGTGACAGTGAACATCCACTGTGGTGTGTGACACTGAGCGCCCACTGTGGTGTGTGACAGTGAACATCCACTGTGGTGTGTGACACTGAGTGCCCACTGTGGTGTGTGACACTGAGTGCCCACTGTGGTGTGTGACACTGAGCACACACCTTGGAGTGACAGTGGGCCTCCACCACAGCCTCAACACTGTGCTGTTACTGGATTTTAAAAGACATTTTCCAATGTGATTGTTAAAAAGTGGAATTTCGTTTTTTTAGGATTAAAAGCCATTTTATTTTTCCTTTTTACTGCCCATTTTATACCTGAGGTTTATGAGGGATGTAGGTTCTGGGCCTCACTGGAAGTGTGTAGCTCCTGGGGTCGGGGATGTCACTTGGGCACCTGCAGGTGGGCGTGGCCCAGGTGTGTGGCCCTCCCGTGCTGTCATCTCCCTGAGTGGATTGGCCACCTCAGGTGACTCTGGAGCTCTTCCATTTCTCACCCAGGCCATGTTTTGTTGTGATCCTGTAAATTCCTAGATGATATTCCATTTGGGGGCTGGGACAGCACTTCCCTTCCCACTGTGGAGAGTATGTGGCAATGCTTCATCTTCCTGCTCTCTGCCTGAGGGATCCACCCTGCAGAGTGATGAGAAAGTTTAAGTCCCCATGCTGAGGCTGTTTTCCGAAGGCAAGAAGACAGAGGTCTTGCTCTAATTAGCCCCTTTTTATCATTGTGCCCAGAAGCTGCGGAGCCTGTTCAGTTGTTACCTGGGAGGTGCACTTCTGCATTGGAGCAGCGTGTGTTGATTTAAACCAGGGTTCTTTTGGCCCAGCACCTTGGGTTATGTTTGGGTCTTACCAATCCATCTGTTAAGTAAAGCCTCGTTAAGTAAAACTCCAGGCGTGAGTCCTTTCTAACTAGCTGACACTGAGCACTTCTATTACAATGCTCTGTGTGTATTTTCATTCTTTTTCCTGTGTACCTGCTGGAGGTGAGAGCACTGCCCCGTGTGCGTCGACACAGGCCAATCCTCTAAAGAAACAGTGCTGTCGTGAAGGAGAGGCAAGTCTTCCAGGCAGCAGTTCTCAGGGTGGGAGAGTGTTGGGGAAAGATGGGGGCTCTCAGATAGCCATGGCTTAGGGGCTCCTGAGATGTGGTTAAGAGGCTGTTGCTAGATCTGTTTTTGTAATAAAATCAAGATGCTACATCAGTGTGGCTGATGGAACAAAGTCCCAGACCTGGGTGGTTTATAACCTTAGAAACTTATCCTCTCCCGGTTCTGGAGGCCAGAAGTCCAGAATCAAGGTGTAAACAAGTTTGGTTCATTCAGAGTCTGGGAGGGAGATGATTCTGTGTCTCCTCCAGTGCCTGGGGGGTGCTGGAGACCCCTGATGACCTCGACCTGGGTTCATGGCTGTATCACTCCATGCTCTGCCTCCATCACACACACCTCCCTGTATATCTGTGTGTCCCAGACTCCCTCCTCATAAGCACCTCCGTCACTGGGTTCAGGGCCCACCCCGATCCTGGACCACCTCATCTTGCCCTGACTCCATCTGCAAAGATCTGATGTCCAAATGAAGTCACCTTCATGACACTGAGAGGACCTGCATTTGGGGCACACCGTTCACCTCAGGAGAGATGTGTCCCCCTCCTCACTGTTGAATTTGCACTGGGAGATAGGGCAAGTTGGTGGTGAGTGAAACTGCCTGCATCTTGGCAAGGTCACCAGACACTCCACAGCTTCACATGCATGGGGACATAAGAATGCTCTTGAGGACCAGTCATCTGCTGGTTCTCTGTGCCGGCCACTGTCTTTCCACCCATGCTTCCGCTGCTGTGAGCTGACCCAGCCGCTTTCTTCAGGGAACATCATTTTTACTTGAAAAAAGTGTCTGAGAAACTATTGTTATTCAGACTTGGGTATCAGTCATTTTCTTTCTTTCTTTTTTTGCAGTTTTTGGCTGGGGCTGAGTTTGAATTCGCCACCTCAGTCATTTTCTTAAAACCAAATGAAGTAAGCCTGTCACTTCAGACAGCACAACACACTTGTCAGTGAGAACATCTGAGTTTTCAAACAAATACAGTTTTAGAAAACTTACAAGTCCCACTGTGAGCCTGGCAGTTTTCCAAAACTTACAGACATTTCCGATGAGATCAGTGGTGAATTATTGAATATGATTTGCTCACGTTATAGGAGAGAACATGTTGACCAGGGAAGGTTGATTTTGCCAAATGAACTAATGATTTGCAAATGAACAGTGCAAGTTGTTACAAAGTCACATGTGAGTAAAGGACGATTCGGAGCCCAAGAGGGATCAGTAAAGTTAAGCATGTAATAACAGAACATAGAGTTTATCCATATGGCATCAGGTTTTATTTTTGAGACTAAGCTTTAGGAACCTTTAATTCATCAAGTTTTGGTGTAAGGTCAAAGAAGAAGAATCTAAATTATCTGAAAATCCCATAATGCACCTTTCCAACTCCATACCTGTGACAGGTGGGGATTCTCCCTGTACCTTAGCCGTGACGACACACCAGGACAGACTGAGTGCAGAAGCGATGTGAGCATGTGGCCGTCTCCTAAGCCACACACGGAAGAGAGTTCAAAAATGTCAAAAAAGCCATTCTTTCTGTTTTTTTAAAATATATTTTAAAATTTGTTATTTATGTTAACAATCATTGTTTATTTTTAAATGAATTAATAACTATTTTTAAATGATTGGTTTTAATTTTTAATATGGTAAGTATCAGTGCACATACGTAACTCACATAAACTAAAGCTCTTGGTCCTCAGTCACGTTTTCGGTCGTGGAGTCCCGAGACCCAGACCTGTGAGCAGTACAGCTGTGAAAATGTGTTTGTGTCACACTGAGGAGCAGTTCCTTTTCTCCATCACCCAAATGAGGCAAAGTCTGTAGGTGCTCAGAAGAGCACCTGGCCACAGTGAACCAAATTTAAGTGCATGTGCTTTTTTCTTTTAAATGTGCAGGATGTTTACTGTGCTAGAGAGTAAATTTTTATTTTATTTTTTAAGTGTATGTTAAGGAGGAGAATAAATACCCTCTGAAATGTGCAGGAAGATCTTGGTATTATATAATTTCCCCACAAAAAGAAGGTTGATCTGTTCTTTGAACTTGGTCATGATGATATTTCACTGCATTTAGTAGCAAACACCTTTTGCTCCATGAAGTTCTCAAGACTCAACCGCAGGGGCACGTTGGTAAGGTCTGTATAGATGACCGGCAGGAAGCAGCTCTGAGGTGGCCTGCGGGCAGCCAGGGAAGGGCTCTGTGTGCTGGTTTTCTTACTGAACAATCAGCATCTTCTGTCAGACGGTTCCAAGTCTGTGTGTGCTCACTAATGTCACTCTAACCTGGCTCACTGTTGGTGATGCTCTGATTTATTCCATATAAGTGTTGTTTAAAAGAAGGGTTATAATTTATTTTCCCAAAATATTTTATCTGGAATTTCAAGGTCTGGCACGTGGTTATGAGTTATCCTGCTTTACATCTGCACATGATGTTCACTCGGACCAGCATCTGCCTTCCAAAGATACTCTGCACAGAGACAGCGTAACACAGAAAAGCAAGCAGGAACTGAAGGTGGGATTCACAGACGCACACCCCGCCTCGGCCGCTCTCCAGGCTCCTGGCTCCTGGCTCTGCTGCCTCCCACGTGGAGAAGCAGCCTTCATCCCAACCACAACTTTGTCAGGGCTCCATGGGGCAGCTCTTCCACCTCGCTGGGGTCACTCATAGGTCTGGGTACCCAGATGGAAGGTGGCTCATTTAGGGCAGTCTCAGGGGACTGGGGACCCTGGTCCTGGGTCTCACAATCCCAAGACTGCCTGGGAATGGGCTCATTGCAATTGCAGAGGTGAGTGGAAACATACAAGCACCACACACAACGCACTCCATCATACATTGCACTCACACCACACACATCACACACACCACATGCACAGATACACACACTGCATACACCACACACACATTGTACACACACCACACACACAACATGTACTACACACACACCACACACACATCATACACACATCACACACACACCAGTCCCTGATGGAGGGCCTCCTGTGGTTTGGCCAGTGCTCTGGCAGAGGCACTGAGGTCTGGTCATCTCATTCTGAGCCAGTGCCCAGTGTGGGGCTAGACCACTAGAACACTGGGAGGGGGAAATGGAAACACAGGAACTGAGGACCTGGTGACAGCCAAGAGCCAGGATGGGGGATGGTTCCTTGAGCAGGAAGCCCCCAGCCCAGATGGCAGGACCAGAGGGCCACTGTGGGCCAGTCTGAGCAGGGAAGGGCCAGGCCTTGCCCTAGACGGGGGCGAATGGCCCTGCCCTTCTACACTCCAGCAAGGGCAGCGTGGACTAGGAGCAGGTGCCAGGCCCAGGCGATGACCACTCAGGGAGCTACTCCAGATTCTCCCCCCCGACCCTCCTCCCTTCCTCCTCTTCCTTCTATCCCCCCTCTTTCCCTCCTCTTCCTTCTATCCCCCTCTTTCCCTCCTCTTCTATCCTCCTCTTTCCCTCCTCTTCCTTGTCTCCCCCCTCTTTCCCTCCTCTTCCTTCTATCCCCCTTCCCTCCTCTTCCTTCTATCCCCCCCTTTCCCTCCTTTTCCTTCTATCCCCTTCTTTCCCTCCTCTTCCTTTTATCCCCCCTTCCCTCCTCTGCCTTCTATCCCCCCTCTGTCCCTCCTCTTACATCTATCCCTCCCCTTTCCCTCCTCTTCCTTCTATCCCCCTCTTTCCCTCCTCTTCTATCCCCCTCTTTCCCTCCTCTTCCTTGTCTCCCCCCTCTTTCCCTCCTCTTCCTTCTATCCCCCTTCCCTCCTCTTCCTTCTCTCCCCCCTCTTTCCCTCCTCTTCCTTCTATCCCCCTCTTTCTTTCCTCTTCCTTCTATCCCCCTCTTTCCCTCCTCTTCCTTCTATCCTCCTCTTTCCCTCCTCTTCCTTCTATCCCCC
>NW_003852621.1:1099896-1112696 GCF_000181295.1 Otolemur garnettii
TCCTCTTCCTTATATCCCCCCTCTTTCCCTCCTCTTCCTTCTATCCCCCCTCTTTCCCTCCTCTTCCTTCTATCCTCCTCTTTCCCTCCTCTTCCATCTATCCCCCCCTTTTCCCTCCTCTTCCTTCTATCCCCCCTCTTTCCCTCCTCTTCCTTCTATCCCCCTCTTTCCTTCCTCTTCCTTCTATCCTCCTCTTTCCCTCCTCTTCTATCCCCCTCTTTCCCTCCTCTTCTATCCCCCTCTTTCCCTCCTCTTCCTTCTATCCCCCCTCTTTCCCTCCTCTTCCTTCTATCCCCCCTCTTTCCCTCCTTTTCTTTCCTTCCTTCCTCCCCCTTCTCCCCGCCTCCCCCCAGTCCAACTCACATCCTAGGTGCAGCCATAGAGAACAAAACCAAAAAACAGCATCCATTTAAGGCAAAGCGCACCATTTCCCTGCAGTCTCAGCCACCATGAGCTGGCACTGTCCCTGTGCTGGGTGATGGGCCTGGCAGACACCCTGGGCCCTGCTGCTCTTGGGATTTCTTCCTGAGACTTGTACTTCAGGCATAATTAAATTTCTGATAGTCATTGTGGGGACACAGTGACTCTCATTTTCTCATCTTCATTTTCCTGAAGAGCTCTTTATTTTAATGTGTGTACTTAAGGCTGTTGGCCAGGATGCTGCCCGTGGGCTGGTGCTTTTCAGTCTTCCCAGCCTCTCCCCTGAGATTGGCCAGGAGGGGCTTTATTAGTGTCGTTATTGCTGATGCTTGTGCTAGTCTAATTCTATTACACGTGGTGGAGGGTGCCTCTCCCTCTGCATTCACGGGTATGTTCACAATGAGTTATCACTTGTGTTGACAAATGGAGCTTGTTTTGCGCTCAGAGTGGCCATCAAGTCCCCTGGAGGCAGCACCTGGCAAAAGTTAGTTTGCTTGTCAGTTTCTGCCGGGATTAGCTGTCCCGTGGTCTGAGTGGTACCTCCTCAGTGACCTCCCACCTGACTGCTGCTGTGGGGGCAGTGGGTCCCACCCACCTCTCTGGGGTCAGGGAGGAGGAGCTTCCTACAGAGTCAGAGGCCTGATGTGCACTCTCCTCTGCTCAGCTGCTCCAAACAATAGCAGACACCTGTTCAGCTGCCTCCCCCCCCCCACCTTGTAGGGCCCCAACACCCTCTCCATCTGTGCTGCTGTGGCTGATGCACCTTCCCTCTGCCACCCTCCTTCTGGAGGGTCAGGGAGTGGGTGAGTGCCCAGGTGGGAGCTGTCGGACCCTCCATGGGCCTTCCTATGTCTGCAGAGCTGCTGTCCACTGTGCCCTCTTGCTGTGTCACTTCACCCAAGAGAATGTCTCAGACTGTCCCTGCAGGCCTTGCTGTCCAGTCTGTGTCCACTCCACTGACCGGCTGTCTGGGGACTGACCCCATCCCCTAGTTAGGCAGAGTCCCAGAGGCCGACTGTCTCTTTCTGCCAGGAGGCCTGTCGATCTCTCCCTGAGCCTGGGTGGCATTACCATGGAACAGGCTCTGAGGGCACCTGCCCTTCAGGCCCTGTTCACTCCCAGGTGTCAGACAAGGCCATGTGAGAGGCGCCGTCCACTCCAGCTGACAGCCCTCACAGTAGGGGTCACACCCCATGCTCTTCTTTGTCCCACTCTCCCTCTCAGTGCGGTTCTGGGACAGGCATCCACCAGGAAACTTTGTCACAGTTTTCCTCCCCTTGCTCTGGAAAGGCACCTGCTACTCTGAGCAAATTGGGGAGGTGTCTGTGCTCCCTTGCACGAGCTAGTTTGCAACCAAACTGCATTCTGAGTCACAAAATTAGTTACTTCTGTAAAAATAAACAATCTTCAAAAAGTTATGGTTACAAAAGCTTAAAATAAATCTCTACAAGGAAAAAGAACAAACAGGAAGTTGGTGTTGGTGGTCCATTTTGAGTAAGTGGCTCAGATCCCCCTGCCTGGGGCCCCACCTGTTGGCAGGAGGCTCAGCTGAGTGGTCAGTGTGGTGGGTACGGTGGCTCGGAGACCTCAGTAGTCAGTCAGGTACACTGGCAATGCTGCTGGAGGTGCATATATGCCAGGCACACCCTTGTGTGAACACTGCTGGGGGGTCATAAAACACTCACACCGCAGGGCACAAGTGTGCTCAAGGCTGGGGGCATGTCCTGACAGCCTTCCGGGGACATCTGTCTGGCCCAGGCCTGCCATTGCGAGTGCAACACTTTCTGGCCACTTAGCAAAGCAGAGGAGGCCCAGGAGGCTGGCAGGGCATGCACTAAGTGGCCAGCAGGACACCCAGGGCTTGGCAACTGAACCCAACTATGGGGAGAGCTAGAAGGGAAAGTCCCTAGCCCCGTTCAATAAGAATCAAACCTTGGAGCTAAAGGTAAAAGTGGCCCATTAGAGATAGGTTCCAATGAGGGCAGCCACATCTGGGATGATCTCACCGAGTAATAGGGGCATCCTTACTGGCATGGGGGTGTTTCAAACTCAGCCTTTCTGACCCTCTCCTTGCTTGAGGCTCCGATGGTGAGCAAAAGCAGTTGGATGCAGCACACTCTCGATTCCCTGCTCATGGCTGTGCGGAGCCACCTGAAGGACCCCTGCCTGCAAGAAGGGCCTAGGCAGGGGAGGGAGGGCCATCACTCACCTGGAAGCCGGGTGTGTGTGTGTGTTTCCCTGAGTCTCGTGACCAGGTAGAGACCTACTCCTCCTCGCCACAGTGGCCAGTGCAGTCTGATGAGGACCTTGTCTTCTCCCTGTGTTTGGGGTGCACAGGTGTTGGGGCCAGTGTGACTCAGGCTCCCTTCTGTCTCAGCCCCAGAGTCCCACCCCAGGATTTGGAGCTGGGCCCCAGGGGGTGATTAAGTTACAATGAGGCATAGGGTGCCCTGACCCACTGGGACTGGGCAGAGGCCAGGACACAGACATGAGCAGAGGGACAACCCCTGGGGACATGGGGAAGGGCCACACATGAGCCTCCATTGTCCGTCTGGGGGCTGTGGGAGACCCCTCCCTCCTCTAAGCCATCTGGCCTGTGGGGTGCTGTTCCCAGCTCAAGTTCCTGACTCTCCCTTCCTGGTGGCTGCTTCTCTCAGGGTGGGTGGGGGGTGAGGGGGAGGGACATGGGGATCAGCTGCTCTTGGCACCGTCTTTCTCTTAAGTCACCTCCAGCAGGTCCCAGAGCCCCTTTGCTTTGTCCTTGGGTGGGGTGGGACCCTCCACCTCCCTGGCCCCCCTCAGCCAGCAGCAGGATCCTGTGCCAAGTCCCTTGTCTCCAAGTCAGTGCTGGCAGGTGGTCCCCTGGCCTCAAAGTGCCTGAAGAGGCCCCTGCACTCAGGCAGGAGCCCACACCTTCCACCTCTGTGGTGAAGTCTGCACTGCAGTGCCACTGTGGACACAGGGTCAGTGTGTAAAGGTCTCTGCACCTTTTAACAGAGCTTCAGCCATGTAAGCCAGCCACTAGCCTGGACACCCTCAGCTCCACATCTGGCCAATGGCATTGGAGGCCCTCTGTGAACCTGAATACAGTCCTCTGCCCCTGCCCACCCACATCTTCACAGAGGCAGAGACGATTCTGGAGCCACACGAGGACACCATTTTCTTTGGCGGGTGTTGGGTTGACCCCCTAGCCTGGGCCTGTCATTACTGAGCCCGCATCCCCACCGTCAGCTGGGCACTGGGCCGACACCTCCTTGTCCTGCAGCCATCAGAGGGGATAAGAATTAACGGCAGTGGTGACGTGAGGGGAGACGGGCCTCAGAGCTGTGCCCGGTGGTTACCCTCTCACAGCGGGAGACTCACAATCAAATTCTAACAAAAGGTCACATTTGCAATAAGTAAAAAGGAAATGTAGGTAATTGGTTCTGGAAGCCGTTAATGCCTTTGCAGGCCCTGAGAGGCGTTCTGATGGAGTTGGAACCTTTTTGTTCAGGTAATTAAAAATGAGATTTCGTTATATCATTAAAAATGAGGGCGAGAGGGTGTTTTCTCAAATGCTGAGATGTTATCCAAGAGGAAAGTAAACCCAGGAGCCCAGTGGTTGTGTCTGCTGATGGGCAGTGGGGGACCTCACTGGACAGCCCAGCCGGTGCTGTCCCCACCTGGCTGAGGCAGAGAGTGGGTTGCAGAATAGTGGGGACCTAGGGTTCTGGGGTTGGGGGAGTTAGGCCCCTTGGAGGAAATTTGGTGGAGTAATTGACAGGCCAAGATTCCCAGCAAGCCGCAAGCTGCCACTTCTGCAATGCGAGAGATGATTCGTAGACATGATCACAGGATAAACGGGCGCCTCCCGGGGCCTCGGCGTCCTCCTTCCCCAGACAAAGGGCGACCCACTGCAGGGCTGCGTCCGCAGAGCTGAAGGGAGAGCAGTGACGCAGGGCAGTTTTGCATGGAGACAGGCTTGGCTGCGCTTGACAGGGCTTGAAGATGATGTCACACGCTCCCTGTCTCTGTGACAGGTGCCGGAATATAAGAGGAAAACTTTGCATTGTGAAATCTCAGTGTTTGTATAAGCCAAGGTGCAATGTCACATCTATAAACAAAATACAGAGGCATATTTGAATCAATTTTCGTATATTTTTTCTTTTTAAGTTCCAACCGAAGAGGTCTTTCCAGGACCTTTTTTCAAACCCCGGTGTGAGGCTGTGGTGGCTGTGTGGGGGACAGGTGGAGTCTGTTTGAAGACCGTGTGCAGGGTGGCACTGCTCAACCGACCCCGTCATTTCAGATAATTGTCTTGCTGCTGGTTGGCTGCTGCGGTGGGCCTCAGGCTCTGGTGAGCCTCAGTGACCCCTTTGTGTCTCATTCCGACTCTGGTGCCAAGTCAATCCAGTCTGAGTCCTAGGGGTGCTGGGATGGGCTCCCTACTTAAACTTGCATAAGAACAGGAACCTAGGGCCGCACCTGTGGCTCAAAGGAGTAGGACGCTGGCCCCATGTACTGGAGGTGGAGGGTTCAAACCCAGCTCTGGCCCAAAACTGCAAAATACATTAATTAATTAATAAAAGAACAGGGGCCTATAGACCTGTCTTCTTTCATAGGAAAATGTCCTTTTTGTCGTTTAAAGGAAGAAAACTCATGGTATTTCAGATCTTTAATTTTAAGGCACATTCTCTTGGTAAACCGAAGTCTTCACGAGACTTATTTAGTTTGTAAATACAGCAATTAATTTCTATCCAAACTTTAGGATTAAAAATACCAAGTAGAGTTGTATTTTGGCTTCAACAAAAATACTTAACAACTAAATCCCAACTTTTATAAAATAAAATACTGTGCCAGAGAAGTCCTGGTTTATGTCCTGGTATAGTTACCCTTATAATTTCAATTTCTAGCATTCAACGTTTTTTTTTTAAACTGAAGAGAAAGAAACAGTCCACTTAAAGTTTTCTCTTTTTATTAGCGAATCATTTTCTTCAACCTCTGTGTGAAATTAGCTGCAAAGCTTGAGGAAGGCAGCAAACTTTGCAAAGAGATGGGCTTTGCGTGGTGCCTGTGGCTCAAAGGAGTAGAGCACCGGCCCCATATGCTGGAGGTGGTGGGTTCAAACCTAGCCCCGGCCAAAAACTGCAAAAAAAGAGATGGGTGTTTATCTTCTGGCATTAAAAATAAAAACCACACAGGTGAGCCATATTTTTCCAATTGCTCCCATTGCCTCCCTGTGTGTTATTGGCCTCACTGAACCCCATACTGCACTAATGGTACTGATTTGCCTGTGACCTTGGCTTAATGTGTTGAACAAAGCTTCTGGTTAACAGACAGTCCTGATAAGCCACTTTTTTTACCTAAAAACAAGTGACCAACACAGCCCTCACTCTTGAGGACGGTGAGGCCCAGGCCAGCAGGCCGCCCTCAGCACTTCCTGTCTTTCAGCTTGGCATTCTTTCCTAGGGGCAGAGGTGACAGCTGATGACCTAAAGGCCAACCCAGGCTCCTGCTCTGGGTTGCGTGAGCTCTGTTCCTCCCCAGCCCCTAAAATGTGCCCTGTCTGCACAGGGCTACTGACCTGTCCTCACACTGCTGCACATTGCTGCTGCCTGTGTCCCAAATGCTAGGACTCCACCCCATCCTGTCTCTGCCCTTGGGACCTTTCTGTGGGCTCCTGCTGGCGTGCTCTGTTCTGTCTCCCCAGTGCTGTCTTCCAGGCAGGTCCCTCTGTCCTGTCCTCCGGTCCTACTCCAGCCTTCCAAGCTGACTATGGTGACCAGGCTTCCTGTGCAGGGCTTCTGGGGCAGGAGGTCTTCTTGTCCTTACCTGTGTGGTTTTCAGGTGGGCATCTTGAATTTTCGTGGTGTCCAGGATAGGGCCAGGTCTTCCTCTTTATGGATTCCAGATCCAAACACTAACAGTGTGTTAGATGACACTCAGGGATGGTTTCTGTGCCGCAGGTGACCAGACCTGAGCACACTGTCAGTAGGTCACAGCCATTCCTATAAGTGACAGCAGTTATTCCTGGGCCCTGAGCACAGCTTCTGCCCAGCTTCAGGAGATCACCCAGGCTCTCAAAAGCTCCGTCCACCTGGCCACACTGCAGGCCCAGCACAGGTGCCACGGTGAATCTCAGGAGCTGATCACACACACCGTCTGCCTCAGACCTGAGAGAGATTCAAAGGTTACAGCTGACTCAGCTAAGTGAACCTGAATTTGTCTTGACATTATCATGTCCAAGAAATGGAACAGAAACCCAGGTATGTTTCCATACTCAGAAATACCACACCTAATTCCAAGTAGTGACTGAGTGAGGGTCCTAACTCCAAGCCTGAAGCTCTGGCTTTGCCCCAGCTTTAGCAACAGAGTGTGTTGTGTGTTTCAACCAGGAGTGGCCTGACCTGGATGCTAGCCTCCTCCAGGCCTCTCATCAGCATCATACCTCAGAGATGCACTCTCACCTGGGTGGCCTAGCACCTGGTCATCTTGCTCACTCAGCACAGGGACTATGGGGCCCTTCTCTCACCTGTGCCTGCCCACATGTGGCTTGATCAGAGCAGGGCATGCACGTACTGGATGGTGGCCTCACCACCCTGCTGGGCTCCAGGGCTCCTTCCATACTGAGGCCTTCCATGTGCCAGGGCCTGCAGGGCTTTGAGCCAGGGAGAAAGGCACGCTTTCTCAGACTCACCCTGCCCTTGAGCTTGGCGCATAAGGCCTTCTCTTAACCTGGCCTAATTGCTTGTCCTGGTGGAGGTTGAGTGGAGGAGTCCCTGAGTTGGCTCAGGATGCAGGCTCCAGGCCTTCCCTTCCGTGGTTCCTGCCCTCGATGCTCACACTGATACCCACCTACTCTTAGTCCCAAGCCGTCGGCTCTTGGCCTGGACTGACCCTACTGAGACACCTGCTCCTGCCCCTCTCCTGGCTCAGGGCAACTCGCTAGTGTGCTGGGAGGTCACTGGCATCACTGTGAGCTGTCTGGCCATAATGTTGACATTCTCTGAAATGAGGACATTGAGACGATTCTATTTAGGAAAATTTCCTTTCAATCCAATCTTGACTTTTGAAACACAATTAAAAGAGAAGGTGAGTTTTAATTAACAACCACATCTATCTGATGAGTTAATGCCTGCACATACACTATATTTTTTAAAAAATTATTTAAGGTAAGACATAAATGGATTGGTTTTAAGTAGTACCAAACAAGTGAAGTACAGTATAAAAAATTAATCTGCCCTCTTTAAAAATATTATATTAATTATTCCAGAATGTGAAATAATCTTTGTGTTAATAAGACTAAGATTTTAGTATGTGGGAATTAATTTGCTGCTTCTATGAGAGTAATACTGAATACTCGTATGAAATGCATAATAATCACAACAGAAGCTTACATTCACACAGTACTTTACAATTTGCAAGCGACTCCATGAATTATGGATTATGCAAATCTAATGACTAAGGTCCAGCTCAGTTTTCCTGTAACAGCTATGGTTTCCAGATTAGGTCAATTGTCACTCACAGATGTAAAGAAAAAACCATATCTTTTTTTTAATATCAGGGAAATTACTTTTATTTTACCATGAACCAAAAATTCTCCTTAAAATTAGTTCCCACAAGTCCCCTGAATGTTTCTGCCAGAGACTCTTGGGGACAGGAGCATGAAGACAGACCTTTCAGAGGGGCAGGGGACCGGGTGCAAACTCCAAGCCAGGCAGCACAAGTATTTCAGAGAAATAGAAAGGCCCCCAAACAGGGTGCCAATGGCCCTCACAAGAAGGGACGCTTGAGCCTGTGAATGAAACTGTGAAAGTTTGGCGTTAAGGTTCTGAAGCCAATTCTCTCATGTGAATCTGAAGCCTGTTTTCCTTCCGTTCTACTTTGAATCACAAGATGTCCAGGTCCCCATGTTGGTTTCCGGTGAGCCTGGTGGCTGCTGTGAGTCCCCAGTGAGCTGACCAACCAAACGTGGATTTTGCCAGCATGCCACTTGGATGCTGGGGTCTGGCCTATCTGTGAGCCCCTCTCCAGAGTGTTTCCTCTCCATGTGAGACCCCTCCTCTCCAGCTCATAAGAACTATTTGGGACAGTGACCTGAATGATTTCTCAGGTGGAAAAAGCATTGATCTGATCAGTTGTGAAAAATGGAGCTTGGACTCGTAGCCCTCTGCTTGCTGAAGCATTGATCTTACACACAGTGCGTGCATTTGTGTGCGGCCAACTGTTTCTAGAACCTCTTAGTCAACTTTTAAAAAAGATAACACAACAATCCTATTAGCTCCACCGGCCGAGATGATAAAACCCTTTTCTAAATGGGCGACTTATTTTTAAAGGTGAGGTGTTCTCCAGCATCTAATTAGTAGAGAGAAGCCCATTCTTCCTATTTTCAGAAGAAAGGGATTTTCGAGGAAGATTCTAGCTCACCTGGGGGTTTGGATCAGAAAAATTCTGTGGCTTATAAAGTCATTTGTTATTTTGCTGTGATTTTATACACAGTGGAAGGGCGAGGAAAGGTCAATGGTAACTCTGCTCTCACGTCCAGCTTGGAGAAAATGTAATATTGATCGATAAGAAAATGGGAAAAGCAGCACTATTAGTGCCTCACTTGATCTGCTCTGACCTTTACCCCACCATGCTGGCTTTATTCTTAAATGTTAGGCCTCCTGTTCCAAAGCTTTGTCCTGCTTAGTCTTTTGTTTAATTAATACATGATATTCTTCACTCCCTCTGATGTTGGAACAAGATGCCTTCCCTGATCTCCTGCTGAACCCATGTCCTGGCACTCCATTCTCTCTGTTGCCCAGACCTGGGCACACTGCGATTGGTTGGCTTAGAACCACCGCAGCAGAAGTGGGGTCAGTAGGTGTTAAACCCTGTCTTCTTGGGTGGCTGGACTCTACTGTGGCTCGGGCAGGACCACAGTGCAGGTGATCACTCCTTGGGACTGGCCCTCCAGAGTGCCCAGCGGGCAGGTGTGGGGTCCAGAGCAGTACGGACTCCATGTAGAGACTGTGGGGAGAGAAGTCTGCTCCCAAGCCAGCTCCTTCAGCAAAGGGGCTGAACACACCTGAGGCCCCATCCCAGGGCCCCCAGCTTCCAGCCCCACCTCAGGAAGCATAACGAGGGGACATGCTGAGCCTGCCCCTCTCCATGTAGGGTAGGGTTAGGGTTGCACCCTGGCCCTGCTGAGGCCTGTAGGGGTAGGAGATGGTGCTGAGACAAGGGCCCCAGGCCCAGAAGATGTGTTGAGCTAAAGATGACAGGGCTGGCAAGGCTCAGGACAGGCCTACTAGGGCCTGCACTGGGTGGAGTGATACGCCAATTTATGTCCACCTGGAACCTGTCCTGTGAGCTTTTTTGGAAATGTGCTCATTTCCGATGTAATCAAGTTAAGTGAGGTCCTGCCAGATTAGGGTGGGCCTTAAATCCAGCCTCTTCTAGGAGGGTCTGGACACAGATGCATAGGAGGGAGGCTTTGGGAAGACCCAGAGACAGGTGATGCATCTATAGCTTAGTCAGAGGGGGCCCAGAAGGAGGTCTGGAGTGAGCTCCCAGGAAGAGCTACCCTGCTCACACCCTGACCCCAGCTGTCCTGCCTCCAGATGGCCAGGGAAGAGGTTCCTGCTGTTTAAGCTGCCCCCTCTGTGGTGCTGTGTTGTGGGGGCAGGGCTTGGACACCACCGGCTGTTCCTCAGCTGTTGTAGATCAGCAAGGGAGAGTCTATGCCACCTCCTCTGGGCCAGGTGAGGGACAGGTGCCACCCTGCATGTGCCTCTGGAGCTGGGGCTGGGAGAAGCATTGAGCTGGGGAGGTGCCTTGGTGGGGCCCCCTCTTCACTATTAGGAAGACCATCCTCCCCCCCACGTGTGAGGTCCCTGCAGGACAGCCACGGCCACACGCTGCATCATGCCTGACTCAAAGCCAGTGGGAGTGTGAATTAGTGATGTCGATGCCTCCTCTGGGACAGGAGGGGGAGCAAGATCATGGGCTTAGTGACTTGGACCGAAGCTGCTGGCTGTCATCATCCGGCCACCTTGGCTCCCTTGGAGGCCCCTCTGCACTCTGCCCCTTCTCAGGGGGCAGGGGAGGAAGGTGCTGATAAGCTTTTGCGGGGGAACACAAAGGTTATCTGGCTTGACCTTTGGAGAAGCTGAAAGGGGAGTGTTGTCACCCAAGGAGACAGAGGGGTCACCCGGCTGTGAGCAGGGCAGCTCCCTGATCCGGGGCAGGGCCCTGTGGAGACAGCCTGCTCTGGGCCGCTGGCCTGTCAGCACCGTCAGCTGCGGCTCCCAGACACCCAGACGTGCTCCCGCCTCCTGGGCATGCATGAGTGACCAGGAGCATTTGCTTCTCTGAGGGGTGTGTAGGCTAGGCAGGGGCTCTGGGGCCGGGGTCTCCCAGTCTGCAGACCCACGGCCAGTGGCCTGGAGGGTACAGAGCAGGCCCTAGACGTAGCCTCTTGCTTCCGTCAGGGTGGATGGAGGGAATGAGCTGCCTTCCTCAGCTGTGGTGTCACGGTGATGCTGGGGACAGGAAACCATGCCAGGTGATGGGTGGTTGAAGATGTCTCACTGGGTGTCATCAAATCTGTGATGTCACTTCCCAGGGAGCATCTAGAACATTAGAAGAGCAAATGTGGCTTCTTTGTTTTAAAAACAATACAAGTTCTAATTTACCATGGACTCTGCACTCATGTGCAAAGAAACAGTGTCTTGCATGTAAAAGATGAAAATAATCTCCATTTATTCATACGACTGAGTCTCAGAAACGTGATGCTGCCATTTCAATCAGCCGACTTGTCCAGATCCTCACAGCCTCACAATTCCCCATGACTGGTGTCACAGTAGAGAGGACAGCTCAGCACAGTGGCAGGCACTGCGGTAAGCACGGCTTCTCAAAGGGAACCTGGCGGTGCAGGAGGGTTCCCACACACTAATGCTCAAACTGAACAGAGCACTGGATGACCCATGAGGAATCTAAGTCGGTCTGCAAGCTAAAATGCTCTTCATTTTATCCAACAACCTACAGCTGTGTAGCATGATCCATTCCTGAATACTACTTCACAATGAAAGTGACTTCACGGCGCTGGTTGGAATTATAAAAAGGCTTTATATCATTATAAAGGCACCTTGACGATATTTTATAAGGCACATTCTATTACTGATACCTACACATGTGTTGCCAAAGCGAAAATAATTTTTCAGGGTATAAAGGTGTGATTTATAATCTTTTAAAGAGAAGTTTTCTAGATTATAAATTCCATTCCAGTTTGAACACTTATCAAAGTAATAGAAAACATGATACCCTGATATGCAACCGAGGAGGGAACAGTATTTCTAACCAATATAAACCTGCAGTTACATCCTGTAATCTCTGCTCAAGAAAATAAAGGCCTCATTCAAGTGAGCCAAGCAACGTGTTTGCACAGAAGAGAGCGGTTGAGGCGGAGTCAACCTGGTAATAGCATGGCAGCCGCTGCAGAAGCACGTCATGATCAGAGGAAACTTTACAAACAAGAACTGTGTTTCCATCTTGATGTGGGGTGGTAAGCAAGTGGGGGAAGCAGGTGCTGGGGCCCCAGTGGACCTCTGCAGGCAGATGGGGTGCTGGGCCAGACTGATTCCTGGTTTTCTACTCCAAGGACTTTATTTTACTTTTCTCTGTGCAGACTGAAGTTAGTAATTCCATGCCGTGTTGTGGGCTTGCCCCTTTTCTTTGAGAATCCTGGCTTTTAAAGTTATTTCTCCATAGAAAAACAGGACATCTGGGAATGGAGCAGAGATGCTGTGTCTTTGGGAACCTCTCCTGGTCCTCTGGTTGCAGCTTCCAAGGACTTGCCTGTTGCCTTTTGTCCTTCTCTCCCATACAAAGTTTCCTTAGTGAGCAGGGCTTATGTGAGATGCGGTGTGCCAGTGCTGTCCCTGTCACAATATGGACATGCCATGGGAGCAGGGGAGAGGCTGGTGAGCTCTTTTTGCAGCTGTGGGTGCTGTTAGGCAGATGTTCAGTGTTTTGCCAGATCACCCGTCACAGCTGCACACACAGGGTCTTGGTGTCCAGCACTGTGCAGGGCTCCTGCTGCATTCTGGAAGCAGAGAATATTCAATGGGAATTCCCAGCCCTGCAGATTGCCCTCTCAGTTGCTCAACCTCAGTGTTTCCTGAAAAGACTCAGAACAGCAGCAGAGTCCTCTGTACAATGGCAGTTCTAGTTTATTAATAACTCTCCATGACACCTTAATTTATTCAGCACTTTCTACTTCTCATATGTGTATATATTTGTACCTGTATATGTACACCTCACCTTTACCCACCTCCCTCTCTCCCTCCATCCCTCCTCTTCCCCCTCCCTCTCCCACTCTCTCCTTCCACCACCTCCCTCCACCCCCCACTCCCTCC
>NW_003852621.1:1112917-1118805 GCF_000181295.1 Otolemur garnettii
TGCATCCTTTTTCCATCCTAGCCTCTTGCACTCAGCCCCACTACCACACACAGCTCATAGATGATTAATTAAAGTAGAGGAGCTGCCTCAGCCCATCCCTGAGGCTTTCAGAGGTGGGCCTTGAACAAATCTGTGGGGCTGGGACTGCAGGACCTCGTGGGTCTCCTCCATTGTTCCAGTGCCAGTGCTGTCTCTCATTAGGCGTGAGAAGTCTTAAGTTAGAGATTGAAGCCCCCCCCAACCCTAAAGTTCAGGAATCTTTCTTCCTTGGGCCGCTGCTGGTGAAAGCTCCTTAGGTGCTCTGGAGCATGTGTGGTCACAGCCTGCACTGTCCTCAGCTCACATGTCTTCTCTGGCAATTCTTCCCATCTCATGTTGAGACAAGAGCTTCTCACTGCCTGTCCCTGCCTTGGAGGGACTGGGGAGGGCAGAGGGCACCCCATATGTCAGGAACACCTGTCGTCTTCATGGGAGGCCGCCTTCAGGTCGGGGCCTGGAGGTGCTGCAGTGTGAGCTTCCCCACATAAGATCCCCATCACGACTTCTTTCCATAGTTTGTGTGCACACACCTGCACACGCTTGCACACATGTGCACACACAGGCACACATATGCATACAAGCATAGATGCAGACATGAGGGTGCATGTGCACACAAGCAATACATGTACACACCTGCACACACGTGTACATGTGCACACACAGTACAACAGACACATGCACAGTCGTGCACACTGAGTGTGCCAGGGCTTGAGAGTAGCTGTTAAATGAGACCCTGCTTCTGTAATGTCCTTGCTTTCTCTTTTCTGATGAAAGTCACTGCCACTTTTTCAAAGCAGTGCATTTAATTTCTCTACTGGGAACCCCCTGTCAACTATCCTGTGCTGGTCAATGCAGTCCCCACCTTGCTAATGTCTCTTTGTGGAAGACTGAGGCCCATCCAGCAACATCTGAGGTGCAGATGTCTCTAGGGAGAGCTCCACTGGACAGAGCCCCAGAGGCTGCAGGTTTTCTGGCTAAGGTGCCCATGGAGAGGACAGTGTCCAGGCTGGATCCCCACCCTCTTACCTGGGCCTGCGTGTAGGTGCTGTCCCTGGGAAAGGCTCTGCTGTGCCCTTCCTGAAGTCCACAAAACTGGGTCCCCTGTTGGTTCTTGGTGATCCACCTCCATGCGGGCATGCACCATGCACATGGCTCGCACACACACACAAACACACTTACACCCAGTGCTGTAGGAGCCTGAGCCCTTTGTTAACATGTGTGACAGGTGACCCCAAGAACAGGCTTTGGGCCAGGTTCAGGGGAGGGTGCTCGAGAACAGAGGACTAGGTCTGACTCCAGCTGGCCAGTGCAATTCTGCTCTATAAATGAGTGTCTTTGGGGTGCACCGTCACGCATAGTTCAACAGACACAGCTCAGGCCAACTCTCCATGGCACCTGGACACAGAAAATCTGTGACATGTGAGTTACTAGCTCTTTGCTGCTCAGCAGAACTATGGAGTGTGCTGTGTGTGCATAGTGTGTGTGAGTGTGCACACATGTGCGTGTGTCTGAGTGTGTGCATACATGAGTGTGTCTGATTCTTAGGTCCACTTAGAGCAGTTGTTCTCAACCTATGGGTCATGATCCCTTTGTAACAATGAAAATACATCCTGCATAGCAGATATTTACATTATGACTCATAACAGTAGCAAAATTACAGTTATGAAGTAGCAATGAAAATAATTTTATGCTTGGGGGTCACCACAACATGATGAACTGTATTAAAGGGTTGCGGCATTGGGAGCCATTAGGAAGGTTGAGAACCACTGACTTAGAGGCTGATGTTTGGAGGTCTTGGACTAGGCGGACTTGCACTGTGGAAGTAGTGGGTGTGTGAGGTTTGGGTGTGTGAGGTTGCTCTGTGGCCGGCCTCCCCTGGCAAGCAAGCCCTCCTGTGGCCCAGGGAGTCCTCCTGGTCTGGAGCTGGAGCCTCTGCATCAGCCCCAGCAGGCCCAGCCCTTGCTGTCCGGGTGTGCCAGGGGCAGCTGGGCCAGCAATCCTCTTCCATCTCCCACTTTGCTCTTTGGGCAACCAAGACTGCATCCTAGGCTGTTTTCTGAGGCAGCCTGGCCCCCTCTGTCCACCCCCCTCAATGCCTTCCCAGGCTTTGCTGGTGCAGGCCTCCTGCTGAAGGATTTATAGGAAGGAATGTGCCGCTCCCCGGCCAACGGGAACACACCTGTGTGGGGCAGGGGCCTCTGTGCAGCTGCTCCCTGGCTACAGGCTCAGCCTTTGAGCTGTGGAGGCAGGAGGGGACTGGAGACAGGATGGTCCCTGCTTCCCTCTTTCTTTCCTCCCCTTCTTCTCCCCTTTTCTTTTTGGCAGCAATGTCCCAGTATGGTGAAGTAGAGCTGGTAAGCAGGACTCAGCTCCTGGAGTATGTCTGGGGCGTGTCCTTTCTCTGTGATCCTGGAGGTCATCTGAGCACGAGGAACCAGGAAGAGGTGATGTGCTTCACAGCAGACATAACCTACAGCAATGCCCAAGCTGAGCTCTGAGGGCCATGAGACTCGGCCCTGTGCTGGCATATACAGCCCTCTGTGCCTCCACTTCCCCCCCAAAGCAAGGGAGGAGGGCCCCTATTCTGCAGGGAGGCAAGGATTTCTCTGTCACACAGGAAGCACAAGCACTCATTTGCACTTGTATGCCTTGTTCTACGAAGGACCCAGGGTGACCAGGTAGCTCCTTGGGCACCACACACACACACACACACACACACACACGCACGCACACACATGCATGCACATCCACATGCACATGCACACACATGCACACACACATGCATGCACATGCACACATAAGACATATCTGGGGGCCTGGGCTTTCAACACCTGATTCTCATGGAATTTTCTGGAGCCATGTTGAGGGTGTAACATTATGTCCCTGGGAGCACTGAGGTGCCCTGGGCAGCTTTGATCCTTCTGGACCTGACAGGCCAGTAGTGACAGCTGGGAGGCCAGGATGAGTCCCAGAGTAACCCATCCTCACCTCTCCCTGTCATGGCTGAGTCCCTGCCACTGTGGTATTTTGAAGACTCTTTGCTGACACCCCTGCTGCTGGGTGTGAGCCGAGGCTGCCAGACGGCACTGTCAGCACTGGAGCAGATGCCTTACTTTGCAGGCCTGTACTGGGGGCCCACAGGTGGGGGCGGCACACCCCAGAGGCTCTGTGCCCATCTGGCCCTTCCCTCCTGAGATAGAAGCCCTACCCCGCAGGCCTGGCCCTGCCTTCTTGCGAACACCCAGCTCTCCCACCCTGCAGCATCCCAGAAGGGGGGACAGTAATATGAAGCTCCCAGTGGCAGAGACAAGGGGCCTGCTAGCTTCTCCCTCCTCTGCACCTGTGTTTCCCTGGCTGGGGCCTCTAATGGGGCTGCCCCAGGGCATGAACACACATCACTGACCCCCCAAGGAACCCTGAGAAGGGGTCCTGGTACAGCCGCTGTGGGCTCCGTGGGCGAGTGTGGGCCACCGGGTCAGACAGCCCTGCCAATGGAGTCTTCTGGGAAGGGGGTATCCTATCATTCTTAAACTGAACATTTTTATGCCATAAGCATCTTTCTTCTTGACGGTAAAAGAACAATTGGTACTATAATAATGATAAGAAATTACTCAGGCAGCAGGCCCACGGCGAGCCTAACGCCTTCTCCCACTGCCCTTTCACTTCAGTGCCTGCTGGACCTTATTTCTCAGAGCAGTTCCAGCTTGTGGGAAACTAGAACAGAAAGCCCAGTGTTCTCTCGTGCTCCCTTTCTCCTGTTGTTAGCACCTTGCATCAGAGGGACATTCGTCATAGCTGTGCCAGTGTGGCTCCTTTATCACCAAGGGAAGTCTGTGGTGCAGACCCCATTCTGGGCAACGTGCCGAGGCCTGTGTCTATGTTCAGGCCCACACAGGGGTCCCACTGCCCTGAAGGCCTCCTGGGCCCACTTGCTCCTCCCTGCCCACCGGGCACCCCTGATCTTTCATTCCTCCAGGGCATCACCTTTTCCAGAGTGTCCTGGTCTGAGCCTGCTATCCTTGGCCTTCTCAGATAGAGCCACATGTATTTAAAGCTCCTCCTTACCTTTTTTTTTTTTTTTTTTAACCTCCCTGCCTCCTCGTGGCTGGGGTGACTCTGTCTGCCTGGGGCTGTCCCAGCCTCTGTGCTGCCTCACCACAAGGTTCTCGGGCCTTCTCCGAGTCCCTCCTCTGCCTGTGGACTCAGTGTGGCCTTTTCACTGTGGGTGTTCTCGGCACAGGTTCAGTTCCTGTCTCTGTGTGGGGTCCTAAGGCTGCAGGGCAGACACCAGCTGCACTGCGGATCCTCCTCGGGCTGGACCCAGAATGAGCACCCCATGCCTATGCACACCTGTGCACACACATAGGTACATGTGCACTCACACAATGCACACACACATGAACACACCCACGCATGTGAACATGCACACACATGCACACACATGCACACGCACACCTACTCCCTGGGATACGAGCTCTCTGAGTTAAGAACCAGCCTCATGGCACAGGGCCCAGAGAGGGCATGTTGGGAACAAGACTGTGGCAACAATTGCTGGACCCTCCTCTCCTGAGCGCTCACGCTTCTCTCCACAGGAACAAGACCCCTTCCTCCTTCCTGGGGCTTCCGGCATCTGGGACCTATTCAGGGCTGGGCGTGTGAGTGGCGACAGCTGTGAGTGTGGGGCCACTGGGGCAGCTGTCTGCACCCTTACGTCCTCTACCCTTGGCTGGGTGGGAGCCTCCTGCCATCTGGCACCTTCCAGGGTCCACAGTCTCCTCACTGGCTTCACGTGGAGACAAGGTCTTGGGCCCCGTGGCCTCATCTATACCAACTGTGGGGTGACCATCCCTGACACCCTCAGGGCCAGGGCTCTCGGGAGGCTGGTTCCACTCTTAACTCATGGCCTGGCTGTTCTGTGGAAGGTGTAATGTCACTGGCTCCTCCACCTCCACTACCAGGCCCCACAGTCTGGGATTTGGATGTGATCAAGTGCCTGTCCTGTGCCCACGAGTGCCCAGAACAGACTATACCGGACATGCTCACAGGAGCCAGGCAGAGAGCTTCCTCGCACCTAGGGGCTGGTGGCTGGCTGGTGGCTGGTGACTGGTGGCTGGTGGACCTGGGCTGGAGAATCCCTAGTGTCTCCAGAGGGGCAAGTTCCTCCAGCTGCCCCACACAGGGTCCACCTCTCCCACTGCCCATGTCATGGAGAGGGAGGAGGGCATCGAGTTCCCCCGAAGTGCCAGGTAGCTGGGCAGCTTCACACATAGGTCTGACTGCTGCCCTGGCACCGCCAGCTAGCTTGCCAGAGCCAGTGACATCCTCCGAGTGAGGGGCTGTGCTGACGCTTGCCACAGCCCTGTCCCCATGACAGCCTGGTGGGATACCCCTTTGGTGTCATGCCCTTTTGGGGACATAACCCTTTGGTGATACGTAGCTTCCCTGTTGGAGGCCATGCAGGAATTTTCCTCTGGAAAGGGAATCTCACAATAATGGATGGCAATTTGGCCACAGTCCTGCACAGGCTGCCCTTCCCTAAACTGACAGGCAGGCTGAGCTCAGTGAGGCCAGCATTCTAATTTTCTCCAGGAATCCTCAGCCTTCCTTTTCCTTGTGGCAAGTTCTGAGTTTTGGGGGCATCATTTCTGGCAATACTGGAGGCTCCGGGAGGATCTGATACCTTGGGGTCTGCCTTTGTCCTGCCTTGGCTATTGTTTTTCCCCTACTGAGATGGGCATTTACTCCTGTCCACAGACAAGGTGCTAGTTGGGTGCATGGAACACAGCCAGCCATGCCCTGCTGACGGAGCAGAGTCTGCAGACCTGTTCTTCACACCTGCACAGCTCGGA
>NW_003852621.1:1118879-1126747 GCF_000181295.1 Otolemur garnettii
TAATGCCTGTTCCTTTTATATCTGTGGAGGGCTGTGGGTTGGCCTTGCATGAGCACTGTCCCATGGCAACACCTACCTGTCCGTGACCCTCCTGATCTGCTTTCCTCCTCTCACGGCACTGTCTCCACTGACCTTCGGGGAGAGGATGCTCATGGAGGGAGGACCCGAGGCCTCCCAGGGAACAGAAGGAGCCAGGCAGCCTGGGCCTGCTGCCAGGATACACACACCCTCCACAGGGTCTCCCTGCACCCCAAGGCATCTGCAGGAGGAGGGGAGAGGAGGAATGGAGGCTTTTCTAATGGCATGTGGCCCTCCTTACCCTCTCAGGATGTCCTGGTGTCCACCCCTGAGGGGCTGCTGGGTTTGGCGACATATCCTCTCCTCAGAGCTCTGTAGGGTGGCCCAGGGGTTCTGTCAGGCAGGTGAGCCATTTATCTGGGGTATTCATGACTTCAAGGGTCTCTCTTGAGTGGGATGGAGGGTGGCCTGCAGGAGGCACTTCAAGGCTGGTGCCCATCAGGTCCCAGGGTGTGGGCTGTCCTGTGTGTCGTGTGCCCGGAGGGTGTGGGGCAACCTGCCATCCATATGCCTCTGTGGAGCCGCAGATCACCCGCGAGGGGGAGCTCCGCTGACCAGCGCTCAGCACTAGCGTGCGGCTAAGTGGCATTGACTATTATCACAGAGCAAATAAACGGTTATTTCACTTCACAGATTACATGGATTGTGCTTGGATTGTGTCAACTTCAGGTTTAATTGGTATGTAGGCTGTGAGGCATGAATTATGGCATGTAATTTATCCCTGTAATAAAATATACCATTAACCAAGAAAGGAAAAATAAAGAGAAAAATAATATGTTTTGTGATATAATTACACAATAAAGTTTGAGTTGGAAATATTGCTTGGCCCACAAACTCCTCTGGCCTGAGAAATATCAGGAAGCAGAGTCACAGCTTCTGACCCCTGAGGGTCTTGGTGGGCAGTGCTGACGCTTAGCACCTGTGGGACAGAGGGGCTGGGCCCAGAGAACCAAGTGGCAGAGACCAGGCGTGGCCAGGTTGTGGAGAACTAGGGGTGGGTGAAAAGAAAGTTAATTGTCTTCTTAGATAGGAACGAGTGGTGGAAATGGCTCGTTCGCTGGTCAGGCCGTGTCCTCAGGAAGGATGAACGTCATAGATAGGCAACCGTGGCCTCTGCCTGTGCCACAGGCCAGTCTCCAGGCAGGATGTGACAGTGATCTTCAGACTGAAATGTTGAGAGCACTCGTCCGGCTCCACATGGTGTGCTCACTGTAGAGATGCCCGGAAGTTCCTGGCAATCTGCGTGGCTCTTCAGAGACCAGTGGCCGCCCTCACAGTGGCCCTTAGACATGAGGGGTGTGTGGCTGCTGGAGCCTGTCAGGGTATCCTTCCAGGGTCCTCTGGGGTCTGCTCTAGGATGGGTCAATGTGGGCTCCCAGGCAGGACCATGAGCCCTGCCAGTCAAAGCCAGGAGAGGCCCAGAGCCGAAGGCCAGGCAGGGGTGTCCCAGCACAGACTTGGGACTCCAGGTGGGTTGGGGAGGCCAGGCCAGGGCTCCTCCCAGGTCCCCTTAGTGGTGGCCAGCGGCACAGCCCAACAGGAGGCCTGGGTCTAGAGAGCAGAACCTATGGGGCAGCAAGTCCACAGTCTGGTCTGGGAGTGGGTTGGGTTTTATTCTTGGTGTTGACCACCAGGGGCTGCCAGGAACTGCTCCTCTTCTTCTGGGGTTTTGGCCACACTGCTCTGGGCATCTGTGATGATCTGTGCAGCCCAGGCAGCCCCAAGTGGACACTGCTGCAGTGTCTTGGCTTTTGATCAAAATATGTCTACCTGCAGGGCCTGCTATGGTCAGGAAGTGGTCTCTGGCCTCACATAGCCCAGAAGTACAGCAGCCTTTTGAGGTTCCATTGTGGGGGTGCAGCTAGAGGACAACACTAGCCCTGTCCTCTGGCTGGGACATAAGGGACAGTGGAGGGCCTGGAGATGGGTCAGATTGTAGCTTCTGCCTTATTCTGTTAAGAAGAGGACAGGATTACTCCCTGCTGAAGGCAGTATCCTGAGAGAGAGAAAATCCATTGCTTCCAGCCCTGTTGGTGGCTGGAGCCCATCCGTGCAGGTGTGCCCCAACCTGCTGTGGTGGGGACCCTCAGGGCCAGCCATTCTCAGAGGTACTCCCTCAGCAGCCCTTTGGGGAGGGAGATTGTGTGCATTTTACATGGGGAAACAGGCTAAGGAGGCCAGGGCCTCTGACCCACGCAGGCAGAGGTGACCTGGCACCAGCAGTGGCATGCAGGTGGGGCAGTGCCTAGATGGTGGCTCGGTGTGCTCCTGGCTCTCCCCACAGCCCCGAGATGGCAGCAGGGGCCTCCAGGGGCCAGTCCCAGCCTGGACTGGCTTCCCTGTCTCCCTTCCGCCCACAGTGCCCACTCTGGGATCACATCCCCAAGTAAAGTGTTCACTGAGAAATCATGAGCCAGGCTCAGATTTCACGGGAACCCAGACCAAGACAGCCATCAGAGAGGCACCCATGGCTGGGGCTGGGGCTGGGGCCAGGGCTGGGGACCAAGGGCCAAGGCTGAGCCCATGACCAGGCCCAGAGGGGCCCCGGAGACAGGGACAGGGCTGGGCCCATCCTTCTGGCTCTGTCTGGGCACCCCCAGGGGTTGGAGCACCTCCCATGTGCTCCACCCCTGACTCCAGGGGCAGGAAGGTGGCTGCTGGGGTTTGCACGGCAGAGGTGGTTCACCAGGGTACCTGTGTCCACCATGGCTCTCCCTGGCATCCACTGTGCTGACACAAACATCAACAAAAAAGGAACTGGGAGAGTTACATGGGCTCCCGTGCCAGCACCAGGACGCACCTGGCTGACCACATCTATGCATGGCGCACATTTGGGAACCGGGGAGGGCTCATGAGCACAGGCCCTGCTGGGAGAAGACAGGCAGCTGCCCCAGCTGGCTACCAGTGTGGCTGTCCGGCTTCCTGGAATTCGTGTTAAATCTGAGCCACAGGCTAGAAATCACCCAGAGGCAACAATACACAGTAACCCAGCAAACACCTCCAAATGGTCCCCTTGGCAAGGCTAGAAGGGCTTGCAGCACTAATTCCTGGTGGTGTGGGGATGTCTTTACCCAAGGAGACCCAGACTCCCTCCCACCAGGGCCTGGGGGGCTCTGAGTGGGTGTTTGGTTATCAGGCCAAGCCTATGCCTGCAGGGCTTGGAGGTGGTTTTAAGCTGTTTTCTGTGGTGTCTTAATTGTTTTTCCCTTTTTATTATACTAATCAAGTGAGAACTGTGTTGGCTGTTGCTGTGGTTTGAGTGTCTCCTTAAACCACATATTGAAACTTTACCCCCAGTGGAGCAGTTTTGAGGGCTTCACCCTCAGGAATAGATTATTTTGGGGAATTAGTGGGTTAATGGGTTGTCTCAGAAGGGGACTGGTGGCTTTGAGAGAAGAGACAGCCTCTTGTGGTCTCTCTGGGCTCAAGACAACCTCATCTCCTTAGCCGCATGCAGCTCAAAGCCCTGAGGAGGGGTGTTCTCTGGGCTTGGGGGAAACAGGCCACGGGCATGAGGACTGGCTGGTGCTCCATGCACAGCAAAAGTCCGGATCTCTGGTGCCGTCTCCCTCCTGTCAGCACTGACTTCATTCTTGGGCGGCAACCGTCCAGCCTGTGCTCCAGTGAGCCAGGGGAGAGTCTATAGTGCCTCTCCTGCTCAGATCAGCACAGTGACCACACAAACCATCAGAGCACCCATACCCATGAGTTTGGCTTAAACCAACTTTCCTGGCCTTGTCACTGTTAGCATCCCTTGCCACGTATATTCCTGAGTTTCTGTCAATAAAAATCAGCAAAATCTCATCGTTCTTTTTGCGGGCATGGCCCCTCCTCCAGAGTCACAGCTTGTGCCAGATCCTGGGATTCCAGGCTGGCTCTACGTCACAGGAGGTGACTGGAATACCAGGCCTTTCAGGCCATGAGAGGGCAATCAGGGAAGGAATGGTGAGAAATGCCCAGCGTGATGGGGGCATTCAGGGCTCCCAATTTACAGATTCTGCCCATCTGCCCTGTGTCTGCATCAGAGACTGCAGGGCTGTGAGTCAGCTGTGTTGTGATTCAGCCTGCGGCAGGCTCAGCCTGTCACTCTGGTTCCCTGGACAGTGGGGATTGAAGTGCCCTGGACAGTGCAGATAAAGTCTTCCTTCAGGCCAGCACAGAAGCTCTGGGGCCTCATGGCAGGAGTGCGATTCAGGGCCTGAGGGCCACAGGGTCCAGCCCCTGGATGCTGTGGTTTTATGGCTCTAGTGCTGCTGGTGCTGGCTGCTCAGACCAGCTGCATGTGAGCAGGCCCCAGGCCCCAGAAAGCCACAGGGGACAGCTGGAGGTGCTGTTCCACAACCTCACGCCAGTGCCCCTGCGAGTGCCCATCCTGGCAGCAGGCTTGCTGAAGGCTTTCAATCTAATCAGATCAGGAAACAAGTTCCAGATTTCTCCCTGGGAGGTCCTTCTCTGTGACAGCACATCCAGCACTCGCATCTTGCTCAGGCAGGAAAGCTGGGCCACTGTGACTGCTACACAGGGACACAGGGCTTAACAGAGGGCCACACAATGGCACCACAGAAGCGAGAGGAGTGGAGATGTGCTTTGCAGGGCTGGGAGCAAAAGCCCAGGGAAACTCTCACAACATCGGCCTGACGTGGTCCCGGGGTGCAGGGCCACCAGGCAGGGGCTGCAGCTGGTGCTGTGGTCTTGATGGGCAAGGTGCCTCGTGCCTGCACCTGTCTTCACCTCCATCATGGCTGCCCCACCCCTTCTGAGCTCCTCGTATCACAGCCTGGCTGGGCCCTTCTGGGGACACGGTGGGAGGTGTGAGTGAACACACCCGCCCAGCCCCACCAAGGCAGGGGCCTACTCTGCTCAGCACACTCTGGAAGGTGACAGAGAGCTGTCTAACAAAGGGGACGCCATCCTGAAAGCTCTGACGCTGCAGACTGGGCCTCACTTCTCTGAGTCCTGCCCCAGGCGCTGGGCAAGGAGGCTTTTCTCCTCTCACTACCGGGTGGGGCCTGCAGGGCCGACTGGAGGGGTGGACCCCTCCCCAGGGCTGAGAGGCCCTCACTCCCTTGCTCTAAGCATCCACCTGATTAAACATAAGATGCCAGGGAGTAAGATTGTCTGCTGTGAACTATTGGTGTCACTTTAAAGAGATCACATTAATCGGTCCCTTTCTAGAACATATCCGATGAGAGGAAGGCACTAACAAACCTGGCCACTGTCGCAGCTGAGAAGCAGATGGTGAGGACCCCAACCACCGGGTCTGCAAGGCAGTGAAGGCCTTCCTCTCCAGACCGCTGGGTTGGGCCTGGTCCGGGGCCATCTCTTGTTTGGCAGAGGAAGTGATAAATCGGACAGGTGTGCAGAGTGTAAGCAGAAATATAACACAAAATGCTGAGGTTGTGATGAAAGCGTCTGCCTCGTTCCAAAATGGCCTTCCAGGAAATGCCTTACTGCTACCCCTCATCTGTCACCCACGACGCCCGCCTGTGTGAGACCGGCATGCTGCTTTCACGTCTCACACCTTCCACTGAGAAATGAATCCCACAGTCCTCTGATCTTGTTGCTCACCAAGGTCCACCCGGATGGGCAAGGGTCTAAGAGGGCAGAGACCTGTGTGATGACCTGGACTTGTCACATGATGGGTTTAGATGCAGTGGAAAGTGCAGACACACCCCACCTCTGTGTTCTGGAAACTCCTGGGGCTGAGGTTTGGCAAAGTGGAGTCTGTCTGAAAGACCAGAACACATTTTGAAAGGTACTCTGAACACGGGACTCCTGGGGAGCATGTCTGCTCATTTCATAGGTTTCTATGTTATCTAAAGTAGGTGTGTTTCTATAAAAGGTATTTTAAAAGGGGGATGTTATCTTAAATGAGGGAAGAAAACGTTAAGTATCATGGATAATTATTTTATATTTAAAACCAGAAGAACAAAATAATCTTGATTTCTAGAAGCCCTTGGACTAAGCCCAGCTGACAGCCTGGTTTCTGTAGTTGGGGAAGGCACCATCAGGCTCGTCCTGCTGACTCAGTCCCTTCCTGGCTCTCCCAACCCGCCACTCTGGAGTCCCCTGGCAACCTGCTCTGCCGCCCGCCCGCCCGAGGGATGTTTCTGAACAACAGAAACAGGTGAAAAGTTGCAAGTGTGCTGATAACCCCATCCAGCTGCAGCTGTGGGTGAAGGAGCAGCTAGGGTCGAAACCAAGATAAGATCAAGGACCCCAGGCCCCAGGGAGAAGCCAGTGAGCATGCACCATGTGGGCGCAGGAATGCAGGAGTGCAGAGGGACTGCGTGGCTCCCTCCCAGGGCTGCGGGTCCACTTCCCTCCAGTGGAAGCCGGTCTCTTTGCCCGCCTTGAGGGTGGTTAGTTCCACCGGGCACAACTGTGGGGCTGGGCCTGCCTTTTCTCTGTAGCAGAGACACCATAAGTTAGTAGTTTGTAAGAGAGCAAAGGTGGTGAGCTCCCAGTATACCCGGTTAGTGTACATGATGATGGGAATTGTTTGCTGCTCCTGTGGAAACATCTTGGGAGCTTGTATGACTGTCCAGTCATCTGGGAGCAAAGCAGAGCTCCTTAAACTTGTTACTCTGTGCATGGGTTTCCAAACCAGGGGGCTGCGGAACACCACTTAGTCCCTGATGCACCGGGCTGGCCACATTACCTCTTCTCCTTCCGTACCAGCTGCCTCTGCAGAGGAAGAGTGCCCTGAGGTCCAGAAGAAGAAAGGCTTTGGCAGGTGCAGCAGCACAGACAGCTGATTCTCAGGGCTCCTGTGGGCTGATATGCCCCTCCTCAGGACTGTGGCCCCTCCTCCCTGCAGACCAGGGCAGGTGCCCAGCCATGCCTTTCACTGGGGCTGGCCTTATTCTCACTGGGTGGTCAGGTGCCTCCAGTAGCTTCCACGACCCTGGAAATCTGTCTCCAGGGGGCCAGTCCACCCCAACAGGGCCTAGGATGGCCCCCGAGGTCTGGCCAGGGGCGGGACCCATGTTCATTAAGCAAGTGCTGAGCAGGAAGCCAGGTGTCACCCCAAACGCTGTGTTCTCCTGTTCTGGGCACCCCACCAGCTCCTCCAGGGTCACCTGTTCACAGACTCTAGGGAAAGGGTAGAAACTTCTGTCTGCCCAGACCAGACAGCAGGCACCCTCCAGAGCACTGGTTTTAAACTGGTGTATTGTGGCACACGGGTATGCCCTGAGAAGGTCTTAAGTGTGGTGCAAAAAGTGTAAAGATTGGTAAATTATTTTTGAAAGAAGTTCAAAACATAGTAAGTATATTCTTTCTTTTACTCTTTTTTGGATCAACATGACTTAAGTGTGCCACAAAGTTTAACTGTAGGTTCAAGTGTGCCATGAGGTAAAAAATGTTGAAAGAGACCAGCCTGCCAGAGGCAGAGGGGTAGCTGGAACCTGCCTGCATCTGGGATGTTGACATGGGTGCATCTGGGCCCACAGCACCACAGGAGACTTGTCTCCAGATTCCGGGGGTCCTTGCACAGAGGGCCTGCTGTCCATTAGCCACCACCCAGATGGGATGCGCTGGCTGAGTGTCTAGCAGTTCTGTCCCTGCTTAGGTGAGTGCTGGGCGGATAGAGTTTGCATACAAGTTGATTGTTTCCAACTTGGGCTGAGGTTGCGTGAAGAGAATGTCTGTTACCAATTGATTAATTTGGGTCCTGTCTGCAATCTGACTGTGAACCTGGGGCTGGGTGGGCAGAGGCTGGGATGGGCAGGGGTGGGGTGCTCCCGTGAGCTCCAGGGCCTGAGAGGTGACACCAGCCACTTTGGACA
>NW_003852621.1:1132437-1157436 GCF_000181295.1 Otolemur garnettii
GTGTGTTTGCATACACGTGTCCAGTGTACCTGTGCATGCATATTCCTGCCTGTTGGTGTATGCACGTGTGTCTACATGCATGTGCATGTGTGTCCACGTATGTGTGTGCACGTGTGTCCATACATGAGTGTGTAGTGTGTCCACACGTGTCTGTGTGCATATGTGTCCACATGCATGTGCATGTGTGTCCACGTGTGAGTGTCCACATGTGTGCATGTGTGTCCATACATGTGAGTATGCATGTATGTCCACACATGTGTGAGTGTGTGCACATGTGTCTGTTTGCATGCTGTGTGTGTGAGAGGAAAGGGAGGGAGGATTAAAGGGAGAAAAGGAGAGTGTGCCTGTATGTGTGTACACCTGTGTGCAAGTGTGTGCCTGGGCACACAGTAAGAGGTTGCCTCTGTGGGAGGTTTTCCTGGAGAGTCACCCACACTTGCAACCCAGACCTTCCCCAGAGGGAGCCCAGGAGTGTGCAGGGCCCACAGGGCAGGTGCTGCAGGGCAGTGAGGATGGTCAGGGTGCTCAGAACAGATGGGCTTCATCTGACCCCATGCTAGCAGTCAGGAAGTGGGGGCAACTCTGCAGAGCCAGGCTGCCTCACACCCCCACAGGAATGTGCACAGAGTGTGCTCTGCACTTTCATTGCCACGGGCACCCCCAGATTCATGAGCTCCGCTCTGAGCTTCCTGACACAAAAGCTTAACTGAGATTTCTCCCTGCCATGGGCAGTTAGGTGACTAAGAGGCATCAGATCACAGGAAAACAACTTTTCCTCTTGTCCCTTCAGCCTTCTTTCAGGTGGATCATTGGATGTTTTCCTTTGACCTCTCTTCATGCCATGCCAGGAGGCTCTTCCCAGCTTGGGCCAGCAGGGCTATGGCCTGGGTCCCTGTCAGCCTGGGGTGGCCCATCCAAGGCTCTTCCTTCCTGGGGTGCCTTTCCTTTGCTCTGGGATCTCTTGGCTCTCATCGCTTCAGAGAAGACTGGTGAGGGGAACAAAGTCTAAGGGCCTGTGGTGCATGGGTGTGTTCAGGTTTCCTACAGGTGCTTACAGAACACTCCAGGGACCTGTGCTCACTGCAGCTGGGCCAAGCTGTCTCTACACACCCTGTTCTGCAGCCTGCCCCCCTCCCCTCTGGCAGGGAACCCCAGCCCTGCCTGTACTCAGACAGGGAAGGACAGTGTCCAGTGAAAATGGGGCATCCTGAACCTCGTACATGTGGCTCTACCGCTTGTCCCTTCCCTGGCTGGATGAAGCAGGCAGGACAAACATATCTTTGAGAGTGATGCAAAACGTCAACAGGGATTTAAAACTAGAGTTTTAGGGTCCAGGGGATATCTTTCTTGCCAGAATGTGACTCCCCTTTAGAAGGTTCTCCCCCACTCTCTCCCTCACTCTCTCTCCCACCTTCCAAACACATGCCATTACTATTATTACTATTTCTCCATGAGGTTACAGAGTCCATAAATCACGTAGACAATCGTTCTTGTCTGTGGGTACACAGGAGAGTAAGGGGAAATCAGAGGTAGCCTCCTGGGGTGATCACGGAGCTACTGCAGCAAGGACACAATGACAGAGTTCTCGGAAGCTGCTGAGCGCCTAACCTGGGCCAGGGTTTGCAGGAAGCTCAGAAAAGCACCCCAGTTAGCACTTTTCATGTTGGGCCTTTGGTGCCTTGCTCATTTTAGTGGGTTTAGGTCAAGGGTTAGGTCAAGTCATTTAGGCCTCCAGGAGTGAAGCCGCAGTTCCTGAGCCCAGCCTGGGATTTCAGACACTGGAGCAGCAGCTGCCCAGAGGGCTTGGAGTCTCTCCCTACACCCCTTGGGATGTAGGGCTTGAGATGGGGCTCTCTTCTTCACACTCAGAATGGGTAGGCCCCTAGCCCCAGGAAGCTCCACAGATGGGGTCCAGCTGCCATGATAGCAAACTGCAGGAGGCTGCATGCTAAGTCTTAGAGGATGGGGTATGCAGGGAGTGTGAATAGGCTCGTGGCATGGGGTGTGCATGGACTGTGAACAGGCTAATGGCATGGGGTGTGCATGGAGTGTGAACTTGCCTCAGTGGATAGGGTGTGCATGGAGGGTGAACAGGTTCAGCGGATGGGGTGTGCATGGTGTGTGAACAGGCTTGGTGGATGGGGTGTGCAGGGAGTGTGAACTGCCTCAGTGGATAGGGTACGCATGGAGTGTGAACAGGCTCAGTGGATGGGGTATGCATGGAGTGTGAACAGGCTTGGTGGATGGGGTGTGCATGGAGTGTGAACAGGCTCGGTGGATGGGGTGTGCAGGGAGTGTGAACAGGCTTGGGGCATGGGGTATGCAGGGAGTGTGAATATAGTCTTTCTAGTCCCTGGGAGTGGGAGAGCTGTGTCTCCCTCCACCCCTGCCCCCTAAGAACTGCTGTGCCCTTGGGAAAGGCATTTTGTTCAGCAGTATTTCTTCATAAATCTGCTGCCAGTCATCCTGGAACTTTGCCCCCTGCCCCAGGTTTTCTCTCCTGGCCTCTCTTCCTCTTTCCCCTGCCCCCTCCCACTCTTTCCCTTCTGTTCCTCTCCACCTTCCCCCAACCCTCCTCATTGTTCTGGGTCCCCTCTTGAGCCTTGCTTCTTCCTAGGGTGTGACTCTGGGTAAGGGGCCTTTCCAGCTCCTTCAGCTTGGTAGTGGCATCTAGCGGAAAAACGCCCTGGGGTAGCATGTCCTCCAGGGAGGAAACAGTGGAGAAGGAGAAATGATTGGGAGGTGAAGCTGACAGGAAAGCAGTGGTGTGGACAAATGTGAGGTGTGGGGAGCCCACCTGCCTCAGCTGCACTAGATCAAAGGCCGTGCCTTGAGGGCAGCTCTCAGCTTCTCCTCTGCAGAGAAAAGGTCACTGACACCCCTTCTACCTGGTTTCCAGAATGGGAACTGTGAGCAAACTACACCATCAGGGGCTGCCTGGGGCACCCTGAGACCACTGCAGCCAGCCAGATCTCAGTGGACATGGGGAGGGACAGAGCTCAGCTCTGCAAGGAGGCCGTTTGGCCATAGTGCAGCCATCTCGAATGAGCCTTCCATTGATAGAATGGGGTGTTGGAGCCTCTCTCTGGCTGCTTCTCTTTATGGGGGGGGGTGTGAGACAGGGAGGAAGAGAGACAGAAAGATTAGAGATTATTCTAGACAAGGATAGGGATAATGGGGGGATGGAGGGAGAGTGAAGGGGGGTGCTGGAGGGAAGAAGAGAGACTGAGGGGCACAGGGAAGGGGAGGGAGCTGTCTCACCAGTACAGCCTTCAGGCCAGGCATGCTAGGGGAAAGTAGGTGGCATAAATCGCAGGCATGATCTCAGGAGACGGCCACTTTAAATCTTAATTGGTTGCCTTTTAAATATCATTTAAGGGCTGGCTTCCCTGCCTTTCTCTAGTTAAGAAGGTGTCGTGTCAAACTCTATTACCTTGCTGGGCAGCTCTCCCTTACATTAAAAAAAAAGGAAAGGAAGAAAAAAAGAAAAAAATGGAATCATCAGCGGCCGTTTGAGGGGTCGATAAAGCTTTTAGATTTGGAGACGTTTTCCGGGAGCCCATTTCCTGCGGCTAAGAGTTGTTAATGGAGCTTAAGGAATTATCTCAGGCCGGGTGGCAGAGAGCCGTATATTCCTGCGCCTGTTCCCTTGTCGAGTCTGAATATGCCGCTGTCAGACTCGCTTAATGAAAAGTAACGCACCGCTGATTACAGTTTTATTTGGGCTCCATGTAAAGAGCGCCGTTAATTTAGCACCCCTCCTTGGTGGGTTTGAATTTGCCACGCCTGAGCGACTGAGGCAGTCCCCACCCGTCCTGGCGCCTTCCAGCCCTTCCCTGGGATCTCCCTGGGAGAGATGTCCGCTTGACCCTTGCCCTGTCCGTCCTGCCCTGTGAACAGACACCTTTCCCCAGGCATCCTTTCACACCTAAAATTCATTCTCCTCTGTCCTCACACCTTTGCAGGACCCTCCCCAAACACTGCAGGGGTCACTGTTACCCTGACAGCCCCTATGCTGGAAGAATACCCAGGGCAAGTAAGGCTGCCTAGCAATCTTTCCAGACTACCCCCAAAGAGCTGGCATGTAGGTCCCAGTGGCCAGCTCCAGCTTGGGGGTGTCATTTTCTGTGTGAGGCCCTCATTGTGGCCGAATCCTCTCTGCTTTACATCTTGATCTCACACTGGCTGGCCCACGGTTCATTTCAGCAAGCCATCTTTGCCAGACAGCTCCTCAGGGTCTGGGGGCTCCTGCAATGTGGGATTCCAATGGCCAAGGCCTTGGGGAGGGAGTCCTCATACCCAGGATGGTAACCTAGAGCCTGAGGTACCAAGAATAATAAGCTGGGGCAGTGGATATCTCAGAACCCAGACCAAGCCAGAGCAGAACCTCTCCTCCCCGGCATGCTCCCTCTCCCCAGGGTGGTGTAAACCCAGGGGTCTCCTGCAACCAGGACATGAGATCCAGGTCCAAGCCTCAAATTTCTGCCTCCACAGCCCTACCCCACCTACCCGTGCAGCCTTCCCCTAAACCTTGTTTTTTCAGAAAATGCCTGGCTTTGTCTGGGGCTGAGGGCAGAGGTGGGGGCGCGCTCTGGAGGTGCCCTCTGCCACATTAAAATTCCTGGCGCCCCAGCCTCACTGCAGTGCTTCTCCCCTGAGACTCCACTTCCGTTCTTGCTGTCAGATACCCTCGACTCTTATTTCTGCCCTTTTATCTATTACAACTAATTCGAGTTCTTTTGCCCTTTTCAGTCTAAGACGTGGGCTTTCTGCAAAGCCTCCCCCTGCCAGAGCTCTCGAGCGCGGAGCCTTTAGAAATTGAGGGGTTTACTGTCAAAATGAAAATTTCACTTCAAATTATCTTGGCTGATGTTGGCTCGCCAGGCCGGGGGCTGCTGCAGCAGCCTTCTGACAGACGCATCAGCGGCGCGCTTCCGAATCTGGATAATATCATCCAAGAGAGCGAAAGTCAATACGGTGACAGCACCAGGCGGATACAATCCAATTACTGAGTCTCTGGCCAGGGCAAGCCTCAGGCTGGGCGGCCACCGGGGTCTGTCTGGGGCCGAAGGTGGTCCTGCTCTCATGGTTCAGAGCTGGTCCCACCACGCTGGGACCTCTCGAGACCCACATACCCTGTTCCAGCAGTGCTGTGTCTCCCTTGTAACTGTTCACACACAACAGTGCTGTGTGTAAACTCGCCCCAAAGCTCAGCCCTAAAGGCCGGGTCAGTTCCACTTACCAGAGCATCCAGACTGCCTGTCCGGGCCTTCCCCAGAGGCCTGGGACCCCACAGGCCCTAGTTAAGTCCCACCCAGCCCCAAGGACGAGGAAGGAGGCCCGGCCTAGCCTAGCTTGTTCCTGGAACAAGAGAGTCTCTGTCCCGCCTCAGGCAAAGGCCACCGTCACCTCCTCACCTCCGTACTGCACCCTCCCCACCTCCCAGACCTTCATGAGGCCCAGTAGGGACACCAACACTGAGCTAGCAAGAGAGCTGGGGCCAGGAGACAGAGACGTGCTGCACTACCTGGGGCCAGGGGAGCCAGCACACCGGGAGCGCCAGGAGGGAGGACAGAGCCCGAGATCATTGCCAGCCAGAGCCACCGGCCACCTGCAGACTCCCCGGCTGAGCTGGGAATGGAGACTGGGGTCCAAGCTAAGCCACAGTGTAGCACCCAGGCACTCTGCACCCTCAGTTGCCCCAGGATTGCTTCCGGAGCCCTCCCTGCTCCTGCCTTTTCCTCCCCACTCGCCCTCCTCAGGTGCCTGCTGCTCCTGGTTTTCAGGGTGGTGTGAATTAGCAGTGGAGTGTGGGCCTGGGATGGAATGAATGCTAGGAGGGCCCAGTGGGCAGTCTGCTCAGAAAGGCCTCAGGGCAGCACAGGCAGCCATGCCCCGCCCCTTTAGAAAGTTCAAAAGTTGTTCTAATCTAGTCAAGCCCCAATTTTCTCAAACTTTTGGAGTTCAGCAGTATTTTAAAAGTGGTGGGTCTTACACCACTTTTATGTTCAACAGAAGCCTCAAATTTCAGAAACCTCTTTAGAAATAGCTTTGCTTAATCTTGGGTTGGGCAGGCTACTTTATGGAGGTGGACTCTGGGTCAACACCCGCCCCACGCTCACTCCCTAGTTGGGGATTAGCATTACTTTCTCCACGGAGAATTCTCAAATCCTTTAGTTTGAAATGTGTTCGTTTTGCAATGCAAACACCATCACTAGGTTTTATTGGTTTTGTTATATTAGCCTCTGAAGCAGGCAATTATTGATGTGAACATACATTTTAAAAAACATAATTTTATCGAGTCAAGAGTGTGCAACAGTGTAAACTCGGTGGAAGTGCCACTGGTGAGAACGATGTGCTGCGGATGGAACAGAAGGTACACAGGCCGAGGGGTCTTCACTAGGAGACCGCATGCTTCAAACCCGAAAGAAATAGAAAAACAAACAAAGCCTCAGAAACTGAGCCGCCTTCTCCATGTAAACTTTTTGACGTAAACTTTATGCTCCAGGGTGGCTCCTTTCTGCTAGGAGAACCCCTCCTGCCAGTCCGGAGTTCAGGGATGGCCCAGGACAACGCAAGACTTCGTGGTGTCAGAAGACGTGGCCTGCGTGACACGGTATGGTCGGGGAGCCCGAGTTCAGAGCCTCCCTCTCCGGTCGGGTGGCGGCTTTACCTTGGCTGCGCTCTTGTCTTCCTTTGGAAACTCGGTTTAAAAAAAAAGCAGTCTGCGCCGTCTGTGCCTGCAGCCTGAGCGCTAGTTCTGTTCTGAGCTCGCCCAGCCCACTCCGCCCCGAGTTAGGTGCAGAAGGGTTTGCCGCCAGCCTTGGGCAAGGCCAGCAGCTCCCGGGCAGGGCCTGCAGCCGGGACGTCCTGGGGCGCGGCTGGCGGAAAGGCGCGCGCCAGGGGTGCCGTCAGCATATTGGCATCGGGCCCCAGCGTGCGTCCCAGAGGCCCCGGGTCCAGGAGGGCGCCCTTGGCAGTGGCCCAGGCCTGGTTCAAAGTGCTGTGCCTGAGAATGGGGTCGTGGAAAACTCCATCCACCCAGTTTCTAAGACTGGTTACCGGAGAGTCCTGGTGCCTGTCCAGAGCCCCGGAGGGGGGCGGGGCCGCAGGCGAGGACGCGGCGGTTGCGGAGGACCCGGGGCCAGGAGCGGCAGGGCCTTGGCGCTTCAGCATGCAGGAGGGAAACTCAGTCTGGCTCAGGGCAGTGGTGGCGGCGGCCGCGGTGGCCGTGTGGGCCAGTGACCAGATGCGCGGCTTGGCCTCAAGGCCCACTGTCGCCCCAGCCGGCACAAAGCCCAGCTTGGCCTCACAGGCCTGTGGGCCGCCCTCTGAGCCCGGCTGCTGCTCTGGCCCTGCTGTACTCCGACCCCGGAGGCAGCTCCGGGCCCTCTCCAGGTCCTCGTCTAAAGCGGCTCCGCCTCCCGCGGCCAGGGGCATCCGGAGGACGCCCGAAGCTTCCTTCCCCCTGCGGTCAGCCGCGGCAGGGACGCGCTCCAGGCCGCCGTCTAGGGGCTGGAAGGGAGGCTTCAGCTCGCACTCCCGGGTCTCCGTCTCCAGCGGGTCGAAGTCGTCCAAGTCGCTGAGTTCTAGCTCCTTCTCCTCTTTGCCTGCAGGCTCTGCTGGGAGAGAGAGCGTGGCGAGTGGAGGGACAGATGCTGACCGGTTAGTAGGCGCCCTCTCTCCCCCTCCCCCCAGCGGCGCCAACCTCCCACCCACCTTCGTTCTTGACGCTCTTGAGGGGCTCCTCCCGCGCCTCCTCCTCGCCCCCTTCCTCTTCCTCGCCCTCGGGATAGGTTCGCTTCTCGTCCGCACACTTGTTCCGTGGCGGCCACGTCATCTTGTTCTCCTTCTTGAGGCGCCGGCGCGCGTTGGCGAACCAGGTGGACACCTGCGTGAGGGTCATCTTGGTGATGATGGCCAGCATAATCTTCTCGCCCTTGGTGGGGTAGGGGTTCTTGCGGTGCTCCTGCAGCCAGGCCTTGAGCGTGCTCGTGGTCTCGCGCGTGGCGTTCTTCCGCCGCGTGCCGCTGTCCATGGTCCCGTACCTGGAGACAGGCTCTGCCAGGGGGCGCGGGCTGTGGCCCTCTGCGCCAGGGGCGGGAGCGGGAGCAGGCGCCGGGGGCGGGAGGCTCGGACTGGGACGGGGCGGGCAGTGCTTCCCCACCGTGCATGGGGTTGTGTTTATGGTCAAAAGACCCGGGTCAGACCCAAACTCCAGCCAGGTGCCACTGCCCACTGCCGACGGGCCTTGCCCTGGCTTTTGTTGCTCAAGGATGAAGATAACCTACATGGCATTAAACTCACAGGGAGCCTGAGCTCCTTCCCAGGTGGGAGAGGTCACAGCCTTTGCCATTTTTCAGAGATATTTCCTCCAATTCCTTTATGAGGCTTCTCTCCTACATCTTTGATCCCCAAACCATAAAAAAGATGTCACAGAAATTCGAGCCTCACCCTAATATATAATGCTTATAGGTAGAAAGGCTCATTACCACCCATGGAGAGGAAGAGCCCAGAGGGCCTAAGTGGACTTTCTTTGGTTAAATCAGTAATGGTTGCCCCATGGGAGGATGTGCTGTCCCAATGGGCATGGAGGGCCTGGGACTCCCCTCTCCCCTTCTCCAGTTCCCACAAAGGGAGTTGTGTGCTTGACCCCAACACTACAACCCAGGCTGTACTTGTTGAGGTGGAAGAAGAAGCCCAAAGTCCAGCAAGGAGGCTGCCCTATGTACAGGGGCTTCCAGAGGCCACTTCAGTGAAAAATCACTGCACAACAAGGACTTCTGGGATCCCTAGAGAGAGAGAGTGTGTGTGTGTGTGTGTGTGGGGTGGGCCAGGGGAGACTGGGGCTGACTTTCAAGCAGTAGGCAAAGGCTCACCAGAAGACCAGACAGAATGGAGGACAGAGTCAGGTCAAGCCTGACCAGATTCCTTCCCACCTCCCCATGCCTGTCAGAAGGGGTGTAGTGGTGGGGTTGATGACTGATGGTGGGAGGGCCCCCTGAATGGTAGTCAGTGCAGAAGGTCCAGTGGCCCACCTGTCATACGGGTACTGGCCCAGAGCCGGCTCGTATGGGTAGTAGGCCGCAGCGGATGGGGCCAGGCCCCCGTGGGTAGATCCTGTCCCATCCTTGGAGTCAAAGCTGTTCTGTAGGAACCAGGAGTGTGAGGTCCCAGGTTTTGGAGGCAACCTGGCTCCAGTCACCACCCAGCCCCGTGTTTCAACACCCTGGAGGCAGAGCTCTGGGAAGCCCTGCACTGCACCCCCAGTCCTGTAGAGAAGAAACCCATTTTCTGCCAGCTGTAGAGCTGGATCCACCAGCATGCAGTTAGGCCTGCAGAGCTGGAAGGGGGAAGAGGAGAGGTGAGAGGGAACTGGGGGGTCTGCCTAAGACTGGAAGAGCCAGGATCCAGGCAGGAAAGTGAGACCCGGACCCAGGGGAGGAGGCAAAGTGGAGATGAGTGGAGAAAGGGGAGGGAGGGCAAGGGGTGGGCGAAACGTGAGCAGTAGGAGCAAGGGTGGGGAGGAACAGGGAGGGCAAGGGTGCCTCTGAGGGGGGTGGGGGAGAAGGAGGAGGGAGGCTGTGGTGAGAAGGGAGAGGGAGAAACGGGATGGGGCAGCGGGGAGGGAGCAGGGGTGAGCTTCAGGATTTAGCTGGAAACGGTAAACAATAAACACCGCGGCCCCCTGCCGGGTCACCTTGAGCTCAGGGGGCGGGGGGACCTTGAGCTCCAGGGCCCAGGCCTGAAGACGCAGAGTTGACGGAGTCAGAACGCGCTCCGCCCACCACAGCAGCCCTCTGAGGGGAGAGTGGGTCGGGCCCGGGCAAGGGCAGGGGCGGGGTCGGGAAGGCTGAGGTGGCCCCTTACCAGAGAGTAGAAGGCAGAGGCGTCGGAGCTGTAGGTCACGTAGTTGCCGTAGCCCTGTGAGCTGCCGTAGGGGGCCCCGTAGACGCCGAGCGCCGCGGCCGAGTTGAGCTCGTGGCGCGCCGTGGCCAGCAGCCGGCTCTCGTAGACCGGGCAGTAGACCGGCGCCTGGGCCGAGGCGGCGGGTCCGGAGTCGGCCAAGGTGCGGCCGCCCGACTCGCAGCACGTGCTCAGGGAGTTGGTGGTCATCAGGAACTGCGGAGAGACGGCCGCGCGGAACAAGGGGATGGGCACGGGGTGGGAGGAGTAGGTCTGGGGCCCTGCGCCTTCTCCTCCCTTTGTGTCGCTAGTCCTTGGGGCCTCCAGCCGCCTATGCCAGACCGCTGGTCCCTTCCTGGGAGCCTGCGGCGCGCCGGGGCCTCCTCCCGACACATCGAATCAGCCGAGGCACTCGCACCTTCCCCAGGAGGGTTCTCAGGGCTTCTCAGGGTACTAAGCAGGATCTACTTGACCCAAGAGATCCTGGCCCGCCCCCGCTCCCCGGGGGCATGCGACCCCGCCCATCGCATTTTCTCCCAGCCTCTGCCTCCCCGGTAGGCTCGACGCCGTCAACTGGGCACCGGGGCTCGCAGCACAGGCCCTGCTCGCTGCGGTGGGTGGCACATGGGGTCCTCCGGCCGCCTTCCCTGAGGCCCTCGCAGAGCTCCCCTTACCTGGGGAGCCGAGGAGTAGGGGTATCCGAACTGCGGGTAGGACATGGCGGGTGCGGCCCAGGGCTGACCGGCCGGGCCACAAGGTCCTGCTCGGGGGCCAGCAAGGCGCGGCCACTGCTCCGGGGCTGCAGGATTCTAGGCGCTGGGAGGGCGAAGCAGAAGAGCCGGTTAATTCATGTGCACGCTCTGCAAACTTTTCTACCCAGGTAGTAAAGTGCGCTGCGGTGGCCGCAGCTATTCTTTCAGCTTCGCATTCTGGAGCTTGGAGGGGGCTCTGGGACCTACCGCCCTCGTAGCGGCGACAGAAATACATATTTTGCAAAAAAGAAAAAAAAACGCGTCGCGCGAACCCGTCAAGTCAGATGCGCACGGCTTTAAGCTGTGGAGGCGCTGACGTCAGCCCCACGCCGCACAGCCGGGCCCGGCCGCAGACGTGCTGGTCACTCGCCGGCCGCTCGGGCCGGGGCGGGGCGGGGGCAGTCCGGGCCTTGTCGAGTCGGCGCAGGGGCCATTCATAGGCCTTGAACGAATGAGGTCCATCCAAGGAGTCAATCTCGCCGACGAAAGGCGGTTCTCCTGAGTCACCCGAGAACGGGAGGCACTTTTAATTAGAAATTAATTAATGAGCAGCTGCTCCTTCCCTCACCACTGTAATCATTAGTCTCAATTACAAATGAGACCTTTGAAGGGACACACGAGTGAGTCTTCAGTGAAGATGTAATCAACAGTTAAAATTAGCCCGGCACTGGCTGGCGCAGGCACAGCGGCCGCGCACGGAGAGCCGCTCCGGGGAGAAGTCGGGGCTCCCGCAGCCCCGGGCAGGCTGTGCGGCCACTGTTGTTAAAAGCAGAAATCGGGAACGCCCTCCCAGCAGTTCCACTCTACACGGGAATGGGAAGGGACTTTCGGAACCAGTTGCAGCCACTAGAGTGCCCGTGAGTGGACATCAATGCCCTCAGATGTCTCGGTCTTCGGGCGACGCTCCGGGACTGGTAGTCCGGGAGCTGCCGGCCCTTCTCATCTGGGCTGCTCAGTGTCGCGGAGAACGCCCCTCCGCCTTCCCCACCCGGGTCATTTAAATTTTCACTCAGACCACTGCCCCGCCTTGCTCGCTTACTTTCCTCCCCCAGCCCCCTTAGGCCGCTGCCCTGCTTGGCCTCCCACCTCCTCTTTAGGCTAAGCTAGGGACTGCCCGAGACGTCCCTGAGCTTTGGGAAGAGCGGGTTCGCCAACTCGGCCCCGGGCTCCTCCCGCTTGGAGCGCTCCTCCGCCGCGCAGGGCTCAGTTGGGGGGTGGGGGAGGGGCCTTTAAGAGCTCGGCCAAGACGCCCTCCCCTGTCCATTTTCCGAAGCTTTATTGGGACACGCAGAGCGGTCCTGGTGGGGGGCAAGTGCCCACGCCTAGACTTCCCCAGCCTGCACGGGCCCTTGCCCACGCCCAGAGTGGAAGCCACCACGCAGGCGGCAATGGGGCGTTTGAGCCACTCCCAACCGGCTACCCGCCGTTTGCACCACTGCCCTCCGGGTGCAAGCGCTCGCCCTTGCTGCTCTCGCCCCCGGCCCGGCCTCCCGTGGTCTGCCAGGAGGGAATCCGTGCGCAGCGGCGCTGTGCAGACTTGCCCGGAAAGATTCCTGGGTTCAGACCTGTGAATCGCCCCGGGGTCACCCTCTAATTAATGATGACGTTCTCGCCCTCTCCCCAGCTGCAAGCCTGCCTCCCAGAAACGAAACCCGCCCGTCTGACAGCTCGGTTGAAGGTGATTGATGACTATCCGGAGACCACAGTACACATCATATAATATCTGCTGCGTAATTGCGTTAATTTACTGATGAGAATGCGCGTTCTCCATAGCGTTGGACCGCAGTCGGCCACGTCCGAACTGCTTGCAAAGGGAAACCATCGGGAATAATGAATAGCAGCTCCATGCAAATTATTCAGACAGTTTAGCGTCGGTAGCCGCGAGAAATATATAAAGAACACGAGTCAAATGACATTAATAATTGTTTCTGAATTCTGTATTGATTTCGTGGCAGGCCGTGTTTCTTTCTTTCTCACCTGAAACGCTAATATCACCTTCCTGTAAATAATAAGAAACTAGCCACCGGGGCTTCTCAAGTAGAAATGAATCTCTCAATCCCTCTCCCTTTCTACCCGCTCCTCCCCTCCCCCATCCTCCCTCCTCCCACCCCCTTCCAGGTTTCCAGCTTTTGCTGGGGCTTTATCGGAACATCCTCCTACTTTCCATTATTTATTGTTTACAAACAACTGGCTTTCCCCAGGTAATGAGGCCAGGGTGAGGGAGGGACGAGAATGGACTGCAGCTGGGGGTGCAGGGGACAGGAATCTCAGCAGAATGTTGGCCTCTGCAGCGACTTTTGTCGCCCTGGTCTGGACAATCAATTTCAAGTGGAGAAGAAGCCAGGGTTCCTGGCCCCATGGCCTGTGCCCTGAGCCTCTGGTCTCTGGCTCACACCGCTCAGCCCATCCAGACCTGGGAGCTCATGGTGTTTCCTTCCTACTACCAGACTGGGCCAGGGCTGAGGGGAACTAGGCCCCTGACACCCGGCCATTCATCTTTTGAGCAGACATGCTCACTCTCTGAGTGGGGGCAGGGGCAGGGGCAGTCTCCACTTCCCAGGCAGCCTCCTGGGGACCTGGGGGAGGGGCTTCAGGTACTCCCTTAGACCATCACCAGGATGTTCTCTTGTTTACCTTTCCTGGAAAGTCTGTGTGCATACACAGATACTTCCAGTCCCTACCAGCCCCAGCCAGTTCTCTCCTGCGACCCTTTCTCTCTGACCCAGAAATCTTGCTCAGGGGACTAAACAAACATTCCCAGGCTGCTGGGCACTGACCCTCCACTCACTGCCTGTTCCAGGCCCAAGTCCCAGCTGGCTGTCCCAGCCACCCTGTCTGCAGAAGCCTCCAGGTGCCCTGGGAGCCTCATGACCTTGCTGGGCCTCACCTAAACCGTGTGGTCCAATTCTCGATGCAGGATACAGGGTCCATCCAGCCTGTCCTGGCAGGCGTCCCACTGAAAGTCTGTAGCCTGGCCCAGGCTACCTGGCCACAGCAGGGATATTCTCTGGATCAATCTTGTCCCATAGGTAATACAGGAATAATTATTCAAGTGCTCTTTTCTCAAAGGTCAAGCCTTCACCTAAGATGCCCATTTTTCTCTCCAGAAGCAGACAAAACTGGTGTCAGCATCTCAGGTGTCACCAGCTAAATATGCTTGTATAGGTGTGAGGTGCTGAGCCTATGTCCTTGGAGACCCCCAGTTATAAGTACACCTGTGAACAGGACACCAGAAGTCACCAGGTGCCTGGACACCAGAGCAGCTTGCTGTGGAGTTCCAAGGAGCAACCAAAGATGGCCTGAAGGGGATTGGGGGATGGGGCAAAAGGGGAGCAGAGGACAGTCCCCCACGAAGAACAGGGCACCACCTATTTTGCCAGATAGGATGTGGATGGTGAAACCATGGAAGGCCCTGGGGGAAAAGGCCAGATTCTGACCTTTCTGCCACCAGCCTAGACCTGGTGCTCCCGGAGTAATCCTTCCCCAGTAATCGGTGGGGACCCTCCTTCCCCCACCAAGAGCTGGCCCAGGAGCAGAGAATACCCCCTCTGAGGGCAAAAGGGGCAGCACAGAGTGTAGGGTACAGCTGGCCTTTCTTTCTGAGGCTTGGGGCCAGAGCCTTTGGGGCGTCTGGGTCCGCCACTACTTGGGGATACACCAGTGGGGTACAAGGCTCGGCGGCCTTCCGGATGTCCGTGACCCCGACGGGAGAACCCCTTTGGCAGGACGCTCCTTTACAGTCGGTCCCCAGGACCGCTGAGAAGCCAGTGGGACTAGTTTAGGGACAAGCGCTGAATCCCTTGTTCCTAAACGGCTTCCATCCCGGCCAGCCCTCTCCCTCCCATCTCCCGCTGCGCCCCGCTGCTGCTCTCTGGGTGCTGCCAGAGCAGGAAGGAGCGCAGTAGGGGTGTCTGGGGCTCTGGCCCTGCCATCCCGCGACCAGCGCCAGTTTCCGCACCCTGCTTCCCGCAACTTCCAGAAAAGACGGCGGCCTCCGGAGACCCAACCAGCTGGGAGAAAACTTTGTCCCCTCCAGAGCAGAAGCGATCCTCGCAAAGTTTGTGCCGCCGAGCCCACTCCCTACCTGAGCTGGGAAAGCTCCCGCCCGCGCCGCTTGAGTGCCAGGGCCGAGGGGAGCAGCTCGCAGCCCGGGACACACCGGGGAGTCGCTGCCGCCGCTACCGCCCGCGCCCCTCGGCGGCCGAGCGGAGCCTCCGCCTCCTCGGAAGGGGGGAGGGGTCTCGGAGCCCCGGGGCGGGGGCGGGGGCGGGCGCGGGGACCTCACCTACCTGCGGTGTCTCTGGGTCACTCCCGGTCGGCCACGAGGGCTCCTCGCGGCCGCTTGGCGCGCGCGCTCCAGCGGGGAGCAGGCGACAACTAATGGAGACATTTCCAGGCGGAGCACCTGGCGAGCCGAGCGCGCCGGCGTCCCCAGGCGCCGCGGTCGTCAGCCGAGCTCGCACCGGCGTGACGTGGGCGAGCGAGCGCGCCGCTCCCACCCGGCAGCCCATTAACGCTTTCTCCCGCGGGCGCCGGGCACTTGCCAACTTTCCCCTTCGCCAGCCCGCGAAGAGTGCGCGCGGGTGCATGCACCAGGGTGAGGGGCGCCCAGGGTGCAGGCAAGGACGCTGGAGGCCGGTTGGGCGGGGACGCGGGGCTCTGAGAGGACACCCCAGCCATGACAGGACAGCAGGAAGGCCGCGGCCCTGATTTGGCCAAACGCCTCGTCCTCCACTCTGCTGCAGGTGACCTTGGGCTCTGGGTCCTCCGGCTCCTCTCTGCATCAGGAGGTCCCACCCCTGGACTCCTGGGCCTGAGCAGCAGTGCCCCCAAATAATCGGCTGGTTCTCCAGGTCCCAGGTCTCTTCCAGGACAGAGGTTGATATCTCCCCCCAGTGCCCTGGCCGCTCGCCTACGGAGGAGAGGCTTCCCCCTGGCCCCCAGCTACCCCTGGAGTTGGCTGGGCTGGGCCCTGTCCCCTTTCCTGTCTCTCCCCCCACGCTAAGTGGGCCCCTGTGCTTGGTTCTCTCCCAGGTGTCCACATTGGCCCCTACCTGCCTGGGCTCTCAAGGCCCAGGGCGGTGGTGGTGAGGTGTCAGGACTTGAGCAAGCAGGGTGAGTAGAGCACAGTGACACTGAGAGTCTGTGACCTGGGAGGCTGCCCTGCTAGGGGGCTCTTTCACAGGTGGCCAGAGCCAGGGTAGGCTGCACCTCTGGCCTGGAGACACACCTTGGGTCAAGGGCCTTTGGCTATTGCAGCTTGAAGATGAAGCCATAGCCAGGCGGGGAGGTGAGCCCTGTCCCTGTCTCCCTCACCCTCCCCTCAGCCCTATGAGCCCCTTGGAGGAAGGCTGGGCACATGTCCCACCCACTGGGTGCTGCTCTGAAGAGGCCATGGAGGGCACAGCAGGGACCACCTGCCCAGGGGTGAGCAGAGAGGCCTGGAGGGTTGCACAGAGTGGGGCTCCTGGGTAAATGATGAAATCCCTGACAGCCTGGGCCCACCTCCAGGTCTCCTGCCTCCTTTTCTGTCCCGGTCACTGGCCATGTGCCTGGGTCAGTATCTCTCCTACTCAGAGGATGTCCTTCTGGCCAGGTGTGTGAGGCATTTCAGACAGTCTTCACAGATGTTGACTTTTATTCTTCTTTATTCTTCACCCCCTCCCATCATTTTAACTTCAAAGTCCATGAACCTGTTTCTTTTAACCATCTGTGGCCCTCCAGTGACATTTGAGATTTGTTGATTTGCATAATCTCTGAAAAAGTTATTTGCAAGTTCTTTTCTTTTTCTTTTCCTTGGAGCTCTCTGCTGCTGAAGGGCAGGCATCTGCTTGCTTACCCAGCTGGCCTCTTGGGCTATCGGGTCTGTGGGCCTCTGTTCTCTACCCAGCAGGGCTTGTGCCTAGAAAGAAGAGCCCAGGGCAGCCTTCAGTGCTCAGGTGCTGTCCTGGGGATCTTTGCTCTCTCTGGTCCTGCTCTGGAAACGGGACAGAGGGAAACAGAACCTGGGGGTGTGGCCAGGACCATGCCTGCCAGTGCAGCCCACAAGCCACCTCCTTGGAAGCATCATCCTTGGAAGATGGGAGGAATGAAGTCCAGGGTGGCACGTGGCACTGGGGAATAGAAAGGAGGCTTGCTTTGATCCCTTCTCCTCTGCAGGGCACTTTGAGGCGAGCAAAGTCAGGCAGGGCAGGTACTTATATGGGACTTAGGTACTTTTTAAAGCTAAACATAAGCAAGAATATTTGCATATACAACTTTAATTTGCTTGACCTCATTCCCCATGTGTGGAGGCCTCTTTAACAACAGCTGGGAAACATCAAGACCCCAAATAAGGGGCTCATGGACCTGGCCTGCTGGAAAGTGCCCCATCCTGGATTTTCACAACTTAGATGACACCAGGAGTCCTCTGTAACAGCCCATTCCAAGGACGTCCAAGTGTGACTAGGTCTTCTTCCCTGGGAAGAGGGCTGGCTATGCATTTCCCTCACCTGAGTGGGACATACTCAGAGGAGTTTGTCTGGATGCTGACCCTGATTTCCTGAGGCAAGGGATTGCCAGCAAGAAAGAGCAGCCTCCCGCTGCTTGACTTCAGAGGAGGGGTGGGTCCAGTAAGTGGTCAGTGGTCCTGGCCATCTCTGCAGGAGAGTATCCTGGCCATGGCCTGGATGGAAGTGTCCCCCTGGATGGAAGGTTCCCTTCCTGCTGGCAGAGCCCTCAGAGTACAATCTGAAATGCATGGCTCTGCGCCCCAGGGCTTGGCCATGCTGCCGTGTGCTCCTCACCTGGATGTTGCTGTAACATGCACAGGCATCTGGGGTTGAGTGCCTGACACTACCCACCTTCTCCCTCCTTCTCCTTCCTCCCTTCTGCCCAGGGACCCAAGGGAAATAGCTCTTCTCTAGGCAAAGAAAGAGCTGGGAGCTGGGCCACAGGGAGGACACTTTCAGTAGGTTGCTGGGCACTGGTGCCATGTGCTGACAAAGCAGGAGAGCAGTGTTTGCAGGGCCCAGGTCCCTGTGGGGTGCAGTGGAGGGGGTGCCTCATCTTCCAGAGGCTCTTCAAGCTCCTGGCTGCTTCATGTGCTCCCAACTCCAGGGTCTCACCAGGGCCACTGGGGTAGCCCCCTCTACGGTGCAAACCAACATGGCTGAGGGTTAGTGGTGTGTGTGGTTATCTCAGAAGTGAACCTCAAGAGTCTGGTGGGGGGAGCCTCGATCTCTGCCACCTCTTTTCTTGCCACAGTCCTGCCCTCATAGGATCACAGCAAGGCCCAGGGAACAAAGGTGGAAAAGTTTCTCCTTCTCTTCTCTTGGGAGCACAGCTCTATGTGGGGAGCACAAAAATGCATCAGTAAATTGTGAGAGTTTTATTATTAAAAGTGAAGGGCTGTTAATTAAAGCAATATTTACAGTTTGTATATTTAAATTTGAAATGTTTACCTCTAGAGGTACAGCCTCTAATCAGGGTAGTTCTGGATGGAAAGGACATCCCCAGGAGATCAAGTTATTTTAAATTATAAAAAAATGCCCAGGAATTTTAATATCCTTTTGAATTCTCTGACTTAGTATCAAAAAAGAAAATTTTTAGGAGGTGGAAAATAAATGGAAGAACGGGTGAGCTAGTATTTGTGGACGGAGCCTCGGACATACTAAACAATAGATGGGGGAGGGGCCTCAATAGGAGCCTCACCGGGTTTCTTGCCTGGAATTTGCACAAAGGCAGAGTGTGTACTCTGGAGTAAAGGTGAGATGCCCCTGCCCAGGGCTCTTCTTGGCACGCAGCGTTCTCCAGCCATTGCGAGAAGCACTTGGACAACCAGGAGGCTGTTCCCATGACTGGCCTTGTTCCTCATTTGAGCATTTTGATCTCTGCTCCTCTGCTCTGAGTTGGGCTTGGGGCAGTCTGGGTGAGGCTTCAGTGGTGCCCCTGGGAAGCCTGGGTCAGGCGACCCTTGATAGCCCGGCATGTCGCTGCCCTGGGGTGTGTTGCTGATTACCTGTTCTGCGTTTGTGTCTAGCTGTCCTGTGAGTGTGGTGTGGCCCTCCGGGATAATTCCAACAGTATGCTAGCAGCCCAGAGTCTCCAAGCTTAAATGTTATTCCCAGTCTCACAACAACTAGGCAACATCACAAATCTGGTGCTGGATGAACCTCAGCACGGCTGGTGGCCGCACGCCGCAGTGACCAGAGTAACTCACTGGCTTTTAATTACTCTGGCAGTAAATCATCCTGGAATGTCCTCCAGGAGGTAGCTGATTTTTATATAAAAAATTTCACAGTATTTTTTGAAATCCAATTAATTGAAGGCCCCAGATAAAAGGAACACATTCTTAATGGCTATAAAATAACCCCCAGGGAGGAGATGGAGCTGCAGAGCCCGACTTCAAAGTGTGACAGAAATACTTACTGTCTTACTTTAGAAGGACTCAGATCAATGAATCAGTTAAAATTACTTATACATTTGCCAGCCTTTTCAATTATGGCTGAGAAGGACTGAACGAGAGGCTCTCATTGTCTGCAACACAAAAGCTCTGGGAAGAGCCTGCAGCTCAGCTCTGCCACACGGGCTGCAGCGGGCTCAGGTGTCCTGCATGTACCTGTCCTGTTAGGAGGCTGCTGTGACCAAGTCCCCCAGCTCTGGGGGCCAGAAGTCCTGTGTCCAGGTGTGGAGGGCTGTGAGGGAGAATCTCTGCAGTGCCTGGGTAGCTGGTGACCCCTGGAGTCGGCAGCACATACATCACCCCAGTCCCTGCCTTCACCCTCTCCTTATCTTCTCCCTGTGTGTCTGTGTCCAAATCCTCCTTCTCATAAGGACCCCATTCATACTACATTTGGATCCACCCCACTCCAGTGTGACCACATTCTAACCAATGCCTCTGTTTCCAAGTAAGGCCTTATCCTGGTAAGCCTGGGGGGGGGGTATTAGGGCTTAAATGTATGCATTTTGGGGAGGACACAGCTCACCTCTTAACACAGGAGTCCCCAAAATGCCACCTTATGGGCTCAATTTATTTCTGTGGGTTGAGCTTCCTTTACCCCTAACTTCTGAGGGCTCCAGGTCACCTGTGAGCTAGACCAGCTCTGTGGGCAGCAAGGCTCCTGGACTCTTCTGCCTTCCTGCTGTATTTTGTTACCGTCTGGTCCGATGCTCTGCAGTTAGTCATGTCCTTGCAGTTCTTCACTCCTTCCCTCTGCTAGAATAAATGCTCTATGAGGGTTGGGATTAAAAAAAAAATGTCTCTGGTGCACCACTTAGTGGACACTTAGGGACTGCTGAATGAACCCGAAAGTGTCTGTGGAGTTCTCCAGAAGTGAAGGACAGTGAGAGAGACAGCTGTGCAGGCCATGCTGTCTTAAAGAGGAGGCACACGGGAGGCCCTGGTTGGGGGAGCCTGAAACCTATTCCACAGGTATTTACTGAGCTTCATGGATGTGTCAGGGAACCACATGGGAAGGGCCTCCCCCGGGCAGCTTGCCTGGAGCACCGAGGAAGCACAGCACAGGGGCAGGGACTCGGGGGCTAGGCGGCCAAGTAAGCAGATGCCAGCTGCACGTTCGTTTCTGCAAAGATGTTCCTCAGACTCAGCTTCCATCGCAGCAGCCAGCACGCATCCTACGTGCCATCGTGGCCTGGCGGTGCCCATCCAGTCTGTTGTCTAGATTCCACACCCCACCCCCAGGCCATGCTGCTGGCCTTTCTGCAGAAAGTTGCAGGCCCTCTGTGGGTTTCCCTGCAGGTGTCTCTGCTACACAAAGGCCACCACAGATCTTGGGGGAGTCATCCTTCTCTTGGTCTCCTTCTGAGATAGTTAAGCAGCCACAAACCCTGCGTGTGACCCAGTGCTGCAGCCTGTGCTGCTGCCTGTGCTGCTCCCACGGTCAGCAGCTGCACCTTACTTTTTTACTAGAGTGTTTCACCGTGATCGCTGGATTTCAGTGTGGACAGTGGAAATATTTGGCCACCAGACCTGGCTCTTTCTTGGTTAGCAGTTCCCCCTTCACCAAACTCTCTATCCTGGCATATCCCTGAAAGCTGCATTGTACACATAGGGCTTGGAAATCTTCTGACCCTGCTCCCCCCACAATTGTGCTGAGTTCTGAGAACCCCTCCTGGGTTCTGCCAACATGATCCCTGTGCCTTTTGAGGCTCGCTGTGGCCCCCCAGGCCCACACTTTAGCTGTGTCCGGCTCGGGGGCTTTTGGTTTCCCCTGTCGTGGTTATCCTCCTGTGCCTGCCTCCTCCTGTGCCAGGTTCCATAGCTGCTGCCCAGTTGTCAGCACTTGTTGTGTACCCGTAATGCTGCTAACAGATAGTCGCACAGATGCCTGTATAATGTCCACACCCTTAACATCCTCTAAGTTTGGAGAGTTTGCTCAGCCCCCCCACCCCCCGCCCCAAGCTCCAAGGCTGCAGTCAAGGTGTCTGTGAGGGCTGTGCCCCCGCCCCCAGCTGGACAGGGATAGAGTCCCTCCCCTGCTCTGTCAGGGGTGACAGCTGCAGACTTTCGCTGGTGACAGCTGGGGTGAGAGGGAGCAGGTGCCCCCGGTTCTTCCCCATGTGAGGCTAAACATGGTGTCTCCCTAGCATGGCTGCCTGGTCCTCCTGCCAGGCGGGTTCTGCAGCCTTATGTGACACACACACATGTACGTGCTCATGGGTAGCCTGTTAGCTTAACCAAATTCTGTTGGTTGCAAGCAACTTAGAGAGAGAGGATCCCCAGGACGGGAAGACCCAGAGACAGGAACACAGGGTCCCTGGAAGGCTGTCTCCTCCCTGAGGACACAGGCCCTTGGAAGGCTGTCCGTGTCCCTGGAAAGCAGAGACATGGAATGGCGTGCTGGGCACTGAATGCAGAGGGAAAGGAGAGGCCCAGACCAGCACCTGGGCAGTGTTCTCCCATGGACAAAGCTGACCTTTCTGGTCCTTTCTCTGCATAGTTCTTGTCCCCAGCTGGCTCCATTTTGGGTGTAGTCAGGGAATGGTGGTGACTTTGGTGCACAAGGTTGTGGTGTCATCACTGCTGCCATCCTCCCTTGGGGCACAGTGCACAGAAGGACTTCTTGCTACCCTGGTGCTCCCTGGGCTGGTGTGCTGTGGGCAGAGAAGGTGAGTGTCTCTGCCAAGCAGTGGTCTCCTTGCCCACCCACCACGCCAGACCCCCACGTCTTAAAGGGCAGTGGCTCTGGGAGGTGGGCATCCTGAATGTGCCATGGGAAGCCAAGCCCCTGCCGAGCTGGACTGGGTGCTGTGAGAGTAGGATCAGCACAGTTTCAGAGCCTGAATGGTCGGGATTGTTTGTTACAGCAATGCAGCTGATGCTGCCTGATAAAATTGTTCCTTTGCAACAATATTGTAATAAAATGGTGCATTAGCATGTCATTACACTACAACATAATTGCAGATTATACAATTACATATTGTAATGTAAGTTATGTGATTGCACATTATAATTTCCAACCCAGAGAGAGCAACTAGATGAATACGTCGTCTTAAGGGGACGTACGACGTGAGGGTGGGACACAAAACACCAGTTAAAGGCTGAATGTGGAAAAGCAAGATTTGCCCCTTTCCAGCACCTCTGTGTTCCTAAGAAAGGGAAGAGTTTTCTGGACAGTTTGTTGCCCCATGTCCTCATAATAGGGCAGCTGGTGGCTTGGACTGAGAGGTTGATCGGAGGCAAAACCTGGGAGCCTGGCCACCGTGCCTGACCACCGTGCCTGACCACCGTGCCTGGCCACTGTGCCTGACCACTGTGCCTGACCACCGTGCCTGACCACCAGCAACCAGGACACAAATACCACAGGGGGGGTGGGGGGCAGTTTTGATGGCTCTGAGGAACATATAGAAAAATAATGATGAAACCCAGGGTTCAAGGCAATTGTACAATGCACAAGAACCACAAAAATTCTAGCGTGGCCCTAAAAAGCCCAAACAAATTTTTGTGGTTTATGGCTGATAGAAATATTTAGTATTCTTATAACTATCATTAGTAGTAATAATATTTATTACCTGTTAAGCCTTTTTTAGCAGGAATGTTTCATGCTGCTGCAGTGGAATGGACCATTTCACCACCTGTTCAGGTTTTGCAGGTGTGTTCCCCTTTGCCGCCATTCTTACAATTCCCACCTTCACAGGCGGGTCTCTGATGTGTCTGACGCTTATGTTTGTATTACCACATAATGGGTATGACAGGGATCAGTATTTTTTTCCCTCCACTAAAAAAGATTTTACTATGTAGATTTGATGCTCATTGTTATTTCCTCAAATATAATATAATTCTTTAATAACAAAAGCCTGCTGTAGCAAGGTCATTCACCTCACCTGAGTATGCTTTGTTCCCATCACCTGTCAGCAGCGCTGTGAGAGGATCCACACAGCATGCTGGTTTAGTGGCTGGTGTGAGAAGATTGGGCAGAGCGGGGACAGGTGACCAACGGAGGAGGCCATGAATTCAGAGGCCAGAGGTGGTCTTGGAAGGCAGGCAGCCATTGCTCTCCAGGATCCACGCCCCCTTCCTCCTTTGGACAAGACTTTCCCTGTAACTGGGAGTTTTGGCCAACCCAGAGCCACACCCCCCACGCCCATGAGTGGGTTGGGTGCTGGTCTGGGGCATTGGCTGGGGTGGGGACCCCTTGGAGGCAGTGCTCCTGCCTGTGCTGGGGCCACAGCTCAGCCACCAGGCATTGTGAGCACTTTCTGTCCCCCTGGGGACAAGGCAGCTTCCGGAAGAGAGACGTCCCAATTACCCAGAACTGGAGCCTCAGCTCTTGGTTTGCACACGTTCCAGGGAGTGTAGTGGCACCATGGGGAAAAGCCATAGTTGTGGACTTGTTCAGCTCTCACCGTCTGTGAGATGGGCTCCTGCAGAGCTCCTTGCGTGTGGGAGGGATGTTGCTTTGGAGGCTCACTTGTGGGCTGGCTGGGTCTTAGGTGGGGTGGCTCTCTGTGCTGCATGTGAAAGGATCTGGGAATGGTATGCGTCCTGTGGCCTGGCCCCTGTTGCCGCCCAGGCCACTGCTCAAGACCACACTGTCCTTCTCTGGCAGGGCAGTCCTGCCAGAAAGTGAGACAAATCTACCATGAGGAGGTGTCAGCAGTGGTTTGCTGGAGACTGGGGACAGGTGTGGGTTCCCTGGATTCCTGGAACCCTGACTGGGGTCCTGCTTCCTGGAGTACCCACCCAGCCTGGCTGGACTTCCTGTGGGCAGGAGGACCTGTGTGTCTGCGGCACAGGGCTTCACATGCATGTGTCTGTCCACTTGGCCACAGACTCTGGGCCCTTCAGACCCCTCCACCCTCCTCATGGTGATATTGGCTCCCAGGGGCTGTGCTCACTCTTTGTAGGGAGTAGGCAGAGTGGTTGCCACCTGCTGGGGCCAGAAGCCTATTTACTACCAGGAGCCTGGACTTTGTTTAAGGTCCAAGCCAGTGGGGAGAAGAGGGATCTGTTTTGGTCCTCTGATTTTCATAATTTAAGGGAGGGTCCCTCAAATTGGGAAAAGCTAGCTGGTTTTCTCTTAATTCTTGACAGCTTTATGAAAACCGAGTGGCTGGACTGAGTGGTCCACAGCAGTGTTCTCAGAGCATTCTCTGTGGACTGAGCATGTTGAAAGCATTGAACTGGTGGTTGGAACACTTGTGTTTTGTCCCAATCTCTCTCTGCAGCCACCATGAGACAGAGGAGGCTGCTGGGGAGAGGCAGCGGCCACTTCATCCACAGCCAGATGGAGGGATGTTTGATAACGGTTTTAAGCGCTTTTCCCCTTCTACATCATGGTAACTTGGTTTGGGGCTGGGTTGTGGAAGGTGGAAAGGGCGAGGTATTGTCAGGGGCAAGTTCTCTTTATTGGCTGAGGATCCCTGAAGCGTGTGCCAGCAGGAAGTCAATGCCCATCTTCCTGGCCTCATTGCCCCACCGTCCTCGCTTCCCAGTTTGTGTTGGTTCTGATTTGTTTTTATATTTAATATTGCCATTTTACAGTCTGCTTCTAGCCCTCGGTTAAAGCTTTGGTGTCACCTCCCCCTGTCCACAGGTATTCCCAGGTCATGTCGGCATTGACAGCACACCAAGGCCGACGAACCCGTGGCTGCTCCCAGATTGCTGCCTGCAAAGTGGAGTTCCATTCTCCCGGGCTGCAGTGGGCTTCAGGGATCTCGCTGCTTGTCTGCAGCTCTGTTTGGACCCCTCCCCCTCATTATCCTCTTGTGGACAGCAGGCTAACGCTGGAGGAGCCCCTCAGTCAAGGGCCTATGGGGATGCCTGGGGCCAGGAACTGGGAAGCATGGTGGGTGGGTCATGTCATCTTCCCAGGGCACTCTGAGCCACACTCCCAGGGCA
>NW_003852621.1:1157715-1170933 GCF_000181295.1 Otolemur garnettii
CACACTTCCAGGGCACGCTGAGCCACACTGCCAGGGCAAGCTGACCCACACTGCCAGGGCACGCTGAGCCACACTGCCAGGGCAAGCTGACCCACACTGCCAGGGCATGCTGAGCCACACTGCCAGGGCAAGCTGACCCACACTGCCAGGGCACTCTGAGCCACACTCCCAGGGCACGCTGAGCCACACTGCCAGAGCACGCTGACCCACACTGCCAGGACACACTGACCAACACTCCCAGGGCAAGCTGACCCACACTCCCAGGGCACGCTGACTCACATTCCCAGGGCATGCTGAGCCACACTGCCAGAGCTCACTGAGCCACACTCCCAGGGCATGCTGACCCACACTCCCAGGGCACGCTGACTCACATTCCCAGGACATGCTGAGCCACACTGCCAAGGCACACTGAGCCACACTGCCAGGGCACACTGAGCCACACTGCCAGGGCACGCTGACCCATATTCCCAGGGCACACTGAGCCACACTCCCAGGGCACGCTGACCCACATTCCCAGGGCACGCTGAGCCATACTCCCAGGGCAAGCTGACCCACACTCCCAGGACATGCTGAGCTACACTCCCAGGGCACGCTGACCCACACTGCCAGGACACACTGACCCACACTCCCAGGGCCTGCTAACTCACACTCCCAGAGCACACTGAGCTACACTGCCAGGGCATGCTGACCCACATTCCCAGGACATGCTGAGCTACACTGCCAGGTCACGCTGAGCCACACTGCCAGGGCATGCTGAGCCACACTCTCAGAGCTATGAAATGGAGCCAAGCCTGACAGGCTGAAAGGCCACAGGGTCTATTGCTGAATCCAATTGCCAGGTGCAGAGTTGCTCCAGAGATCCTGCAAAGGGTGGGCAGGCTGCTCAAATTGGACCTCGTGACCAGAGGTACTCAGAGCTCTTGTCTGGTCCATCATCAGACAGCCCTCAGTCTAGAACACAGCACTGGTGACTAAAAGATGCATGGACCCCTAATCTCACCTCCCCATTTAAAAACTATTTCTCATGGAAAATGTCAAACACTTAAAAAAAAAAAAGGGAGAGTTGCAGAACAGGAGAAACAAGTGGGTGACCCTCCAGCAGTCTCAGCAAGTTGGTAATTCATGGCTGACCCAACCATTTCTCCCACATAATATGCTTTGAAGCAAATTCAGGACATACTATCAAGGGAAAAAACCTCGGTATGAATATCATATCCCAAATGAGTCCAGAATTCAATATAAAGATATTCTTTCCTGTTGTCACAGACACAGTCAATGCTCCTGTTTCTTTGCTTTCTGTAGTACCTTTTATATTTAAATAACAATGTTATTGAGATATGATTAGCATAACACTTACCTTTTTACAGTTCCATGATTTCTCAGATATTCACAGACCACTACCTGATCCAGAACATTCTCATCACCCCCAAAGCCCAGCACGCTCCTTCCTTTGTTCCTTCCTTCCTTCCTTCCTTCCTTCCTTCCTTCCTTCCTTCCTTCCTTCTTTCCTCTGGGTCTTGCTGGGTCACCCAGCACCCCCCCTCCCTCTCTCCCTCCCTCCCTCCCTTCCTTCCTCCCCTCCTTCCTCCCTTCCTCCCTCCCTTCCTTCCTTCCTTCCTCTGGGTCTTGCTGGGTCACCCAGTGAGTGGCACAATCATAGCCCACAGCACCTTTGACCTCCTGGGTTCAAGGCATCCTCCTGCTCACCTCCCAGAGCGCTGGGACTATAGGTGTGAGCCACCGCGCCTGGCCTCAGGTGTCCTGCGCTTGACACAGGTATGCACGCTGGAATTTCATACACACGGCAGTGCACCAGGTTGTTCACACCTGCCTAACTGCAAACACATGTGTGATATGCTGTCCCATGCTGCATGCAGCTGTGATATCACCTGGTCATAGGAACTTGTAAGCTCCCTTATAGTTGTATGGGGCCACTGTCTCAGTGCTCAGTGTGGCTGCTGACTGCACAATAGGCCAGGGGTCAGTCTCCCCAGGACCTCTCCTGGTGAGCTCACCGAGAGCATGGCAGGGAGAACTCTGCTCCCTTCCTTCCTCTGGCTCATTCCTTGAGTCTCTTTATTAGGAAATTGTAGGAAAGTTCCTTGGAACAATAAGCTTTTTCTTATAAATGCAATTGATTTTATGGTACTCAGACATGTTTTTCATAAGCACCTCATTGGAAAAGTATTCTTCAGTAGTCTCTGCCAGAAAATTGACATTAAAAAGAATGGAATCCACTTGACGACTTTTCCATGGTTTAATCCATTGCCCCATTTTTGAGACATCAGGAAGAGCCAGCCAGTAACCAGGACACAGTGCCAGCTAGACCATGCCAATCACAGCTCAGCAGGGGGCAGCGCGGGACACAGGCTGGCCTGCCTGCCAAGGAGCCAGTGCCACCAGTCCTGCCTCAGGCAGACCCAGCCTGTCCCACCAGGCCTGATGGGCACTGTCCCCTGACCTGGGCCTAGAGGAGAGAGGCTCCCTGCAAACATGTCAGTGAGGGAATGAGGGGTTTATTCACTCACGGTCGCCCCTGCCCTGACCAGCATGCCCCTGGCAGCCACTGTCCCTCTTGACCTCCTTCTGTTGATGATCCTGGGTGTCCTGCTGCCCACTGGCCTTCATAGCCTCCAGAAAGAGGATGGTGTCCTCAGCTGCAAAGACCCTTCCCACTTGGCCCAGGCTGGTCACCGAGGCATCACCACTGCCCCAGGGCCCTCCAGGGCATCACATCATTTCCCTTCCTGCATAGCAGGTGGCCTGGAGACTCAGCAGCCTGAAGCAACACTCAGTGCTGCCCCCAGAGGTGCTGTGAGTCATGGGCAGTTAAAGGGCTCCTGTGGGTTCAGGCTGCAAAGTGTCAGCTGGGGAAGGAATGGGGTCTAAGGCCACCTCCACAGGTCAGTCAGAAGTCTGGACTGTGGGTCTCAGGCCACATAGGCTGCTGCCCCAAGGCTGCCCCTAGCTCCTTCCAGGGTGGGCCATGCCACACAGCCCCTCATCGTGCGTCAGAGAGAGGTGAGCAAGACAGAAGCCCCCTTGGGCACCTAGTCCCAGAAGTGACACACTCACTTTTCCACAGTCCCTTTGCTGTTAAGGAGTCCTGAGGTCTAGCTAGCTTTCACAGGAGGGCACAGAGTGTGGACACCTGGAGGAGGGTTACCAGGACCCGCTGGCCGCTGAGACATAGGGGAGTCCATCCCAGGGTCAGGAAAAGTTTTCTTCACTGGTAAAAAGCGACTGTTGGAAAGGGAAGGCCTCTTTTTCCTCTGGACATGGTCACATCTGGAAGTGACCTCTGGAATGAGCAGGTATTGCCACCAGGCTGAGGACACAGACCACTGGGAAGGGCAGGTGGAGAGTGGCACCCCTGGCTGAGCCCACCTGCTGTGGACCCCATGTGTGTGGGAGCAGGTGGACTTCGATGAATTGTTCCTTTGCTTGTGGCTGTGTTTTCAAACCTGTCTCAGTGGGAACCCCCCAACCTGCCAGCTGCACAGAGGAGAGGTCCAGGTTCCCTGGGGCAATGTTCCATCATCAGCCCTGAGTCAGACTAGTCAAGAATGGCCCTTCATTCCAGTTACGGTGACACAGCCACTAGCAGCTCTAAGGCTCCTGGCCAGGCTGAGCTCGGCTCCTTCTGCTAAGGAGCTGTGAGCAGGCAAAGCAGGAGAGACAGGCTGTCACTGGTACCCTGGGGACTGCCAGCACCTGCCCTGAGACCTGCCTGAGCCACACACCTGCCCAGGACAGGAAGGCGGGAGGCATCGGGGAGTGAGCCAGGTGGGGAAGACACAGTTGTTTCCCCCTTAAGGGAGAAGCACCAAGCGCCAGCTTGCTCAACCTAAATTACCCCGCTGGAGGCTGCAGGGCTGGAGGGAGCTCCAGAGAGGGGCTTGGGATCTCCCAGGAAGGCGTTTCTTTAGCGCAATCTTCTGACATGTCACAACCAGTTGGAGGCAAATTTGGCTCCATCAGATGCCCCTTTAGTTATTCTTTTGAATCAGTCCTGAGAGTCCTTCCATCTACCCATGTTTCTCTCTCTAACATGATAAGTGAGCCTAAAAGCCAAAGGTAGAAACTAAGCCGTGAATCTGGTCACCTAGTTTAGTGTCTCCAGCCCTAGCACTAATGACAGCAGCCGTCAGCCGCATGTGCCTCACAGACTTGCTCTGGGCATGGCTGTGTCCTGCCTCAGGTGCTCCTGGCTGGACTGCTCAAGCCAGATGTCAATATGGCAAGAGTCCCTTGTCCCTGTGCCTCACAGCTCCTGCCCCAGGGTGCCACGTCGGCTCTGTGGGAGCCAGGCTGGGGGTGGGCCCTGGGCAGGCAGGTGGGCTTATGTACACGCACCTCGGATAGCAGGTCTCAGGCTGGGTTTTGTCTGTGCCTTGGACTCTCCCCAAGTCCCCGCTTTTTCTGGTCATTTCCCAGAAAAAGCCATTTGTTGCAAGTAAGCCTTTGTCTTAGGCACTGCTTTGGGGGGTTGGGGTGGGACTTGGCTTCAAATAGCGTCTGACGTGCTTGTCCATTTAGCATGTGAAGTGACAGTGGCAGGAAATTAAACACTCCCAGAGTGTCAGGATAGTTTTTTTTTTTTTTTTTTTTTTTTTTTGAGACAGTCTCACTTCTTTGTCACCCTTGGTAGAGTGCTGTGGCATTGTAGCTCATGGCAACCTCAAACTCTTGGGCTCAAGCAATCCTCTTGACTCAGCCTCCTGAGTAGCTGGGACTATAGGTGCCTGCCATGATAGATCCCTCGGCTATTTTCAGAGGAGTCTTGCTCTTTATCAGGCTGGTTTGCAACTCCTGAGTTCAAGCGATCCACCTGCTTTAGCCTCCAAGACTGTTGGAATTACAGGTGTGAGCCACTGTGGCAGCCCAGAGTGTCAGGATTTGACACAGTTTGGTCTGATGTTGAAGCTTGTGCTCTTAGCTACTTCCTGCAGCGTCTGCTCCCTGTAAGCCCTGCAGTGCAGACTAAATACGCTCAGAATACTCCAGGAGAAGAGAGGAAGGGCCTGGGCAGGGACCCGTCAGTTTCAATTACACTGTAGAAACTCCCGTCTGCTGTGCCGGGGCTGCGTGCCCACTGTGAGGGAGTCAGTCCCTGCCTTCTGGGTGCACAGTGGGGATGTCGTGTACAACTGCTTTGTGAAAACCAGGCCTCACTCACACCATGGCTGTCTCGGCTCCCCTTCCTCAGGCTGCCGTGCGTGAAGGGTCCTGGTGGCTGTTGGGGTTGTTTGCCATTTTTGGAAGAACACATTAGATGTGAAAGAAGCTGGTCATGAAAGGCTGCTTGTCACTCGATGGCACGTCCAGAAGAGACGAACGAGCCCGGGGGCAGGACGGGAGGGCTGTGGAAATGGGGCGTCTGCTAAGGGGCAGCGCTTCTTTTCAGGGTGATGATGATGTTCTGAAATTAGACTGCGCTGGTGGCTGCACAGCTGAGTGTGCTGAGCGCCATCTGCTTCCCACAGAGGAATCTCGCAGTAAGTGTGCCTTGTGATGGGTTTCGAGACTCGGACCTGTGGAGACGGTTTCACTGAGACATCGCGGGGAGCGCAATTTGTGTTCAGTGAGCTAACCTGGCCGGGGTGGTGTGTGCTGTGTTTACAAGGACGATCTTGATGATCATTAATTGTGAGAAGCTGGACGTGAGATGGCCACAGAGGACAGTGGTGAAGTGCCCTAGCTGACAGGCCCTTAGGTGGGAAGGTGCTCCTCTGAGGGGTCATCCTGTGGCATCTCCAGGGAGCATTGGGCAGGAGTCTTTGCAATTCCCTTCCAGCTGTGATGCTCCAGATATGGTGGTGGGAGGGGCTGGGGCACAGGGACGCAGTCATATGGAGAAGCCCTCTGTGCTCTGGTGCAAACACATCTGCCCAGCAGGGCTAGGGCCGTCCCTCTGTCCCTCCACAGTGCCCTTCCTTCCATCCTGACAGGAGAGGCTATCAGGAGAGGCTATTACATCCTCAGCAGAAAGGCTGATCTGGGCAGAGCTCAGGTGAGGGCAGGCTTCTCCTACGCAGGCTGCACATGCACCTGCAGCCACCTTGGCCTCTGGGGATGAAGGAGATACCTCAGGGCTTTGTACCTGGAGACCAGCTTGTCACCTGGCACCCAGGCATTTTCTAGCCCAGTCCATGGAAAGAGGTGATTCTTCAACCAGCCTCATTCCATAAGGAGCTCCCCTTCTCTCCTGTCTCCACACTCCTATGTGGTTTTGGAAACAAAAATTAGAGCTCTGAATAGTCCAGAGGTGCAGAGAAGTGGTGTTTGCAGAGGTTTGGGGTGACTCTCCCATGGCTAGAATCTCACAGGGTCTGCTGGGTGGCTCTGGGCATATGGGGGGGCCCTGGGGCACAGTCTCCTTCTGAGGCCACCCCGGCAGCAGGTGATGCATCAACCAGCAACACGCCCCTCCACACCAGCACTGCGCCATCCTGCACGTCTGTCCTGCGGCCGACAGCAACGTTGACGGGCTCTTCTGGCTTGTGAGAAACGTGTCCCCCCACCATGATCATTTTTTCCATTTCTTAAATCTCCTATTTCAGGCGTTGCATTTGAGTAGAGCCTGGAGACCTGTTATTCAATTGTTAGTCTCCTTGGAGAAAAGAGATTTATTCTTTTACAGTAAATAGGAGATCTATGATTTCAAAAGTCTATTTTCCTTACTCCTGAGTATTTCAATTATGCAACAGAATATTAGATTATAACTATCATAGTTAGAATAAGGTGTGCGTCACCACCTTAGGGGCTGTTGTGGGGGGCAAACCCACAGCTCACGCTTGCCTCATGCTGTAGGTGTGCTGGGCTCGGCAACCCTCCCAGTGAGCCCAGGGATGTTTCCACACGGTGGGTTTTCCCCACTCTTACCCCGAATGTGAGATGATATACACACAGCATAAACTGCTTGCATTATGTATGCCCTCATTTCACAAAAAGGATAGCAGACAAATTAGGTTTCTTCAGGCCTCTTTCGCTGGGAAGATTATTTACAGAAGTCCTTTTCATTCCTCTCTCTTCTATTCCTCCAAAGGCGATGGAGAGCAATTCTGAGAGCACAGCAGAAAATCAGTTTTTAATCAAGAAAAAACAATCTGTGGGAAATTGAGATGTGCTGCGCCAGCTGGAAGGACCCACAGCGGCTGGCCGCGCTCTGCAGCCTGTAGGTGCCGGTTTTTTACTTCCTGCTGCTCCTGCCAGGGACACTCCAGCCTGTCTGGTCAGGCCACCTGTAGCCCCCAGCCAGGATGAGTGTCCGGTCCATGACCAGGGTGTCCTCTGTACAAGGGATTAGAAGTTTGGACCATGGACGCAGTGACCACGCAGAGAGTGTCATAGACCCTGTCTTTGGACGTGGGTTCTGAGAGCATCCTCTGTACAAGGTTCCAGAGGCCACAGCCCAGTTTAGGAGATTGACAGCCCAATGAGCTGGCAGAGTTGCATACCTGGGCACATCTTTGCCTCCCCCCTTGGGGGGGCCGTCTCCACCAGGCAAGCGTGGCCCCCTCCCCACGCCCCCCTCCTCCCTACCCTTCCCCGAGAGGGCAAAGGCCAGAGCCCTCAAATCTGGCCTGGGCTTGTGACTTGGAACAATGAAACCAGGTGACGAGGCCTGAGGCACCAGGCGGCTTCTGCTAACTTCCTCTTGGAAGGCAGCCTCTGTGACGTGGTTGGGATGTCCGGTCTTACCTCAAATTTCAACATGAGGTTTGGAGACTCTGTGACGTGGTTGGGATGTCCGGCCCCACCTCAAAGTTCAACAGGAGGTTTGGAGGGGCTGGAGGTGTTTGGGTTATGGGAGTCCCTCATGAATGGCTTGGTGCCCTCTTCTCGCTATGGAGTAGGCTGTCACTTTATTTGTTCAGGGCGTGCTGGCTGTTTATAGGAGCCTGGAACCTACCTTCTCTCTCTCCCCTTCTCTCTCTCTCTCCCTCCCCTGGAGCAGTGACACATCTGCTCCCCTTCTTCCACCTTGATGGGAGCTCCCTGAAGTCCTCCCCAGAAGCAGACACAGTGCCAGCTTTCTTACAAAGCCTGCAGAAGTGCGAAGCAAATGATCCCTTTTCCTTGTAACCCCATAGGCCACCACCTGCCTGCCCCAAGACTACTCCTGGCCACCACTTGTCTAATATAGGAGACGGATTCAAAGGAATCCATGGAATGACTTCTGCCTCCCCTGGTATCCCCACCCCTCTCTCCCTGGGGTCCCCATCCCTCTCTCCCCTGGGGTTCCCATCCCTGTCTCCCCTGGTTTTCCTACCCCACTCTCCTCTGGAGTCTCCATCCATCTCCCCTGGGGTCCCCAACCCTGTCTCCCCTGGGGTCCCCATCCCTGTCTCCCCTGGGGTCCCCATCCCTGTCCTCTTGGATGCCTGTCTTTCTCTCCCCTGGTTTCCCCATCCCTCTCTCCCCTGGAGTATCCATCTCTCTCCCTTGGGGTCCCCATCCTTCTCCCCTGGTGTCCCCACCTTTCTCTCCCCTGGGGTCCCCACCCATCTCCCCACTGTGGCCTCTCTTCCCTGTCCCCCTACTCCCTCATCTGCACTGTTTTTCACCTGCCACAATTCCCCTTTGATCACTTCACCTGGTGACCCAGGAGAAGCTTCTGCCTTCTAAAGAGAGCAGGGCAGTGTGGGTTGGTTCTATGTGATGACAACTTATACTACGTTTAAAAAAATTATTAATAAAAATTACAATGGTCACTGCATACAATTTGGAAAATATTGAAAAAAACTCCAAAGCAATTAAAAATTGCCGATTATCCCACCAATCAGTGATGACTGTTGACAAGGTTCTTGGGTCTTTGCCTCTTTTTAACTTTATTTCACTCCTGTAATGTCATCGGATGTGAGGACGTGGTGGCCAGTGTGCTCCCATCTGCTGGTGTGTGGTGGCTTATGTGGCTGTCTTCTCCTTATTGGTCTACTGAAGGGTCAGCAAGCTGTCCATCAAGGGTCAGATAGTGAACATTTTTGCCTCTGAGAGCTGGACAGTCTCTGCAGAAACTGTTCACCTCCGCTGTGTGGTGTGAAAACTCCAGAGGCATGGTGTGAAGGGCCTGGCTGTGCCACTAAAACTATTTACAAAACCAGGACGTGGTCTACTGTTCCTCAGAGCTCTGAAAAGGTAACACTGTCTCTAACCCAAATCTCTGAAATGTGAGTGTATTTAGGTAGACGAACAAGGTTTTGGGGACTTCTGCCTTTTCTATAACCCTGACCTCTGTTGTACTCACTGACCGAAGCCGCTGACCCTCTCTCCCCTTCCTCCTGCCCTGCAGCCCACCAGGGCCGTGCTGCCCTTTCTCTGCAGGATGGTGCCAGGTCTGCAGAGATGGCTTTCTGCCAGGTAGTTTCATTTCATGGGCAAGATAATGGATCACAGAAATACAGGCCTAGGTACATCCTCCCCAGATCTGAACCCTTGAGTCTGATGCCGGGTGTGGGCAGGGCATCCTGACAGCTCCCAGGGTGTCCTTCCTGCTCCGGCAGCTTCTGGCAGCCTCGGGTCTGCATCGCTGCATCTACATGTGGCCTCCTGCCTGTTCTTCTCTCCCTCTGGGTCTCTCTTACGAGGACACTTGCCACTGGGCTTAGTCCAACCAGGTAATCCAGGGTGAGCTTGTCATCTCAGGATCTGAAAGGGCCTCCCGAGATCCTTTTCCCAAATGTCTGGAGTTGGATGTGGTGTGTGTTTTGGGGTCCTCAGATCAGTCGTGTGCCGATGGCTCCCTGCCCCCAGGGACCTGCCATTTCAACAGAGAAGCAAATGGCCCTGCTGATCAGAGCATGGCTGGAGGGTCTTCAAGTACATTTTGGCTTCTGAGACCCTCCAGAAGACCCTCACTTTTCACTGGTCAAGCTAGAAACCACTGTAGGTATTATTTAGCTCAGTGCCCAGTGCTGCTTTGGGAGGTGCACGTTCAGTACCTTTGGGTTAAGGACAGAATTCGGATGCTGGGTACAGACTGGTTAGAAAGTGTTTGCTGATCAATATTCAAAAATCCTCTTTAATGAAGTAGAAATAAGGCTGCATTAGAAAGTAGTAAATTCCTGTCCTTGGCTCCTTGCCTAGCTCCTGCAGACATACAGAACATCTGTTGAAGAAAAGGATGCATTTTTGGAGTGTTCAGAGGGAGAGGTTGGACAGACAGTAAGTGGGCAGGAATAGCAGGACAGATGTCCACCAACCTGCAAGCATTTGAGTTTTGTTGCTGGTAAAAGGCACTGGGAATGACGGTAGCTTTACTAAAACAGGACACACCTTGTCCCATGCAGAGGAACACTGGGGTGGATAGTACAGGGCTACGTGTGGGGGGCCTGACCCCCTAAACACTGGGGCTCCTTTGTTCTTCTGGCCTGCCTCAGTTGGCTTCTGTCCTAGGTCTGATTCCCACTGTCAATGCAGCTCCAGGAAAAATAAAAAGCAGCATCATCACGTCTGCATCCCAGGCGAGAAGCAGGAAACGTGTGAGGAAGGCAGAAAAGGTCTCTGCTGAAAGCCTCACTCAATAGCGTCTCCTTCCATGTCCTCGGCCACCTCTCGCTGGTGATGGCACTGAGTTGGCATGACCACCAGGCCCTGAGGACGTTTTCATCCCTCTGAAGCAACAGGGCGCAAACCAGAAAAAAAAAAGTCAGTCTTTCTTTAAATCAATTCAATTTTTGTTCTCCTATCTATTAGGGGTATTAAAATGCCCTTTTCTTTTGAAATGGTGGAGGAAATTGATTGTAATTACTTATTTTGTTCAATGTCATTCCTTCCTTTTTAAAATGTTAATATTAATACGGGCACCATTAAAACAGCTGATGAACCTGACCAGCCTTATGACAAGTGCAGCCCAGCCCCTGCCCTCACCACACTCTAGTCCGGCTCAGAAGCAGCCACCTTTCTGCTCCTTTCCCCCCACTCTTGGAGCCTGTATTTCTGAGTAACGCGATATCCTGCTCTTTACTGATTTCTCATTTTCAGACGTGTCTGAGGTCGTCCCTCCTGTGGTTGCTGACGTTTAACTCTCAGACTCTGTGTGTCTTTCCTTGTCTTTCTGGCACACTCTTGTCACTCGTTTGGTTAAGTCCTGCCTATCAGCTGCACTGTGATCATTTTTCCTTTGCTATCTAACTTTTTATTTTTCCTGGAGTTAATGTTTGTGTGGCTGTTTTTACTGTTTGATTTTCTATAAGACCAGTGCTGTGTTTCCACATACTCACAGTCCGTTACCAACGTTCCTAGATGTGCAGACACCCCCTGAGGGTCTAGCAGCTTCCAACCACTAGCTCTTCCCACCCGAAGCTGGGCTGGGGGTCTGGGGGTCTCATCTTGGGGCTTTCTGCTGTAGCCTCTGCTTGGCTTGCTTTCTTGCTAGATTTCATGTCTTCTTTTTTTGATATTTATTTTCTTTTTCTTTCTTAATTGCTAAAGCACCTATCTCAGTAGCTGCTGAGGAAAGGGGGCGTGGGAACCTTTTTCTTTGCCATCACAACTGTCTGAAAATTATTTTCACACTGATGGAAAGTTTGTCTAGATATAGAATTCCCGTTTGGAAATCATTGTTCCTCAGAATTGTTGTAGCAATCTTGTTGAAGTATCATGCAATTGTAGTACTCAGTTTGATGAGTTTCATTACATTTATACTTTTTGGCGATATTAAGCACAAATCAGTTTTGAACTCCCATCACCCTGGCCCCACCCCCCAGCCCCGAGAAAGTTCTCTTGAGTCTATAGCCAGTCCTCTCCCGACCCCCCACTCTGGACAACCCCCGATCTTCCTGTTGTCCCCTGTCTGTATAATTTCCCTTTTCTGTACATTTTACGTAAGTGGAACCGTTTGCTGTGGACTCCTATGGACCTGATTTTTTCTACTTAGTGCATATTTCACGGTGAGGCTCGTCCACTGTGACATGGGTCAGTCTGTTTCTCGCTTACTGCTGGACGCTATTTCCTCGTGTGGGTGTCTGCCTGTGTCTCTGTACCCCCGAGCTGACAAGCCAGGGCTTTGCTTCCAGTTTCGTGTTGAGATGCTGCTGCTGTGAATCCTGCACCCAGGTCTCTGTGTGACGTGGACGTTGTTGGCTGTGTGTCCCGGGAGAGCCAGGGGACGGAGTGTGGGTGTCATCACTTTCAGAGGAAGACAAGTGGCTTTCGGCCTGTTTGCATGTTTCCTGTGTCTGTATTTATTTTGTGGAACTTGGTGGGTCTGTGTCACTGAGCTTATTTACCCACAGTTAGGTCCAGCCTGAGGTCAGGTTCCAGTGCAGATAAACACACACACAGTCTTTGAAATGAAATCAAGAATCTGCTAAAAATATGTGTAGATTTACATTTGTAATTTTAAAGACCAGAGTTGAACCTAAAGAAAAACATCTTTCCTAAACCAGTGGAAGAATAAAAGTAGCCCAGGAGTTTCCTACCTAGAGAGACTTTAACACACATGGTCATCCATTAGCACACCTGGGTCCTTAATTTCAAGGTGATGAAACCTTGTTATTTCTGCCTAAGTGACCACTGAGCCACGGCCCTCTGAGGGACTCAGCACTGCTACTCAGGGACCCCACTCTCCTTTCTGGAAGCCGTTAGCAAAACCTCGGCAGACCTTGGTGCAATTACCGTGGGCTCAGGTTTCCAGCCACTGCACTTGCAACCTTCTCTTTGGAGCCAGTGGGAATTCAGCGAGTGGCTGCACATGGTCTGACCATCCAGGCATCACGGGCCCCTTCTCCTTCCACTCGGCAGAGCAGGGGCTCCCGATGGACTTGGTGTCCACTCCTCGTTCTGAGCGCCTGTCGGGACCTAGCCCAGCCTGTGCCCACTCTGCCTCCCTCCACAGAGGCCAGAGTGGGGGGCCTTCTCCTCTGGCCCCCACATAGTCCTGCCCAGCACTCTTCATTAAGATGAACTCCGGTAATGCATTTCCCCCTCACCTGGTTGGACATTTGTGCCACAAGGCGCATCCCTGTAGGACTGAGGTCATCTCAGGGGCCAGCCTTGAGGCCTAAGAGCCACAATGCTTCTGCCTGCTTTTAAGCTTTGCCTGATGGGCCTCATCTTTGGGCTGGAAGACAGGGGAACATTGTACTGTAGTACAACTACCACAGCAGACCTGGGGAAAATTGTACTGTGGCACACCTGCCACGGCAGACCTGGGGAACATTGTACTGTGGCACACCTGCCACGGCAGACCTGGGGAACATTGTACTGTGGCAC
>NW_003852621.1:1171210-1181080 GCF_000181295.1 Otolemur garnettii
TGTGGCACACCTACCATGGCAGACGTGGGGGCCTTGTACTGTGGCACACCTACCACGGCAGACCTGGGGAACATTGTACTGTGGCACACCTGCCATGGTAGACGTGGGGGCCTTGTACTGTGGCACACCTACCACGGCAGACCTGGGGAACATTGTACTGTGGCATACCTGCCACGGCAGACCTGGGGGCCTGTTTACTGTGGCACACCTTCCACGGCAGACCTGGGGGCCTTGTACTGTGGCACACCTGCCATGGCAGACCTGGGGAACATTGTACTGTGGCATACCTGCCATGGCAGACCTGGGGGCCTTATACTGTGGCACACCTGCCACAGCAGACCTGGGGGCCTTGTACTGTGGCACACCTGCCATGGCAGAGCTGGGGGCCTTGTATGTGGCACACCTACCACGGCAGAGCTGGGGAACATTGTACTGTGGCACACCAGCCACGGCTGACCTGGGGGCCTTGTACTGTGGCACACCTACCATGGCAGAGCTGGGGAACATTGTACTGTGGCATACCTGGTGCCTTCAGGAGGGGCTTCCTGTGGCCTGGGGTTGGGTCCAGCATATTTACCCTCTGCCGGGGCCCAGCTCTGTGCCTGACACATGGCAGGTGTGTGATCAATATTTTCTGATTGATCAGCTGCATAAATACTAGCATAAGTACTAATAACAAATATGTAAGAAGTGTGTGTGCACCTGCCTTAGTCAATGTGAAAATGACAGCCTTTTAATGTTCTGGAGCAGGGCTGGGGAACTGTCTCATGTTGGAAGATGAATTAATTCAGCTGTCAGACCATGTTCAAGAAACTTCAATTAGGTAGACATAAAAATGTGCATTATTTTGTAAAAGTCCAACTACTATGTACTTAATAATTTCAAAAAACGAAAACTATTTTTTAATTTTAAGGTTAACTATTTCGTGACTTTGTTGTGTCTGTTTTTTGTTGGGAAGTGTCTGAATATTTGGCAGCAGCAGGGAGGTCGATAGTTTCAGCTGATCCTCTAGGTGGGCAGCAGGGAGGCTGCAGTTTCGGCTGGTCCTCTAGGTGGGCAGCAGGAAGGCTGCAGTTTCGGCTGGTCCTCTAGGTGGGCAGTAGGGAGGCTGCAGTTTCAGCCGGTCCTCTAGGTGGGCAGCAGGGAGGCTGCAGTTTCGGCCGATCCTCTAGGTGGGCAGCAGGGAGGTTGCAGTTTCGGCCAGTCCTCTAGGTGGGCAGCAGGCACCTGTGGCCTTAGGGCATGTAGACTTAGGTGGCAGGAGAATGCAGATTCACAGAAAAACATGGCTGAAAAACCAGAAACTTTTTTTGAGTGGGGGCATATTTCTGAAGACAGGTATATTTCACTACCTTTTCCCATTTTTCAGTTGGAGCTTTCTCAGCATCCAACAATGACTTCATGGTGTCATCTGCCGAGAGCACTGTCATTTCCACCTGTGGTCCTCAAGGCGCCTTGGTGGTGTCAGCTGTTAGGTTATCAGAGTGAACCGTGTGATTTTGTTAGCTCTGAGTTTGACATGATTCACTGTGGCCCTTCTCTTTACTGGGGAGATGCATCCTCCTTGTTTCAAATGCACATTCGGATTTGTGATTCTCTTTCAAATTATTTTTTAAGAGAAATTTTTTGCGAAACCATGGATGTATCAAGAATTGTTGTTATTTTTGAATATGAGTTCCATTGTGGAATCACTGCAGCACAGAGAGCTCAAAATATCAACAAGTGTGTGGGAAGGATGTGGCTAACAAAAACACAGTACTTTGGTGGTTTAAGAAGTTCCGTCTGGTGATTTTAGTCTTGAAAATGAGCTACACGGAGACCTGAGACCGAGCTGGATAAAGATGAGCTGAAAGCTGTAGTGGGAGTGAATCCATCTCAACCTAAATGTGAATTAGATGCCAGGTTCGAAGTCACTGTTTCAACAGTTGGACCATTTGAAACAAATCAGTGGATAAAAAAGCTGGATAAATGGGTTCTGCATGAATTAAATGAGCATGAGAAGAGAAATTGTCAGGAAGCTTGCCTTTCTTTGCTGTCATACACAAAGATGAACTATTTCTACACCATATTGTTGTATGCAATGAAAAATACCAAAGAAACAATCAGGAAGAAAGTACTTTTTGAAAAGTTTGGCATGACAGTCTGTAAGAACACGTTAGAAGGTGCTCCTGGATGTGCATGGTCTCCACAAACACATACCGTGGTGATGAGTCTGCGTGGACACAGGTGCAGTCAAGGACAAGATGTGCTGATGAGAGGGTCGGCTCGCACTGTGCCCAAAGGAGGAGTTACAAGGAAGAAGTGAGAAGCTTGCCAAGAAAGGGTCACTGCTACCTCTGTCCTGTAGAAAGACGAGGAAAACATGCAGGCATCGGTGAGTGCAGCCGACCATGTCCCAGCCACACGTCAAAGGAGAAAAATACAATGAAAAGAACATGCGGAGAATGTGATTTAAGTGTTGTTAGCGACATGCACAATGATATGTAAAGATACATATATTTGCTACATTGTATCCCCATTTAGTCTGGGGTCAGTGACCGGACCCCCACTGGTGTTCATTGCATACCAAATTGGCATCAATAAGCAAATGCTATCTGTACCACTTCTTGTTTGGGACACAAGAAATTTTATTTATTTATTTTTTATTTTTGTAGTTTTGGGCCAGGGCCAGGTTGAACCCGCCACCTCCAGCATATGGGACTAGCATCCTACTCCTTTGAGCCACAGGCGCTGCCTGGGATACAATAAATTAAACTTGTGAGTTGAAATTGGACGTTTCAGAGTGAATGACCTAATGAATGTGATGTCATGGTTCTCAGAGTCAGTGATACTTTCACTGTATTCTCTCTCCAATTACCAGTCTGTAACAGCTGTGTAGTCCTCTGATGACTCATGTATATTGTCCTGCAACTGGGGAAAGTGTTTATCTGAAATTTCCTTTTGAAGAACAAGTGTTTTGAAAAATACATATTTTTTAAATGCTTGGACTTTTTTTTTGGCCACATATCGTATGTAGACTTAGTTTTATCTTGCAAAGAACGATATAATTTGTTTTGATTTGACGTGCTGTCACACAGAAGTGGGGCATTCTTACAGAACCTTCTTTCAATCATTCACATTGCTGATTCTGTTCTTCATAAAATTTAACTGTCTGTTCTTACAGAGCTAAAGTTTTGGCTGCCACCTGTCCCTGTGATAGCCAAGACACTTCAGAACGACACAAATCCGCACGGAGTACCTCATGTCTCAGCCGTAGCATGTTATGAAGCTGATGATGCTGGGTTGAGTTTGCAGGAATTTTATCAGCAATACTTATAATTTACTACAAAGTGTCACTTCAAATAGCGGCTTTAGCACAGAGATTTATTTATTAATGCAGGGTACAGTTAAAAGAAATGAGAGTGTCTGGATCTGTTATACTTTTTTTTTTTTTTTAATCTGAACAATAAACCCTTCATGTTTTCCTGTCATGGAAGGTGCACCATCTGTTCATATACTTACTAAATTTACCCAATTCAGTCCAGCTTCATGACATTTATCCTGAAAGTTGCCAAAGATATCTATTCCCCGTGTTCTCTTTGCAAGAGTGTCCAAAGTGAGTAATTCTTTATAGCAAAGAAAATCTGTTATGACCTGAATAAAGTATAAAACCTGCACTGAGTCAGTACTGTCAGTTGATTCATCCAAAGCTGTTGAATAATACGTATTTTCCTTTTGAAGTATTGCATGAAGTTGTTCTGTTAAGCTGAAGGCTAATTCCTACTGTCGTTCAGTTATGGTTCTTCTTGAAAGAGGCAGTTGTGGGCAGCACCTGTGGCTCAGTGAGTAGGGTGCTGGCCCCATATACTGAGGGTGGCCAGTTTGAACCCAGCCCCAGCCAAACTGCAACAACAACAAAAAAATCCAAGCATTGTGGTGCGTGCCTGTAGTCCCAGCTTCTCAGGAGGCTTAGGCAAAAGAATCACTTAAGCCCAAGAGCTGGAGGTTGCTGTGATGCCACGGCACTCTACCGGGAGCGACAAAGTGGAAAAAAAAAAAAGAGGCAGTTGTTTCTACTTTCAAAGGTTATTAGGGTCTAAGCATCTATAACTCCACAATGCATTCTTTCACAATTTCTACATCCCTGAATGGCTTCCCTCTTCCCTGAGTGTATCAGCTACTTTGTAAGGTGCTTTGGTGACACTATTTCCAGGTCTTGCTGCTGGGAAGAACTAACCTCCTGGCTTTTGCTCTTCTGCAGTACAACCCTTTGCACCTTTCCCACTAATTTAAAATATCTGTGGTCCTTTACAGACGTTATAATGCTTCTTGGACCTTTTCATGAAAACTCTGGTTCTCACATCTTCTGAAGTGGAGAATTTGCCCTCAAGGCACATGCTGGCCTTCCTTCCCGTGCGCAGAGGCCACAGGTTCAGAGAAGCAAGTAGCAATGTGACAAGAGGTCAGCATGGAACCACAGCCACTCCCAGGCCCCGAGGCGGCCAGCGCTGTCCTTGAGCTGAGAGCTGGCATTTTCATCTTTGTAGCCAAATTAGTTTTAGTAAAATACATCCATACTGCCTTTGCTGATTTGAGAGTGATGTTTTACTTACTGTTTTAAATTTAACATATTTCTATGACCTTAAATGTATGCCTTCCTCCCAAGGATGTGTATCAGGGCTGTCGTGGGTCAGCGGTGGCCCACAGCTGGCTCTCGGAGGCTGCTGTTCAGGAGGAAAAGGCCCTGGGCTTACTTTCTCCCTCAGCTTTTGAGCTGCTTGGCCACGTCTGGATTTCTCTGAAGGTTTTCAGGATATGAAAGGTGGATCATTTTCCCCCTCCCACTCTCCTCTCGTTCCTGGATTTCATGACAATGAACCCTGTGCTTGAAGACAGGAAAGCTCCTTCTCATCCTCCTCAGAGGTGGGAAGTGGCCCGCAGCTTGGCTGGACACTGGACATCTTCTGCACCATTGTGGATGCCCCCACCCCAACACACCTCTGGGGCCTGGACCCATCCCTGCTCTGGGTGACAGCGTGGGTGCCAGTGAAGGGGCCACCTGCCAGGCTTCCCAGGGAGCAGGAACAGCAGCCCCTGGCTGTTCTCACTGGGCACCTCTGGGTCTTGGCTGAATTAGTACCACACGACCGGCCAGCTCTGTCTTCCTGACCTGCTCCACTTTTCAGCTTGGCCGAGCGGCTTCAGCCTGAAGTCTTAGGGGTTCACCCTGTGGTTTAGCCTGCATGTCTGTCCCAGAAGCCGGGGACTCTCAGAGAGGACTGTCCCAGAGGAGATGCTGCAGACTCGAGTAGTCAGAATTGGGATTTTATAGTGTAGATTTGCAGGTTTAGGGAAGAAAGCTGCGTGCATTCAGTGTCCTGTAGCATAAAGGGAAGGGCTGCATCTGGTCACACACGTGGGTCCTGGGTCTGAGGATCTGGGCCTCGCTGCTGACCTGAGGTGATGGTGGCAGTGAGCCCCACGTGTCACCCAGAGCCCACATGGCCTCCTGGGTGGCTGCACCGCCCCTTACAAAATTTTACATGGCATTAATTTCCCTTAGCCATAACTCAGTCAATATAAAAAAGGACTTAATTCCTGGTATTTAAGTGCTTTTCTTCACTGTTTTCCCATATTCCTTCTATCGAGAGGAAGTGGTCACGTAATCACCCGGCAGTGGCCCAGGGCCGCTTCCTTGTGGAATCAGAACACACCTGAATATGGTTTGTGTGCATGTTGCATGTGTGTTGTGTGTGTGGTTATGTGTGTGCTGTGTTGTGTGTGTTCTGGGCATGTGGTATCTGTGACGTGTGTATAGGTGGGTATTATATGCATACAGTATGTATGTGTGCGTTGTATGTGTGTAGGGTGTGTGGAGTGTGTGTGTGGCTCCTGGGACATGGGAATAGTGGGTTTGGGTCCTCCTTGGGCCAACCCTCATGGAGTCTCGTCCTTCCCGCAGGGACTCTGGTGGGTGGCCAGTGGAGAAGCTATTGGCCTCCTGTGCTGGGCAGGTGTGTGGAAGGCCTGACCCTCCAGGGCCCCAGCCTGAGCTGGGTCTGCATGGAACCTCCTTTCCTCCCTCTGAGCTCGGTCACCAGTAGCCCTCATTCCTGTCAAGATGCCACCTGCACCTCTGCCTTGTGCTGCCAAGTCCTCACCATGGTCACTTCCTGTCCAGCCCCAAGCTTCCTGCAGTGCCTGGTGCCTCCTGCCCGGCTGTAGTTGCCGTGGTGGCCAACAGTGAGACTCAGCCAGTGGCACCCTGTCTCAGAGCCTGCACTGGCATCTACCACTGGGACAGACTCCTGGCCCAGGCTGGTGCTCTGTCCCTGCCTTCTGCTGCCCTGTGTGGGCCTGGCCAGTGCTCTGTCTGTGCCTCACTGCTGCCCTGTGTGGGCCTGGCCAGTGCTCTGTCTGTGCCTCACTGCCCCTGGTGCTCTGTCCCCATCTCACTGCCCCGCATGGCCCTGGCTAGTGCTCTGTCCCCATCTCACTGCCCTGCGTGGCCCTGGCTGGTGCTCTGTCCCCATCTCACTGCCCCGTGTGGCCCTGGCTGGTGCTCTGTCCCCATCTCACTGCCCTGCGTGGTGCTGGCTGGTGCTCTGGCCCCATCTCACTGCCCTGCATGGCCCTGGCTGGTGCCTGCCTCCAGCTTCTCCCGTGGTCCTCACAGGATGTTCCCATCAGTGCTTTCCCACCGCCATCTCGGCCTGTCTCAGCCACACAATATTCCCGTCACAAGTGCTGTGACCCCACATCTCCCTTTCTCTACTCTGGTGTCTGTTCTGTTTCAAATGTGCTGGCTCCTTTTGCATACCCCTCCCTTGGACCCCCAGCTTGTGTCCTGCTTGGCAAAATGAAGAGGAGACAGAACCCCCACCCCCCCAACCTGCACTACTGAACCCAGTGCTGCAGTCCGGGGTCCATGTGGTCAAGGTTGCTGGCTGCCTCACAGCTGGGCAGTTGCTGGAGACCAGCTGCTGACATGGGAGCTTTGGCTTCCACAGGAGAACTGAGGCTCCCGCCCTGTTTGCCAGAAGCTCAAGACCAGCCTTGGCCCCATCCAGGGGATGACCTGGGAGTCCCATGGGGGGCAGTGATGTAACCATCAGAGGCTGACAGGACAGCCCACCCAGCCTCAGACCCGCCTTCTCCACGTGGGCTGTGTCCACCACCAGTCTGTCCGGTGCCAGTGGCTCTGTGGCTCAGGAAGGACCCTGAGGAACTGGGTGCATGCCAGGCAGCCCTCCCGCCAGCTGGCGTCAGCATCATGATGGCCGAGTTTCTGTTCTGTGAGAAATCAATTTCGGGGGAGAGAAAACAGGAAAATTTCTTTTAAATGCCTCAAATCTCTTGGGTTGTGTTGTACAATGAAATGAATACATGAACTGCCTGGCAAATATATCTTCCAATTTCTCAGAATTGTTGTTTACTAAGAATAAAGCTCTAATCAACTGGGATTTTGGAACTCGGCATTCCAAATGAACTAAAGATGAAGACATTTTTCACATTTTCAAATCTTGCCAGTAAAAGCCATATTATTTTCAAAATAATTTTATCATCAAGGATCTCTCTCTCCCCCTCTCTCTGTATATATCACATATGAAATATTATCATTTTATTCCAAAATTTTGTGTTATTTAGTAAATAAATCCATCTTTGTAAGGCATGCTATTTTGGTGGCCACTGTTGTCCTAAGTAACCATCACACACAGGGCACTGCTGGACAGGCCCTAGCGGGAGCAGTGAACCCATCTACCGCCATCTCGAGCTGTTTGTTCACATACCAGGCCTTCTGCTGTAGTTAAACTTGGATAACTGGACACTCCAGTGACCAGTCAAGGGCCAGTCAAGGGCCAGGGTAGGGAGAGCATTTATTAGTGACTTGCTGTGGATTTAGTCTAAAGTAAGAACGCTTCGAAGGTGTAACCACGTTAAGACGGGCATGTTGTGTAACCTGGAAACCTATGAAGAAACGTCTGTTTAAGGATGAGTAGTAACATTGCTGGTACTGACTTTTTACTATGAGAATGTAAAAGTAACAGAGAAACAGGAGATGAGAACAGGTCTTAGAGGAGAATATCCGCTGTTCTCTGGAATTGCTGGCTTTTCTATTAAATAAAGGTGGAATTGTTGCTCTCTGATTCACTTCTCCGTTGATTGGTGTGGGTGAGAGGTGGACAGACTCCTTGGTCTCACCACAGAACAACCATTTTCAGAGTATTTAAACAGAGTTTAAACATAAATTTCCATTAGTAGGGAAAGAATTCATTTTAGGTTGGTTACCTATTCCCTTGTATTTGAGTGATAATCAAACTATTTATGAGAAGAAAGTTCAAATTTTCATGTCCCTAACTTTTAAAATACTGCTTTTTTATAGACCCTCCATTTTGTAAGACTTTGGAAGAAATTTAGCTGGGGAGCTGCCATGAATTTATTTCAAGAGAAACTTCTCCTTATTTTTCAGTTTTGGTTAACTACTGGAAGCTTGCATTTTATAAAACAGGTGGATTCAGTTAGCAATTAGTTGAATAAATGCTAACGACCTACAATTTAAGGGCCTAAAGATCTACAGTGCACAGGTAACTATTTTATCATTTTTTAGTATTGTCAACATTGGTAGAGTTCTGACTTTGGAGGATGAGGGAATGTCTGTGTCCACGGAATCTACTCCGAGTGTGTGGGTGGCGTTCTTCCCATGTGCTCTGCAGGAGGAAGAAGACGCCCCCTGTTGGGGAAGTGAGAGCTGGGCGTTCAGAGCAGCCGTGTCAGGCTGCACCACGCCACTGGCTGGCCTCGGAGGAGTCGCTCACATCCACATTGCTCCATATTCTCCTTGGTAAACTGGTAAGGAGCCTTCTTGTCTGGAGGTTGGAGGAGCCACGTGAGCTCACTTCAGAGTTTCTTAGAGAAGCTAAACTGAGGGTGGTGAGGACATTGCTCTTTGCCACATAGCCACGGCTTAGAGCCACTATCTTTTCTCTTGGCCAGGAGCTCAAGAAGGGCACTGCTGGGGCTGCACCTGTGGCTCAGTGAGTAGGGCGATGGCCCCACATACTGAGGGTGGTGGGTTCAAACCCAGCCCCAGCCAAAACTGCAACAAAAAAATAGTTGATGTTGTGGCAGGCACCTGTAGTCCCAGCTACTTAGGAGGCTGAGGCAAGAGAATTGTCTAAACCCAGGAGTTGGAGGTTGCTGTGAGCTGTGACACCATGGCACGCTACTGAGGGCGACAAAGTGAGACTCTGTCTCTAAAAAAAAATAAGGAGGGCACTGCTGGAGGTTTGTCCAGGTGTGTGGTGCTGATGGGGTTTCACCTCCAGTGCTGACAGGAGGACCTTCTCAGCTATCCTTAAGGACAGCCCCATGGCCTTCAGTGTGGAAGCTGGGCCCCAAAATAGAATATTCCAAAGGAGAGGGAGGGGAGGCCGCAGTCTCTGTTGGTCTAGTTCTGGAAACATTTGGTGGGTGGAATGGTCACCAGAACTGCCCCCTCTATAGAGGGAGAGAGAGCTTCCATGTCCACCCCATGTCCAGCTGGCACGTCCACCTCATGTCCAGCTTGCACGTCCATCCCACATCCAGCGGGCATGTCCACCCCATGTCCAGCGGGCATGTTCACCTCACGTCCAGCTTGCACGTCCACCTCACATCCAGCTTGCACGTCCATCCCACATCCAGCGGGCATGTCCACCCCATTTCCAGCTTGCATGTTCACCTCACATCCAGCTTGCACGTCCACCCCACTCCAGCTGGCACGTCCACCCTACTCCAGCTTGCATGTCCACCTCATGTCCAGCTTGCACGTCCACCTCATGTCCAGCTTACATGTCCACCTCACGTCCAGGTTGCATGTCCACCCCATGTCCAGCTTTCATGTCCACCTCA
>NW_003852621.1:1181109-1183842 GCF_000181295.1 Otolemur garnettii
CATGTCCACCTCATGTCCAGCTTACATGTCCACCTCACGTCCAGGTTGCATGTCCACCCCATGTCCAGCTTTCATGTCCACCCCATGTCCAGCTTGCATGTCCACCCTATGTCCAGCTTGCATGTCCACCTCATGTTCAGCTTACATGTCCACCCCACGTCCAGCTTGTATGTCCACCCCACGTCCATCTTGCACATCCACCTCACGTCCACCTTGCACGTTCACCTCACGTCCACCTCATATCCAGCTTGCACGTCCACCCAGTCCAGTTTGCATGTCCACCTCACGTCTAGCTTGCATGTCCACCCCATGTCCAGCTTGCATGTCCACCCCACGTCCAGTTTGTGAGTCTACCTCACGTTCAGCTTGCATGTCCACCTCACATCCAGCTTGCATGCCCACCTCATGTCCAGTTTGCAAGTCTACCTCACGTCCAGCTTGCATGTCCACCCCATGTCCAGCTTGCATGTCCACCCCACGTCCAGTTTGTGAGTCTACCTCATATCCAGCTTGCATGCCCACCTCATGTCCAGTTTGCATGTCTACCTCACATCCAGCTTGCATGTCCACCTCACGTCCAGCTTGCATGTCCACTCCACATCTGCCTCAGCCTGCTTCTGGCCACGGACGACTTAGCTGCCTTCTCCACGTGAAATATGCTCACCTTCCCCATGAATTGGAATAAGGTCCCGAGCCCCCCAGCTCACTGAACAGAAGCCCTCTTGTCCAAGGGACCCCAGAGGCACCTTGAAGCTGAGTTGCTGGCCTGGAGGATGAGGGAGGTCAGACACAGCTTGTCAGGTTCCTCCTCTTTGGAGTCATTCTTTATAACAGAAAGATTAACAGGCCTAAGGCCACGCAAGACAGAACGTAAACCACACCTGGGCCACCAGTTTACTTCAGAGTAATTGAGTTCCGTGAGCCTCTGGTGGGTTGTCTCTGACTGACACACATCCGCACCTTAAAGCCTTTCAAGTGGTTCCCAGCCTTCCTAATGCTTCCCAATGCCGGAACCCTTTAATATGGTTCCACGTGTTGTGGTGACTCCCAACCATAAAATTATTTTCATTGCTACTTCATAACTGTAATTTTGATACTGTTATGAATCGTAATGCAAATATCTGATATGTAGGATGTATTTTCATTGTTACAAAGGGGTTGCCACCCACAGGTTGAGAACTGCTGCTTTAGACGAAGCTTCATTTCTTTGACCAATTACAAATCAAAGATTCTCACACCACTGTATGCCTTCCACATATGCCTGTGTGGACTTACAGTCTCCCATGTAACCCCCGTCTCCATGAACAGGTGAAACCAGACTGCAGCCTGGCTCCCGCAGGGACGTTTCCTCAGAACCTCCTGGAAGCACATGCTCCATCACTCACGTACTCTTGGCTCAGAATAAACATCTTTAAATCATTTTACAGAGTTTGGTTTTTTTCCCCATTAATAGCCCCATGATAACATCAGGCCCAGGCTTGAGGTTCAGGCCACCTCCTACTATGTCAGGACCCCAGATGAGGACCCTCGGGCAGGACTCCATCTGAAGGGTTCCTTTGGATCATAATAATCACAACGCATCTAGAGTAAATGAGACAGAATAACTACAGCTGATGTGCCGCTCAGAAGGAGATGGCCAGTGACTGGTGCATGGTAATCCTGAAGTCACCCGGGCACCCATTGCCAGGGACTGTCAGGGTCCCTCCTGCTCTGGGCTCTTGGTTCTGCCTTCTGAGAAACCTTCCTTTCCATGAGCAACAGCCATGTTTCCCGGTCAGCCTCTGTCCATTCCTCCTGGTAGGGGTCTTGGGGAATCAGAGGCCTGAGTCACCATCTCTGCCCATTCAGTCCTAGCTGCTATACATCCTTTAAAAACCCGTGGACCTCCTGTGTCTCAGACTGTTGTCCATTCCCACAGACAGAAGCCACACTGCAGTTTATTCTGAAATAGGCCCTTTTAGAACTGTGCACCATGTGCTGTGGGACAAGCCTGTAAGGTTATTGGCAGCCAGGTGGAAAAGGGCTGGGGCAGCTTTCAGGGTCTTTGCGGTCTTAGCATGCGTGTCCTGAAATACGTCTGCTCTCCCAACACCAGCGGGACAACATCCCGGTACCTTCACCCCAGACCTTGCTGGGCTTCCTCCTCCTGGGCTTGCTGCTTTACCTGAGGCCATTCCTCACTTTGGGAGGGTTTTGCAGACAGGAGAAAGTGAGCTGAGAAGCATTTCTATTTTTGAACTCAGCCAGTTCCAGCTTCTTTATGTCTCCTTCAAATTGCCTGAAAACAGACTACTTCTTATTTGTGTGTTAGCTCCACTCTGCCTGTCCCCTGTCCTTTGTGGCCGGGAGGTTAGCTGGCACTTCCAGCTTTCTGACTGGGGTCTAGCTCAGCGAGTTCACCCCCTCCCCACTTCCACAGGAGGGGCTGACTGCAGGGCAGGAAACGGAGATGTGCAGAGGAACTGGCCATGCAAATAAGCTGGACCCTGAGTGAAAACTCACAGGAGATGATGGTGGCCACAGGTCGCAGAAGATCAGCATGAGGAAAGTGAGACGTGAGTCCGGCAACATGGACGTGGGCAACGGAGACCGGCTGTGCTGAGGATGAGAACACAGGCAATGGACACCGGCCGTCCCCAGGATGAGAACGCAGGCAACAGAGACCAGCAGTGCTGAGGATGAGAACGCAGGCAACAGAGACCAGCAGTGCTGAGGATGAGAACGCAGGCAACA
>NW_003852621.1:1183878-1186543 GCF_000181295.1 Otolemur garnettii
ACGCAGGCAACAGACACTGGCCGTCCCCAGGATGTGAACATAGGCAACGGAGACCAGCCATGCTGAGGATGAGAACGCAGGCAACAGAGACCAGCCTTGCTGAGGACGGGCGCCTGCTGCAGCAACCACACCACAGGGCTGCTCACACGCCTTATAAGAATTGGACACCCAGGGTTTAATTTATGCCAATCATCTGCTTATTGGTTTGTGATTGGCCTGGTTCAAATAAAAGCTGTCTCCCCTGACTGTGTCCCGCCATCTGCGTCTACCTACCAGGTATTTTCATCTAATTCAGGAGCAGTCTCTGGCCAGGAGCAGCCTTAGTCATAGCTTCTTGCTTTTCCTTACAACAAAAACACAAGAACAGCCGTTGAGCTCTCCCAGAAATACCTCTGTGGGGCTTTGATCCTCTTCTGAAGGCCTGTTCTGGCTAGAATTTTCTCTTTGACACCAAAGAGCTCCTTCACCCCCTGTCGGGTGATTTCGATGCAGGTGAAATCACATGGCGTATTTTAAAGCCAAGGCCAGTGACTCAGACTTCCCTTTTCTCTTTATCCCTCCCTTTAGAAGATTTGAGTTTTATTATAACTCAAACTCTTCCCTGTGAAATGTCCCATGAGTTACTACGATGGGGTCCATCTTGTGGAGAAGAGCAGATACAGACTCAAAACACTGTAAATGCAAAAGTCGCTTGTTTTTTAAAAACACTTGGCCTCCTTTTAATGTGCAGACTCCTATGTGAGCACCAGCGGCTGTGGCACACTGTCTGCAGAGGCAGGCTGGGTGAGAGGCCTCCCTGTCCGTCACACTCTGGCCTCCTGAGGACAGTGAGGTCATCTGAGCACCAAGTGGGAATGGGATCCTTATTAAAACAAAAAACAACTGGGCAGTCCAGTGAGCTGTGTGTGTCCAAATACTTGTGTGCATAGGACAGAAAGACCTGGTACGGCCACTGGGCTCTTCCTGCGGTCATCTCTGAGTGACAAGGGACTTGGAGAATTTAAGACAAACACCTGTTCCTGGTTGTGTGCATCATAGACAAAAGCACTCAGAGCGATTTGGGGAGGACATAAACCAAATCAGAAGGGGGCCGTGCCAGGCGTCCTTCTGAGATGGTTCCAGAGATCCTGGAACTCATGCCTGGGAGGCGCCCAGGTTGGACTCAGCAATTGGCTTCCGTTGAATAGAATCTGGCAAAAGGTGGGACAGCCCTGTGTGTGTCACTTAATGTGGGGTTTAGCCAGTCTCCTTGTGTTTTGATGGTTAATACATTTGGTCTTAATGGTTAATACATTTGGTCTTAATGCTACCATTTTATTGATTTTTTGATTACTATTTTCATGAAAATTTACTGCAGAATTGGAAGGATTTTATAATTTTCTTATAAACACTTCTGTAGCCATGGCCTTGATTTCATCGGGAAATTTTACTGTACTGTTTTAGGACATTTCCTAATATCCGTCTTCGGATGCATTTCAATAAAGAGGCAGACATTGGCATACTTCCTACTGAAGTTTCAGCACATGTACTATTGTCGAGAGTTCAGTATTTGTTTACATTTTTTCCTTTGTAGGTAAATACTATATGTAATAAAATGTTCCAGTTTTGATGAACCCTCTCTGTTTTGATGAACCTCTGCAAGGCACGGAGTGTGAGTCACCACCAGGCCCCCGAGCTTCTTCCCAGCCAGTCCTTAAGCCCCCAGAGGTGCTTGTGTGCTGGAGCACAGCTCCCTGTGACTGCAGACTCCTGGGCTCAAGCTATCTTCCTCCCCAGCCTCCCAAGTACCTGAGACTATGGATGTGCACCACTACGCCCTGCTCCTTTTTTTTCTTTCTTTTTTTTTTTGTAAAGATAGGATCTCGTATGTTGCCTATGCTGGTCTCAAACTCCTGGTCTCTAGCGATCCTCCTGCCTGGCCTCCCAAAGTGCTGGGATACAGGTGTGAGCCACTGCGCCCGGCCTCATCTCTTTTCCTTGCTGATCCTGATCTATCCTGTGAACACACCACAGTCTATTTCTCTTCCACTGAGGGCCCTGGGCTGCTTCTGGGCTCTGGACGTGTTGGGTACAGCTGCTGTGAGTGTTCACAAACCAGGCATTTTAGAGGTTTTAGAGGTTGCTGAATGTTCTTATCCCAAACACGATAGATGTTTGAGGTGAGGGCTGTACTGACTCCCCTGATTTGATTACTGCACAGTTTAAGCCGGCATTAAACACCACACTGCACCCCTCCATGTGTACTGTACCCCCAACACCACTGATTTGGGGCTATTGATCTTTTTAACTCTCAGCTGCTCTGATAGGTGTGTAATGATTTTATATTGGGGACCTAATTTGCATTTCCCTGATGATTAATGATGTGACGTGTGTTTATTGTGCTTACTGACTATTAGCATATCTTCCTTTGTGCAATGACTGTTCAATGTTTTGTTAAAAAATAGTTCTTAATGCAGTTGAATGAGTCCCGTATGTCCTGGACACGAGCCTTTTGTTAGACTGTCTATCTCTGCCTACGGCTTATCTATTTACGAATGGTATGTCTTAATAAGCATAAGTTTTAATTTTAAATTTTAATTTGGTCCAACTTACCAATTTTTATTTATTTATTTTTTTAGGCTAGTCAAGTGAAACAGTGGGACCACTTACCAATTTTTTTTTTTTT
>NW_003852621.1:1186627-1190816 GCF_000181295.1 Otolemur garnettii
GCCTCCCAAGTAGCTGGGACTACAGGTGCCCGCCACAACGCCCGGCTATTTTTTTTGGTTGCAGCTGTCATTGTTGTTTGGTGGCCCGGGCTGGATTCGAACCCGCCACCTTGGGTGTACATGGCTGGCGCCTTAGCCACTTGAGCCACAGGCGCCGAGCCCACTTACCAATTTTTATTTATTTATTTTTTTAGGCTAGTCAAGTGAAATAGTGGGACCACTTACCAATTTTTAATAGTCATTACTGTATGTGTCCTCGGAAGCCTGTTTACCTAACCCCAAGCCGTGGCCATCATTTTATCTAATGTCTATTTGCTACACTTTGTTTACCATTCTCACCCTTCTTGGATTCTATTATACTCCTAGAATTTCCTTCCGTCTTTTCCCACTACTGGTCTTAGTGCCAGCTCCACTTCCAAGCTGGTTGAAGGTAAACAGTGTCTCTATCAGTCTCCCGATTACGCAGGGGCCATAGATCCTCAACCCCCCCTCCCCGCCCCCGCCCCGCCACCAGAATAAGCCCCCTGGTCTAGCATTCCTGTGTCTCCTTTCTACGAAACCCTGGCAGATTTACCTGCGTGGTTAGCAGTTTCCTTGCTTACCCCTGTCTGTGCTGCCTTGCACCTCTGCTCAAGGGTTTGATATTTCCTTCTTATTGAAGTGCATCCTTTATTAGATTTCTTGGTAAAACTTCCCGAGTCGTAACACCTCTCAGTCCTTTTCTGAATGTTGCCGTGTGTTCTCCTTTGGTCTGGACTGGCAACTTGTTTGTCTCTGGATTCTAAACTGACAGCTGTGTTCCCCTCGGTGCTGCAGAGATGATCCCGCATGCTGAGGCTGGGAGTCCGCAGTCAGCCTGGCTGGTGTCAACTTGCTCACGACCTGTCTTTTCTCTGTCTTGTCTTTTACAAAGCAACGGCAGGTGACTTCCTACCGTCATCCTCTCGTTGCTTCTAAGGCAGTGGTTCTCAACCTTCCTAAGGCCATGATGTAGCTTCATTGCCCACAGATTGAGGACCGCTGGGCATTTGACTTAATTTTAACAAAACAATTCTGGTTTTCATTTTTATGATGTTATTTTTAGTGACACTTAAATCATGTAATGACAAACACATATAATCACAGTAAACAAGCTTGAAGCACACCTAACTGATTTATTTGTGAGCACACTATTGGTGGGCAGAAGAACCCAGGTCCAGAGGGCTGGCCAGCACTTGTGGGCCTTGGTGTGCTCTGGACACCAGCGGCCTGCCTTGGGATGGAGTGGAGTGTCTTCATCATCTGGTGGGTTGGTTCAAGGGTTCAGCGAGATTAGCTCTGAGAGCTGCACTGTGCTGTTCTGTAGCTTTTCAGATGACTTGTTCACCCCCACTTTTGCAAACGTGCTCTCTCCTCTCTGGGTGCCCCAGCCCTCTCATGTTCGTTTTTGCCTGTGGTCTTCCCTCTGAAGAGTGGTTTTCTGTAGGGGTCCGCATACTCTAGCCTAAGCATGCGGACCTCTAGCTCCTCTCCACGTTCACATTTCAGTCTGCCAGGCCCTTGCAGTTTCACTGGTTAAGATTCTCTTTTATTTAAAGAAAGTGGGTGGTATAAATGCAGAGCCCACATCCACACGTGGCCAGGTTTGGGCTTTTGCTTGTTATGGGAGATGGTTTCACTCCTCAGGGACCCAAATGGTGGTGGGGATCCCTGGTAATTCCAGAGTCTCTGGAAAAGATGGCCCTTCACCCCTGGCTGTGGGCAGGAGCTTTAGACCTGCTCCCCAGGAGCTTGTGTCCACACAGTGTCCATGTCACCCACGTGCCTAGGCCCTGTGACACTAGCTGTTCCTTTGTCTCACTGTGGCCCTGGGAATGTCCCTTCCTCCCATGCAGGGACTCGCACTTGCAGTGTGGGGACCATAGCTCAGGTGTTCAGTGCCTTTCACCTCCCTTCAGTCGAGCTTGGTCTGTGAGGTGACTGTGCCTCTTCCCGCCATGGAGTCAAGGATTTACAAGGCCACCATGCAATGTGCGCTGTGCTCCACTCTGAGGACCCACACAGAGGCCAAGCTCCCAGCCTTATGAGAATTACTATCTGGAGGGAGAAAGAGAATATAAATTAGAATTTCATAAACAGTCTTTTAAAATTAGAGACAGTTTCAGGAGGGACAGCCCCTGAGCACAGGTTTGGGGATGGGTGAAAATGGAGGGTCCTGGGAGTGGCAAGTGTGAGGTAAGCTGGGTGCCTGGTTGGGACTAAGAGCAGACCTGGGGCCCCCAGTCCAGCAGCTCCTCAGAGCTTCAGACTAGGCCTTAGACCTGCCTGCATGGCCCGTGTGATCACATGTGGTCAGCCACGGGCAAGATACAGAATGATATTATTTTTATATCACAGATGAGAAAGCGTAATAAGTATTTTTAAATTGCTGGGGCAGCACACGTGGTGTCCCTCCCCTCAGCTCAGCCACACTCTAGATGACGGCAGCGTCTCTTTGCTCTTGAGGTGTCAGGCAGTGCTGAGTGTCTCCCACACAGCTGCAGCCGCCCGAGCTGACACCACCTCTGCACACCCCTGACCGCAGGCCATTCTGTCTTCAGCTGGGAGAGCGGAGAGCCTGGGGAGCGTGCATAGTAGCCATCCTGCTGTGTGTAGGGTACAAGGAAGGGACAGAGTGCCCTGAGGGAGGCACTGGCATGAGCTCCTGTTCTTTGAGTTGTGTTTGGTGCTGACGAGAACTGTGGTTACTGACATGGCCAGAGAGGGATGTGGACGATGGGTCACGGGGCTTCATGTGGCCCAGCCTGGCCTCCTGGCAGATGCTGGGTGAGACACTGGGGGATGAGAAAGCCCCAGGGCAGAAGCGGGCAGTGAGGACTCAGTGGCCTTGGAGATAAGCCCCTTGCTGGTTCCCCTGTGGCCCTGGGGGATGGACACAGCCTGGGTTGGGCTGGCTGCTCTGTGACTGAGGACCAGTCGCCCGGCCCTGCAGCTGCCTGTGGCCACGCGCTGGACGCTGGGAAAGAGGCAGGTGTGGTGTGTGCAGGAGCCCAGGGGGGCTCTCCACGTGGAGTAAGACTCAGCTTCTGCGTCTCGTCTGGAAAAAGCCACAGTTGTGTGTTTACCGGCTGTACTGGGCCTGGGGAGAGTCTGGACAGGCAGAGGGAGGTGCCCTGTGTGCAGGAAGGAGGAGCCTTCCTGGCACAGCCTCTGCCCATCCCTCCTGGCTCTGACTGGGGCATCTGCACAGCACAGTCTTGATGTTAACGTCACACCTCTTGGATGGGTGGCTTATGCAGGCTGCAATGTTACCTGGGTTCACCCTTTCCCAGGTGCTGGAAGGCATAGCACAGGTCAGCCCAGCCTGGAAGTGAAACTGTCCCTTCTCCACCCCAGGGGAAAAGGAGACCCCTTTGCTGGGAAAAGCACAATTTTCCTGACCCCTGCAAAGGCTTCCAAGTACAGCAAGATGCAGGAGGTGGCCAAGGTCACCATCAGTGGTACAACCTAAGTTCTTGCCCAGCCCAGAGGTTAGATAAACAAATGTGAGTGTTAGTGGTGCATCCGACCTCCCTCCCTGTGTGTGTATAAAGCTTAACCTTTGTGTTTTCCTAGTTTCTCTCTGACTTGACAAGTCCTTGAGGAGTCTGAGTCAGGTCACAGTCAAAGCCATGCAAATAAACTACCACAGCCCTTGGAAACAGCCTGGCGGCTTCTGATGCAACCCCCCCCCCCACTGTGGGGTGTCCATGTGCTCCTCACCGGCTCAGCGGAGGCGTCCCCACTTGAGTGGTCAACACTCTAGTTCCTGTCACCCTTACCCCGTTGTCTGTCCCTCTGTGTCTAACCATCAGGGGGATGACTTTCTATTCGACTCATTTGTACTCACATATCTGGATTGAACTCCCTGCAGGTGGCTGGGACTGGTAGCCAGGGTCTGTGTTCAGGAGGGTGAGGCTCTAGAGACAGACCTGTTCACTCATGGGGGCTGCAGGCAGCGTCCCACAGATGGGGGAGCACAGGTGAAGGGGAGCCCAGGTTGGGGAGCACAGGTGGGGGGACACAGGTGAGGGGGAGCCCAGGTTGGGGAGCACAGGTGGGGGGACACAGGTGAGGGGGAGCCCAGGTTGGGGAGCACAGGTGGGGGAGCTTGGGTGAGGGGAGCCACAGGTGGGGCTATGCTGGGACTAGGGCAGCCGCTCCTCTCCTG
>NW_003852621.1:1190836-1209629 GCF_000181295.1 Otolemur garnettii
GGGGAGCCCAGGTTGGGGAGCACAGGTGGGGGGACACAGGTGAGGGGGAGCCCACATTGGGAAGCACAGGTGGGGGGACACAGGTGAGGGGGAGCCCAGGTTGGGGAGCTCAGATGGGGGAGCTTGGGTGAGGGGAGCCACAGGTGGGGCTATGCTGGGACTAGGGCAGCCGCTCCTCTCCTGGACCCTCAGGGTGCTGGGATGACAGGGTGAGCCCCCACACCTCACTGTACAAGCAACTGCGGATATAGGAGATCTGGGTGGGCCTGGTCTCTGGAGGAAGAAGGCCTTCCCTGAAGTAGCAGCCAGCCCTCCCTGGGCTGCCTCGCCAGCCTTCCTAGTGGCCTATCTGTGGGTGCTGGACCTGCCCAGCCAGATCCTCATGGTGAGCACCGTGAAGGGCCCGTCTACATCTCCTGCCGGCTGACAGACACGTGGGAGGAGAGACAGTCCTGCCAGAGATGGTGAGAGGAGGCTGTGCTGACTGTGGAGTGGCTATGGGACATGGGGATGGGGGAATGGAGGGAGGCTGGGGGGCTGTGGGGTATGGGGGCTCAGCCCTGGCTCCCGGGGGGTTCTGGTGCTCTTGCCATCCTGGTCTCACCATGAGGGGAGTCTGGGGGGCTGTCCACCCTCAGGGACAGACCAGCAGAGAGAGGATTGCAGCACAGGTGCCCCGGGATCTGCTCCCTGAGGGCACAGAGCACACAGCCGCCATGCTGATGGCTTCTGGGGTCTGTTCTCCCTGGTTTCCAGCAGAAGCTTCAACTCCCTCACCACACTTCATTTTAAACTTGCTTCAAAAAGGAGCAGGATGACAGGTGTTTGGGGCCCTAGCATCCTCCAGCCCCCTAGCTGGGAATCCCCCAGCCTCTTAGTCAGGTGTCCCCTAGTCCACAGCTGGGCATCCCCCAGCTTCCCAGACAGATGTCCTGTTCTGTTGTGGCAGACAAATCTTCCTAAAGACCCCTGTGCCATCTACCTTCTCACTGTCCTTCTTCTCCCAGCAGGGGAGGCGCTGCCCTCCCTGCCCGCAGGACTCTGTGTGGAGCAAGCATGGGGGTGCTGGCGGGTGGGCAGAGCGGCCCTGCCCTTGCCACCACCATGGGATGGCTCTGTTTCTGCAACTATCTGAGGCCCTCCCTGGAGGTCCTCTTTGCCCATCCCTCTTGAGAATCTTTAACACCATGTCCACAGGGACGTAGGTCTGGGCTGTCCTGTTGCTCACCACTTGTCACCATCATGAGCCTGTGGCCTGCTCGCCCCACCTGCTTCCCTCCATCCCTGCAGCTTCTCCTCCCAGAGGTGGAGCAGACCCCAGGTGGCTCCTTGATACACTTAATTGTCCAAACAAGAAGTCAAAAAGGAATTAGAGATTTCATAATCAGCCTGGCCGCCTCCTGAATGGCTTGTAGTCCCCAGGCTCTAAGCCAGTTCACCACCAGTCACCTCAGCAAGGGCCAAGATTTCTTCAACACTGGGTGATTGTCAAGTTCATATAGCAAAAGATGTTTGCACCTGTGTTTCCCTAAAGGGGCTGTGTCCTTAGCTGCAATAATTTAGCAGGGCACTTCCTTTGCACAAACTTGGAAGCAGCCCTTCCCTGCAGCCTTTGAGAATGTCGATCACAGTTATTCCCTCAGTGACGGCCATCAGCAGTGCATGTGTTCATAGGTCAAAACCAGTTTATCACACAATTTTTTTGGTTTTTTTTTTTGGCCGGGGCTGGGTTTGAACCTGCCACCTCCGGCATATGGGGCCAGTGCCCTACCCTTTTGAGCCTCAGGCACCGCCTAACACACAGTTTTTATTTTGCTGGGAAATTCGCAGTTTCAAAGCCCTCTTACTTTAAGGTGATTTCTGCTGAAATGGCAACGTTTTGGTGCAATCTTTGACCTGGAACCTCAGCGACTATGCCTTGTGCGTCCCACCTGCTCTTTGACCAGGATCTCGGATGTTTATCCCGGGGTCTCATCTATGTTCAACTAAAATGCCTTTGGGGAAAATATTTTGTTACTAGAGCAGTAGCAAACATGTTTTGAATGGGAAATTTTGATTTTTGTGAAACATTTTACTTGGTTAAGTTTTGGTGAATAATCCCTGCAAAATGGTTTCTCTCCCAAGGGACCATAGCCATCATGGCCAGTTCTCCTGAGCTCCCTCCCTATTTGAAATGGGAATTTGTCTTCTAGAATGCTGGGTGGGTCCTGAGAACTCTGCCTGCATTTTCTGCCATGAATTATAGGTATTCAATCTAATAACTCCCAGAAAAAACAGGTGCTGCTACATTTAGTTGTGTGATTATGGGCCATTTTAAGATTTTTGCTCATTTAATATAAAACTAGTTTCAGGATTTTATTCTCTGCAAGGTGCTTAGAGAAGGGTCAGGCCACAGCAAGGCGAAGTTGGTGCAAGGTGGCTTTGGGTTCCTGCTCAGTTCTCATCCTCAGCTCTCATCTTCAGTTCTCAGTTCATCCTCAGTTCTCATCTTCATCCTCAGTTCTCATCTTCATCCTCAGTTCTCATCCTCAGCTCTCATCTTCACAATTAGCTTTTGTCAGAATTGATCATCGTCAGATTGTATTAGCCCAAGTATTTCCAAAATATTATCTTAATGGCCCTGCGGCCCTCAGACATGGCACAGATACCGCTCACAGGTGTCCCTCGTGTAGATGCCTGTGACGGGGCAGGCAGCGTGGTCCCCAGACTCATACTGAGTGCACCCCAGAATGGAGCAGTGACAGGCTGCAGATCCGCAGGTGAGCCCAGATGAACCCTCTGTCTATGCTGTTGAAAGTTCCTAGCATGTAACACGAGCCCTGCCACACAGATGACTTTGCGTGGACACTGGTTGGGGACACTGGCCTCCCTTCCCATGTGAGCCAAACGAGACCAGGCTGGTGCCAGCCAAGGGCTTTGGTGTCAGGTTGTCAAGGTGAGCCAGGCGGTCCACCTGCCAGCTTCCCTCATGAAGCCACCATTGTGGCTCGTCCCTTTAGGGGTCTCCCTCTGGAGCTGCTGAACTGTGATGTGGAATTTCTGCCGGGCTGAGTGCTCCGTGAAGTATCCTGGTTTCTACTGGTGAAACCTGGGTTTGTCTAGACTCTAGAGAGAGGCTGATCTGTGTTTCCAGGCTGATTCCCGAGGTTCAAAGACCAACAGGACTCAGATGCTTCCGGAAGTCCGTGTGTCCAGGAGCAAGATCTGCTCAGCGCCCTGCCTCATTCCCGAGGCCCTGACAATGGGTACCACTCACTGCCTGGGGCTTTTAAGTCACACATGAGGTAAATGCTACTAAGTGTCGTCCTGACACAGCAGTGCTGAAGGACACCCCACGTCCTGAGGGATGGGGTGCAGCATTCCTGGGCTCTGCCACTGGCCCCCTGTTGGCCATGAGCCTTGGGTTCTTGTTCTGTGGGGCTGGGCCGATGAAGCCCAAGCCCCCGGAGGTGGGGCAGAGCTGCCTGCAACCCTGCTCTGCCCCGCTGGGCCCACCCTGTCCTGACACTGCTGTCTACACGGGAAAGGCTCTATCAGACACTTGCAGCAGGGTGCTGAGCAGATCTTGCTCCTGGACACACAGCCTTCCAGAAGCATCTGAGTCCTGTTGGTCTTTGAACCTCCAGAAAACACATGGGAAATGCTGATTTCAACTGAGCTGTTAGCACGTGTGACAGAATGCCTGGAAAGCCGGAGGGACTGAGTTTGACAACTTACTGCTTTTATGTATTGTGTTCCCTTTGAAAAATGTTTTGGGAGATTTGGAGTTAAAGTTTTCAAAACAGTGTACCCTCCTGGTCTTCTTGTCTCTCTGTTTTAACACAAAACTAGATTCCCAAGACCTTCTCCCTTGAGCAATCAGACTGTTGATTGAGTAGCCTGTGAACCTGGAGAATGCAGAACTTGTCATCAGCTTTTTCTTGATGATACTCAGGTTAATTCACGCACCGCACTCTTCACTGCGGGTCTCTGTAAGTCTGGGGATTGTTCGGGCTTTAGGCAGAGGCCCACGTGGGTCACGTCTGCAGCGGGTACAGCCACACCTCTGTCCCACCCACAGGCTCTGTTTGGATCCTCTCAAGTGCCAGGTCCCTGGAGTCTCTGGGCATGAGGAAGGCAAGACTGTCACAGTCCTGAGTCCTCGAGGAGCCCACATGCTCTCTTATGCCATCCTCCCTGCTCACCCATGCTGTGCTCCCTGTCCACCCATGCTGTGCTCCCTGCCCATGACTGTGGCCCAGAGCCAGGCTCCCAGGTGCTCCTGGACCCAACACTGTGTGTCAGCAGCGGCTCACAGCTTTCATGACGGATGTGGTTGCTGTCAGCACCTTTGACCCTCGGGGGAAGTACAGACAGACCGCTAAGTTACCCCACCACACTCGGTGCTGGGTGTTCACTTTTTATGTGCATTGGAATGACTTCTTCCTTCAAGGATTCTGGAGTATTCTGCTACCTCCACTGACCCCTTTGTCTCCTGTGTGACCCATAAACCTGGGCGTGTTCTCCTGCCCCCACCCCAGCTCCTTTTGTCCCCTGGGCTAATGTCCTCTGGGCACAGTCTGCATCCGTGACTGTGCCAGTGCTGAGGCTCAGCAGGGCCCTCGCCCTGCTGGGTGTTGGAGTGCGCCCCCTGCCTTCTCTAGCTGTGTGGTGCACCTTAGCTACTGTTTCTTAAAGTGGTTGGGGATGGAAATTATTTTTGCCTTTATAACTTCCTGACACCCTGGGAAATGACTGGGGCCTTGGGGTGTGCTGGGGCTGGTGGGAGCACACCGGGGGCCACTGCAGACCCCCAGTGGCATTTTTCAGGATGGGTCCTCCCTAGGACCCTGTTAAAACAACACGGAAGTCGCTGAATTCTGTTCCTCTCATCACCACTGTGCTTATTATCACGACGACTGTGACGTGGATCCCTTCAGAAATGTCAGGAATTGCAGACGGACTTCAGCGAGCTCCCCACTCTTGCTGGCTCTGCATCTCCTGATGGCGCGTGGCAGCGGGGATCCGCCAGTGCACAGTTACCAGGATGGAATAACGAGGCATCTCGGATGATCGCGTTACAGTTCTCAAGCACAGGCAGTCCACATAGATCTTAGGAATACGTTTGAGGAAGTCGAGCCTTGCATACCAATGCTTGCTGTGAATGACAAGCCAGTGGCCTCAGCAACTCGCCGAATTCCATCCAAGCCTGGGAAAGATGTCCCCCAGCAGCCCAGCCCTTGGAGGAAGCGCAGGGCTGATTTGAAACTACGATCAGCAATGACAACATTCATTCTCAGGGCCTCTTCATGTCTAAGCACAGCCAGACATCTGGGAATTGCCAGGATGGCCACTCGAGTCTCTGGTGTACCCCACGTGGGAGGAGAGAGAGGGGAGCCCGACAGGGGCCCTGCACCTCTGAGGAGCTTCCTGAAGTTGGGATGACCTGTGCCCAGCATCTCCATGTGCCACGAGGCCCAGAAGTGAAGCACGGTGTGCTGTACTGTGAGCTGGGCCCCGTCCCCGGGCACACTCCTCTCTCCACCAGTACTGGGTTCCCCCATGGTCAGCTCGGGGTGAGACTAGGGGAAGCTCGTGCCTCTCTGGATGCTCCTACAGTAACCCTCTCCTCACTGTCCATGTACAGGAAATTTCAAGCTCACTGTGTCAGGAATCTCCAGGAAAGACCAGCAAACTCATAGAGGAAAATGTTTGATTTATGAAAGTATAATTTCAATACACTTTGGAAATCATGTATTCTTAAGACAGACATTTGCTGAGAAATGTTGCATTATAAACCAATGAGAAATAATTCCTGCGTGATATGTCTCCTGCATTTCCTCTGCTTAGGCCCTCCCCCATGCCCACATGACTGAAATAACCTGGTACACCTGTTGGCCTGGTCTTGGACAGAAACATTTGCCATCTCCTTTGTGTTACCCAAGCAGCTGTCCCCTTTCTCCTCAGCCAGCCCAGCTTGACTTGTCTTTGTTAGCTGGAGTTCTCCACCTAAAAAGGCTTTCTGTCGGCTACCTGTGTCTGTCCACCCTCGTTCTCCTATCCTCTCATCTAACCATCTATCCCAGTGATCTATCTGTCTAATCTATCCATTCTCTCTTCCCATTTAATCTGTTATCTAATCAATCAATCAAATTTCCCTCTCTGTATATTTATCATCTATTTATCTAATCTTATCTACCTTATTTCTCTATTTAATCTATCTGTCCAATCAGTCAATCAATCTGTCCTATCTATCTACCCACTCAACCCATCTAATCAATCTATCGACCTAATCTCTATCTCTCTATCTCTCTGCCATCTGTCTATTCTGTATCTAATCCTCAGGGTCCAGGTAATATAATTCCCAGCAGGTCACTCTCTGCGGTTCTGGCCACAATGTGCCTTTCGGGTTCTGAACTCATACAGCATCAGGTGTATTGTGATTCCTTTAGAATAATTATCCATCAGTGTATTTCCTCTGTCTGACTAGGTTAAAAATGGACTAAGCTATTAAAGCGTAACTTATATATACAGAAAAAATATGTTTTCACGAAGTAAACTACGTTCCATAAGACATCACCACCATCCTGACCAGCACCACAAATCCCACCACATCCAGTAGCTGCCCCCAGGACTAACTTCCATCCTGATACCTGAGTTTGAACTGCACATACCTGGGCTGTGGTTGGTGCCCCCATTTCTGCCTGGCTTTGCTCACCCCCCATTCTGCCGGTCAATCCCAGCCCTCTGTGTGGCCTGCTCCTTAGACAGCTGCTCTGTGTGGAACGTGGAGCATCCATTCCTAACATTCTGCAAGTGTTTTCCATCCTATAGTTGAGACATTTGCTTCATTTCCAGTATGGAAATGTTGTGAATGATGCTCCCAGAACATTCTTAAATCCACCTTGGTAGGGACTCACACATGCATTTCTGTTGGGTACACACTTGAATGGGCCATGGCTGGGCTGTTGCCCATGGCCAAGTGGAAGCAGAGGTCCAGGAAGAGGCCCAGGCCCCCACCTTCATCCTGCCCTCATGTCCTCTGGCCCGGCTGCCTCGCCGGTATTGCCTTGCCCATGTGCCCTTAAGGGAAGGGCTCTTCCCTGTCCATGGGTGTCAGGTGGACGTTAGCTGAAAAGACAGTGGAAGAGGTTGGTTTCTCAGCCATGTCTGCTAAAAGGCAGCCATATTGCCGAGACAGAGCGCCTGTCCACGGGGTCTGGGGCTCAAATGCATCATGCTGCCAGGTGACTGAGGGGAAATGCTGAAAAAACACTGTTACATTTCGGCAATTTGCTCAAACATGCAGTGGAATTAAAATCATTTTTCTGCCAACCATTCACGGCTTCACATCCTCACAATCGATGCAGCCCCGAGCGGTGCCGTCAGCATAGAGGGAGGTCTGGAGAGCCCTTGGTGTCACACCAAGGCCAGTTCCTCCCCTCCTTCCTCCCCTCCCTCTTCTTTCCTCTCTGAATTGTATTTCATTTTTCCTTAAATTAAACACATTTAATTTTTTAGACATTTTAACTGGTAAATGTGATAAATATTTTGGTTCTCAACAAATAGACTTTTGTATTGGGGTAACTCGGGTACAGGTCCCTGGATGGAGGCTGAGTTTTTGGGCGAGGATCTGTGCTCAGGCCTGTGGGTGCTGGTTCCATGGGCAGGGCTCCAGGAAATAAAATTTGAGCCACTTGGGATATTTGAAAAATCCTAATAGTCACAGTGAAAAAAGTAAAAACCAATGGGGGAAATAAACTATATGACGTGATATAGAGGTCTGACAGTTAAGCTCACAGACTCATCCCAGAAACAGTGCTGCACACCTCACTGCTGCACACCTCACTGCTGCAGAGTGTCGGCCACTACAGTCGATTCCAGATGCTCTGCTCAGGGAGCTGCAGATGCCCCGCTGAGGCCAGCACCTCGTCCACCCCTCAAAGCAATTTTGGAACTCTTTTTCTGGAATGACTGTCAGGGCTTTCATCATATGACATATACAAACAGATAACAATAATGCACTCAGTAAGACACTGCCACATGTTGACACAAACATGGCTTCGAGAGGCTGGCACGCTGAGGCTGTGAGACCTCACAGCTGTCGGAGCTGCCGACCACGTAAGCACGTGCTGGCAAGTTCACAAACTTAATTGTCAGACGTATGGGCCAACTGTTTGATGGAAATTGGACGACTGTGATGTCTCTTGGCCGCCGGAGGGTTTTAGCTCCCTTGGAATCTTTGTTCTTTTTTACAGCAACATATGTAAGTTTATCACATCAAGAGATGTGTAAAGTACATGGCGTCCTAAACCTGCTCAGTGTGGAGCCGAGATTGCTCAAAGTCCAGAGTAACGTGAGGTGTGCATGGGTAGGCCTGATTGTGTGCATTTGTTAGGGAAAGTCTGAGTTGCATGTAAGCCCTTCCCTCAGGAGGTGTGCCCTGCACCCCACGTCATACCCAGCAGGTGTGTGCCCGTCACCCCAGGTCGTACCCAGCAGGTGTGTGCCCTGCACCCCACGTCATACCCAGCAGGTGTGTGCCCGTCACCCCAGGTCGTACCCAGCAGGTGTGTGCCCTGCACCCCACATTGCACCTGGCAGGTGGGGACCCTGCACCCCACATCATACCTGACAGGTGGGGACCCCACACCCCACATTATACCTGGCAGGTGGGGGCCTCACACCCCACATTGTGCCCCGCAGGTGGGAGCCTCCTGGGCCCCTTCCTCCCTTCCCCTGCCTCCCTTCTTGAATTATTTTTGTTTTTGTCTCAAGTGGGCCTGTGGCTGATCATCTGCTAGTTTGAAATTAGTATTGATCACGTGGGAGGCCTTGCCTTTTCATCCCGAGATGCTTCGCTGAGGAGTATATTCTCCTCTCATCCGGGTGTGTGTGAAAGATACAAGTTCCGTCTCACAGGAGCAGCACACACGGGACCACTGCTCTGGCAGCCCAGGGCCCGGACGGTGCTACTGACCAAAGTCTCGTCAGGCAGCTGGTGCCTGCATTTACCCACATCCAGGTGTAAGAAGTGATAACTGGACTCCGGGCAGCCAGGGCTTTTGCTTCACCACATCTCCCGTGGGAACGTCAGTGGCTCAGCCAGTCTTGAAGAAACTGCCAGTGAGGAAGGCCTTAGTGCACGGGGCACACATGCTTGAGCCCAGGTCTGGGGCGCAGTCCTCACTCTGGCTGCTGCAGCCAGTTCCAAGGCCAGGATGCCCCGAGGATGGTACCACTGCCACCTCACAATGGGTATGACAGCTGCAGGACTGGGGGTGCATGCATTTGTGCTCGCCCCCTGGAACCGCTCGTTAGATGCACAAACCCAGCCCAGGCCCCACCAGGCCCACTGCTGTACGGTTTCCTATCTGTGGGCTGAAGCGGTTCTCCCAGGAACCTGGTGGGCAGGAACTTGCTCATGGTGCAGTTTCTCAGCCCAGCCAGACCTCCTGAATGGAGACTTGAGTGGTGGCCCCAGCCTGTGTTAGATGAGCTCTGCAGGGGCTCTGCAGGGGCTCTGCAGGGGCTCTGCAGCGGCTCTGCAGCTCAAACTGGGGCCACCGCTCTGGAGTTGCCTGGGCATTGCTGGGTACAGCAGGGCTGTAAACAGGCTTTGCTTTCTAGAGCTCCCTGCACCCCACACCTTTCTCCTGAGAGCCTTCTCAGTCTGCCCATGTGTCCCCCCAGGCCTTGCCCAGGTGATTTTCCCCTCACTGCCCAGTGATCTCTGAATTAGACCTACAGGTGTATAATTCCTTTCCTTACCCACCCCCCACAGCACCTGTTAAGTTGGACGTCTCTTCTGCTCGCAGAGCTCAGTAACAACTCCAGGAAATGGAGGCCCAGGCAGTGGGGTCATGTAGGGCAGCTGTAATTCAGTGTCCACTGTTTATACGGAGTCCAGTGCTGGCCTTTGCTCCCATCAGTGGCTCCCCCTTCTCTCCTTTAAAAATTCAGTGAAGACAAAAGAAAAAAATAGAAGAAAATAAATCCATAAATCCATGGGAAATGTTTTCAGATAATGCCAATACCAATTTTGTATTTTAAATAAGACCATACAAGGACATTTCAGCTTTGTCTAGAGTTTCTCTGTCTGACCAGCAGCTGCTGGCCACACACGTCTCTTGGACCTTGGCTGTGCTGTCCTGAACTGAGAAGGGGCCGGAGGGGAATCCCCACTCCAGACTGCAGAGACTGAGTGCACACACAGGAGGTCACGTTTCAGTATTGATTACATATTGAAATGATAATATCTTGGATCTGTTGGGTTACATAAAATATGTTATTAAAATTGCTTTCACCTGTTTTGTACTGTTTTTTAATGTGGCCATTGAAAATTTAATAATATGTGTGTGGCTTGTACTCTATTTCTTTTGGACAGAGCTGGTCCAGTGGACACCAAGAACAGAGGCTCGGCAGCGGAGGAAGTGGCTGCCCGGGTCTGCTGTCCTGCAGCACAGAGGTGGCCGAGTGAATGAGGATCACAGCTCTAGTCAAATGCAGCCCAGATGGCTGTGGCCCTGCTGGGCATGTGGACCCCAAGTGAGAAGGAAGGTCCTGGAGCAGGGTCCCCATCCATTTCTGCACGTCTGCCTTTCATCGGTTTTTGTGATGCTGGACATGGTGCCCTGAGCAGCAATGTGGCTGTAAGCCAGGGAAGCCTGCACACCCTCAGCACAAAGCACATCTGGAAAAACAGCTGCCCAGGATCTGGGGAGATCTCTGCAGGAGGAAATTCCACAGCCTCCCGTGCGTAAGCCACCCTGCACTGCGTGACCTCCATCGGTGGGAAGCACATCTTCCTGTCCTCGTCCTCACTGACTTCCTCCAGGTCTTTCCAAATACAGATGGAGATGGCCAGTTGCCATGTTCCATGTAAAGTCCTCTGGGCAAACTGAAGGAAAATTTCACTCCTCCATTTTGGTTCCACGCGCTGGCTGACCTTGGTTCCTTGAATGAAGACAATCGTGATTTGTTTTCCTGTAAAAACAGTCTGACAGTTGCTCTTTTGATGAAGTATTCTGGCAAATTGTGTGCACTGGACACCAGAGGGAATCTGAAACGTGAGGTTGTCCTATCTATGAATTTAAAAACTCAGTGGATAACATTTGTAAGAGTTTTCTATTTTTGTTGTTTATAAAATTCTGTATTTACCCTAAAATAGTATAAGTGGCAATGTGATTAAAATTGAAAGGCCGTCAGGTAACATGATGCAGGGGCTTCCAGACAGCAGTGGAGTCCCCTGGGACCACCCGCCGTGGAGAGCACGCTCAGAATCCTGACCTCGAGCGGGAGGCATGTGGCCTGGAGCAGAGGCAGCTGTGCACTGGTGGGGCCCAGTGAGAGATGGGAATGTGGACACTCACGTTCAGAACTGTAAGAACTCTGTGGCATCCACGGCAGAGCACAAAGCCCAGTGGCAGCTCTCTCCATGGACATGGCGTGGGGACAGCGCTCTCCTCTCTCTTTCCCCATGACATTGGGAAAAGGACAGTGATCGTCCAAGAGCAAGAAGCTGCCCAGGTCTGCTGTCCTGCCGCACAGAGGCAGCTGAGCAATGAGGGGAATACTCAGCTATGAGTGCCCACCCGGGGGTCAGACTCAGCTTTCTGACCCCTGAGAGCGGGGTTTGGTCTTACTGCCAGAGAGGATAAAATGTATTTCGGGAGGCGGAGTCTTGTTGTGGCCCTGCTTTTCTCCCTCCTCCCTTCCATCCTCCTCCCTTCCATCCTCCTCCCTGCCCTTGTCTTTCTTTTATTCTTATACTTTTTAGCACAGGTAGCTGTATGTAGGGACACATACAAAAGCAAGCCCTTTAACCCCATGGAAATAACAAAATATTGAGAATAAAATTATACTCTCTACCCAGTGTTGAACAGTTGATGAAATTTCTCTTTTCCCCTCAAAACTATGTTTCTTCAGAGGGTTCTGTGTCTTTGAGTCAAAGATCTACCCTCTTCCCCTTCTGTGGTCCCTTCTCTTCTGGCTGGTGCACAAGGTAACCAGTGCCTCCTCTTACGACCGGGAGGGCGCTGCCTGGAAGCAGCCGTCAGCTGGTTGTGCATGTGCAGGCGTGACCAACACTTTCCTGGACTGCGTGGTCTGGCCTCTGCGGCTCAGGAAAGCAGCATCCGTGCAGACCTGTGCTCTCTGCTGCCACATCCGGTTTGAAGGTTTGTTTCTGCCCATTCTGAGCAGACACAGTTCTCCCTCAGCTTCTGTAGCTGCGACCGTGGCCTCGTCCTTTCTGCTGAGTGTGAACTGTTTTGCTGGCTCCTTTCTAGCATCTGAGAGCAACAAGGAGCAATTATCTGATGCAGCGTCCCTTGCACCCCAGGTGCTGGGTGACTCATTCAGGTCTCCCTGAAAACCAATTCATTAAGAGGGCTTCATCTGGGACATGCTGAGCATGAAGGTATATTTCACAAATGGCTTGGCAGAAACAGCGCAATTAGACAACAGGGGAAGAGTGAAGAAGAGGCGGAGGGGAGGACGCAATTCAGTTGTGACTTGAACACCTGTGTGCAACTGCGGAGGAGGGCTGGGCCACACCAGCACGCAGCCAGATCACATGACTTTGAAATTAGGTTTGTAATTAAGTTCAATATATCTGCAGGGGATTCTGGAAAGAGAGCAAGGAAAAACACTGTGGTATCTGTTCTGTCAGATACTACAAAGCACCCACTTGAAGTACCCTTAGGACCTTACACAGGAGTCTCAGGGAAGGAAAGCTGGAATCCTTCTTTTCCATTGTCATGGGGTTGGTCCGGGGCTTGGCGGGGGGCTCTTGTTGCCTGTGACGCTCTTCACAGAGCCCCTTCATGTTGGGGATCTGGCTTTTCTCTTAATGGAATCTTTTTGCCATATACACTCCATGAACTTTTAAGTATAAGAGGAAGGTTTGGGAAAATTAAATCTAAATATTTTGTGGTCACCATTTGCAAGTCAAGAAATGTTGCTGTTACCCTACATATTAAAAGCTGTTTCCTTGGTCTCTTCCTCTTGGGATTATGTCCTTACATTTTAATGAAATAGCCATAAAAATGATAAATTTAAAAAGGAAACAGAGTCCCAAGTGCCCGAGACTGTATTAAGAATCTGGCCATCTTGGAGTCTGGCTCTTTGCATCATTGGGTATAATAACGGCACAAATTGTGCGAGAACAGACAAAGGGGAGAATAGACAATGGAGGCTTTGACGACTGAGTGATTTCTCAGCCCCTGAGCGTGGTGAGCAATGTTAGAATAGATGGATGAGACCTGACACAGCCAAGTGGGAGCAGAGAAGCAGATCAAATTAATGGACCCCACGGGGTTGCCCTGGGAGTGTGCGCCATCTTCACCCATTAAATATTAACTCTGCCCTGACGCATGGCCACAGTGCTGACACCCACACAGACAGGCCGGATAGAGCTGGGTGTCTGCCTGCCGACAGCTTACAGTTGAGTGGTGCTTCCCTGAGATGACTGGAATCCCATCATCCTTGCAAAATTGGGACTTGAAACTTCTTTTCTGGAAGCTTCTTTTTCAAAGAGCACCTGGAAACCAAGGCTTCAGGTACTGAGAATGTGCCGCTACTGTTTGCTTTGTGGTTCGAATTCCTATCGAGCCTCCTGGGAGGAGCAGGACAGAGCAGCCCTGAGCACTGGAAGGAACTTGGAGTGGGAGGGAGCCCAGACTCCAGTGAGAACCTCCCCACAGAGGACCATGGTAGGGCCCATGGTGTGTTCACCCTCAGACACACGACTTCCTCTGGCTTTGCCTTAGAATAGTGGTTCTCAACCTTTCTAATGCCGCAACCCTTTAATACAGTTCTTCATATTGTGGTAACCCGCAACCATAAAATTATTTTCGTTGCTACTTCATAACTGTGATTTTGCTACTGTTATGAATCATAATGTAAATATCTGATATTAGGCGACCCCTGTGAAAAGGTTGTTCAACCCCCAAAGGGGTCACGACCCATAGGTTGAGAACCGCTGCCTTAGAGGAAGGAAGACACAGTGCTGACTACCCTGGACAGGGTCCAGGCTGTACGCCTGCTGTGACAGGGTCTAGTTCAGGTCTGGATCACGTCCCCTGAGAGAAGGTGTGGCGTCTGCAGTGCACTCAGCTAAGGACATCCCACGGTCTCCATGTGCCCATCCAAGTTCTGGCTGGTGGTTTGTGTGTGGGCACAGTGGACACTACTTAGAAGAGCCTGTCCTTTGATCTCCTTTCCTACCTCGTGGTAAACTCAGATGCCATGTGTTAACATTGGCACTGCCACAGACTGGGACCCTGCATGACTGCCTGGAGCATAGGCCCTGCCCCTCCCTCAAATGCTCTGGGATTGGAGGGAGAAGTCAGGCTAGTGGGGCTGGTCCACTAACTCTGTGTGTGTTAGAACAGTTGATCTACTCTTACCAATGCTAACGGATGAGCAAGTGTGGGATGAAGCTACCTTACTTAATGTGCCCTGTAAAATGCTCTCCTGGCAAGCACTAAATACATACATTGAGCAAGTTTATCAGGATATCAGGGACTGAACCATATAGGAAAACAGTAGAGGATTAAGATTTAAGATTAAATCTTCATATAAATAACATGTGTGTTGTGATACCATCTCCTGGCTCGGTTTTCAAATGCAAGTTCATTTTTCCAAAGGTCTCATTTTTACTCTGTGCCTCAAGACCTGGCTCCTGGTCTACAGGTGTCTGTTGATTTTTTTTTTTCTTTGACAGCAGGGGGTGCTCTGGGAATATGCTCTTCAAATTAACTTTTGCCTCTAGTTATGATTCTCTCAGAGCCTGAAAAGAAAGAAAAAAATAATATCAATATCTTAATCCATGAATAGATGTCTTCTAACTTTCAAAATGAAGATTAGCTCAGGCCCAGGGCCTGAAAGAAATTAAAGTGGTAGCAAAATAAATTACACAGAGAGCAGTCAAAGATGAAAAAATGTAAGTCTTACTCTTAGAATCCACCCTGTACTTCAAGTTGAGAGCTCAGACACTGTCCTCAGGATAAAACTGAGAGGTTCTGCTCTATCTTCACTATACACCTGGCCAGGGGACAAGGTACAAGAAAAGTGGGAAGATTCTGTCTGGCTCCTATGCTGCTCAGATCTCCCTGCTGCAGTGGCCACATTTCAGACAGGGCTTGGCCAAGGGACATTGTGCAGTGAAGACAGTTGGGCATTGAGGATGCTGCCAAGAGCTGGGCTGATGCCCTTGGGCCTGTTTCCTGATTTCCAGTTTTTTATCAGCAAAGTGGTGGTAATCCCTTGGGGCCTCATCTCAACAGGCTGCTCCAGGTCTGACGAGAATGTCTCCTACACTGTTGGCTGTTAAGTCTCATATGTTTTCTTAAATGGTTCTGGGGGGATCTCATCCTGGAGACTTGTCAACCGTTGGTTTGACAGTGAAAACCCTGTGAATCCATGTGTTATCAGGCCCCTCAAAGTCCTGCACATTCTCCAGCTCACACTCTCTGACCTCTAGAAAGGTACTGCCCAGATGACACTCCTTGTGTCCTGACTCTCCATCTCTTATTTGCCCTGCTGTTCAGAGGCAGGGGCAGCACTCAGACTTCACTGTGCCTGCATCCCAATCCCAGCAGCACTTCTCGGATGAATGAATGAATGCATGGGATGGGCTGTGTGCTCATCCTCTGGAATCTGGCAATGTTCTGCAATGCCATTGTTGCTGTTTTCCTCCATGATTTCAGGCCACGTCTTACCACGGTCCTTGGAGATGGGAGCCTATTTACTTGCTGCTATTTGCCTAAGACAGTACTTGTAACTTGACCAGTGTTTGCTGGGTAAATAAGAAAATGAATAAATGAATGAGTTGTCTGTTCAGCATTTAAGGGTAGGGTTAACAAGACTCAAGTCCGTTTTGCTTTCTAAAACAGTCTTGCCAAACTAATCAGGAAGTGTTTCTTGGCTCCTGTGATAAGCTTTTTATTCTTAGGGCCTCATTTGCCTGAGACATTATTATGATGTGGTATCAACACTGTGAGGCTGAAGGAATGGTCCTGCTTTGGGTACAGTGGGGGCATTTCTGGAGGTCAGTGATGAATGTTATAGCACTGAAGTTATCTAAATCGAACTTGGGGTTTTCCCCCACAGTAAGGTTATGTTGACATATTTAAGAAAAGTCTGCTTTTTTTTTTTTGCAGTTTTTGGCCAGGGCTGGGTTTGAACCCACCACCTCTAGCATATGGGGCTGGTGCACTACTCTTTTGAGCTACAGGTGCCACCTGAAAAGTCTGCTATTTAAGAATTTAGACAACTGTTTACTAGAGATCTAAGATCAAGGTAATATTCGCTCCATCACCACCTCAATGTAGTAAGAGTCATATATGAAAAACCACAGCTAACATCACACTCAATGCTGAAAGCCTGAAAAATGAAACTCCTAAGATCTGGGACAAGGTAAGGATATTTATTCTCACCACTTCTACTCAATATGGAAGTTCTTTCTAGTACAATTAGGCAAGAAAACAGGGGTCAAGGTAGGGGGACGACATCCAAGGTAAAAAGAAAGAAATAAAGCAATCCCTACTTAAAGATTACATAATCTTACATATAGAAATCCTTAATCTACAAAAATCCCTATTAGTGTGAATACAATGTTCAGCAATGTTGAAGGATGTAAGATCAATATTAAAAAATCATTAGTATCTTTACTCTAGCAATGAACAACACAAAAAGGGAATTATGAAAACAGTTCTATTTACAATCATGGCAAAAAGAAGAAAATACTTAGAAATAAGTAAAACCAAGGAAATGCAAGGTTTTTAAATTGAACTATAAAAAATTGTTGAAATTAAAACAGACTTAAGTAAGTGGAAAGGTGGCCTATGTTCATGGATTGGAGAGTCATATTGCCAAGCAGCAAACACTCTCAAAGTGCTCAATTGCTCCCCATTAAAATCCAAATGGTCTTCTTTATTTTTTTGGAAATGGAAAATATGATTCTAATATATATATGGAATTATAGAGAACCTTAAATAGCCAAAGCAATTTTAAAGAAAGAAGCACAAAATTTAAGGACTAACTCTTCCTAATTTGAAAGCTTATTGCTCAGCTACAGTATTTCAAAGAGTATGTTACTGAAATAGGCAGACCTGTAGGACAAGGAAATGGAATTAAAACTCCAGAAATAAATCTGTAAATCTATGGGTAACTGATTTCTGACAAAGTTGACAAAACAATTCAATGGAGAGAGATTAGTCTGTCAGAATGAATGTTACTAGCCAACTGGACATCCATATTCAAAACAGTAAAATTGAACCCCTACCTCACTCCATATAAAAATCAACTCATAAAGGATGAAAAATTTAGATGTAAACCCATCAGAGGAAACACAGGTGTATATTTTCATTAGAAGAAGACATCGGTGTATATTTCTGTGATCTTGGATTAGGCTCTGATTTCTTAACTGTGGCACTGAAAACACAGGGAAAACCACAAAACCACAGAAAATCTGGGCTCCATCCAAATGGAAAACTTGAGTGTATTGAAGGACACTGTTAAGAAAATGAAAACACAGCCACAGAGTAGGAGAAAATGTCTGCAAATCCTCCATCTTATGAGAGTTTATTATCACGAACATATGCAAGACACAAGTCAACCATAAAAAGATGAAAAGCCTAATTTTAAAAATGGGCAAAGAATTTGGATAGATACTTCTTCAAAGCAGATAAACAACTGGCCCCAAAGCACATGAAAATATGTTGAAGATCATTAATCATTAGGGAAATGCTAATTAAAACCACAATGAAATATCACTGCACACTCATTAGAATGGCTAACATAATAATAATGAAAATAAGTGTTGATACTGAAATCCCAGTTGGGACGTAAACATTGGAAGCCACTTTGGAAAATAGTCCTGTTGTTCCTCCCAATACAGAATTACCAAACGATCCAGAGATTCCCCTTCTAGGTATACGCCCAGGGGAATGAGAGCATGTTTAAACAATAGCTTGTATAGGAACACCCATCACAGTCCTATTCACAACAGCCAAAAGAGAATCAACCCAAGTCTGCATCAGTGGGTGCGTGGAGGAGCCATATGTGGTGTGCATGTGCAGAAGCAGACCGTCACTCAGAAGGAAAGGAGCTGCAGCCCCAACACCTGCCACAACACAGTGAGCAGATCAAGGAGCCAGGCCAGGTGATGGCTTCACAGAGATGTCCCAACAGGCCAGTCTGTGGAGAAGTGAGAAGATTAGCAGCTGCTGAAGCTTGAAGGAGGGGACATGAGTGACCACTGCTCAGAGGAGAAGGGGCTCCTTTGGGGGGTCACTAAACACCACGGAATAGTATACTTTGAAAAGAATAAATAATAAATTTTATCTCAATTAAAAAAAAAAAGAAGGAAAAAGACCTATGTCACAAACCACACATGTACAAAGATCTTCATGGGGAGGTTATTTTATAACAGTGAACATTTAGGAATAATTTAAGTGCCCAACAATGATATAAAATAATTAAATATGGTGGAACATAGCCTCAGCTATTTTAAAGATTATTGTAAATTCTGTAGCAATATGTAATGATGATGTTCAGGACAGAGGGAAGCTGAGCACACAGTTACATATGCTCGACAAGGCAGCTCCCTAACACAGCGTGTATGATAAGAAAGGCTGAAAGGGAAAGAAAATGGAAAACAGTTATCTATAGTTGTGAGACATTGTGAAATTTCCCTCCCTCCCTCCCTCCCTCCCTCTCTCTCTCTCTCTCTCTCTCTCTCTCTCTCTCTTTCTTTCTTTCTTTCTTTCTTTCTTTCTTTCTTTCTTTCTTTCTTTCTTTCTTTCTT
>NW_003852621.1:1209649-1223739 GCF_000181295.1 Otolemur garnettii
TCTTTCTTTCTTTCTTTCTTTCTTTCTTTCTTTCTTTCTTTCTTTCTTTCTTTCTTATTTAGATAGAGTCCCAGTCTGTCTCCCTGGGTAGAGTGCTGTGATATCTTAGCTCACAGCTACCTCAAACTCCTGAGCTCAAGCAATCCTCCTGCCTCAGCCTTCTTAGTAACTAGGACTATAGTAGGGTGACCAGACATCCCGCTTTTGGTGGGACAGTCCCACTTTTTAACAATTTGTCCCGCATCCTGTGGCATTTTTAAAAAGTCCCGATTTTTGGAAAGAATGCACGAATGGGCGGGAGAACAGGAAGGGAATGTACAGTTTTCAGCTGCCATGTGGCTATTTCACCAGAATATGAGTTTTATCTTATTTTTGTTAATTTTATAATGCTAAACTGTAATAATAACAAATAGTTGTTGAGAAGTGATTATCGAGAACTACTTATCAAAGTTTGCATTGTTGTCAGGCCCTGCCCTGCCCCGTCCCCTACCCCGCCCCCACCCCCTGGCCATGTTGTCCTGATTAACAAGTGTTAAAATCTGGTCACCCTAGACTATAGGCATCTACCATGATGCATGGGATGCCTGGTAGTTTTTCCATTTTTAGTGGAGATTAGGTCTCACTCTTGCTCAGGCTGGTTTCAAACTCTTGGGCTCAAGCCACTTACCTGCCTTGGCCTCCCAGAGTGCCAGGATTACAGGCGTGAGCCCCATGCTTGGCCCTGAAAATTTATTTCGGTATTTTTATTTTGTGATAGAAATGTGGTGTTATCATTTATTCAATATAAACTTATTAAGTGTTTGCTTATGACATAATAAAAAGGCTAGTAACTTAAGTTTAAAATTGAAAAAACAAAGAATTATAAAGGATAAAGCAGTATTAAAACCCTTTAGTGGTAGATATTTTAAATTTATGCCAAATGCCAAATAAGCCTTTGATTTCCTTGGGATTAGCAATTACAGTGGGTTTCAAAAATCTTTTATTTTATTGACTACTTTATTGAAAAGGGACTTATGAATTTTGATGTATCTTAAAAGTTTCTAAGTTCATCAACTTTAATATAAAAGAGAACAATGTCTTCATTCTTTCATTGTTTTGCTTATCATAAAATATTCATTTATCACCAACAATATAAAGAATGTTGGGAAGTAAAGAAGTAAAATGTAAATGTTTCCCTTATAAACTTTGCTTTAATAAAGGAGAAAGCACGTACAGGGGAGAAAATGTTTCCTTTGAGTTCTGACACTCATGCAGGGAACATTTGTTCCACATAAGTACATTACAGAACATGGAATTGTATTCATGTTTTTTTTTTTTTTTTCCTATTTCAGTATAGTCAGAACTTCTCCCTAGCCAAAATTCTGCCAGTCCTTCTTGTAATGAGGTGCCACTTGATAACTGGACTGTGAAACTGCCTGGCTCAACCTGATGTATCAGTTTTGTGGTGTGATTGAAACACGCTTTCGATGGTTGTCTAATCTGATCTTCGCTGAAATTAGGAGGAGAGGGGTGTGCATTGCATATTGAACTTTAGACTGGCCAGAGTTTAATCCTTATAAGTCTGCAAAGATTGCAGCAATTCAGCACCCACCTGGGTGTCCCCACCGTGGGGCCCACCTTGCATTTTGTGATGAGACAAGCTTCCATCTCTCTTCTCTCATGACGCTCATTCAAACCATTTACTTCTTGGCCCTGATCTTGGTTTTCAGTTTTTGGAAAAATGACAGCAGACACTAATTGAACTCTGGTGACAGTATGTGCTTAGCAAGAGCCAGGGGGATGGCACTGAGCAGACTCTCGGATGCAGGTCACCGCCCAGGCCCGTAGGGTCTGTGATGCCCACATGTCCTAGGTGCACCGCCAACATGATGGACCACCTTGCACTCTGGAGGGAAGTGAAGACAAGCCCAGGAAAGTATCTGTGCTGCTCATAGAAAGGACAGATTGAGCAAAACAAATGCTGGCGAAAACGGAAATCTCTGCTGTGGTAAAGCCGTCAGGTCCCTGAGAGACTTCAGATCCTTGTCAGTTTGTTAAAGGGAATGGCACATAAATAATTTCGTTATCACATTTCTTAACGTACTTTTGTTTGGTAGCTTAAGGAAAATAGGTCTTGTGTATTCTACTAATAAAAATTGACCCATGGAATTTCGATTTAAAATTGAAGGTAACATGATGTATTGAAGTTTTTTTTTTACTAGCATTTTAGAATATTATAAAAAATTAATATAGAAATATTATAGAAAAGTAAAGAAATTAGGTTTTCTGTAATCAATATTTTAATATGGTGATGCAGATGTGGAAATTTCTCAAATAAGTAAATTGGTAGGGAAAAGTGGGAAACACTTCAGATTCACTTAGTATAAATATTGCTACTTAGAACATTTTCTAATACGCTTCATTTTCTGCTCCTCCTGGGAGCCTCCTGTTAAAGTTTCTGACACTCAAGACCACTGTAGCTAAGAAGGGCTTTCCCTTCAGCTCTTGGCAGAGACCTTACCTGGACTGATGGGAAGGGAGTGGATTGACCTGGCCTTCTGCCCAGTGGACATGAAGAATCCCATCGCCTGAGTCACACTCGAGGTAACTGAGGATGTTGACCTCAGAGCACCCTGGGTTATGCATTGGACCCAGAGGACACACCTGGGTCAAGAACTGGCAGAGTATTTTCCAGCTCCATTCATGTGAACATGAAGGACCTAAAGTCTCCATCTTTCTTTATGGCTGCATAGTATTCCATGGTGTACATATACCACAGTTTGTTCTTCTTAGCAAAGTATCACAGGAATGGAAGAAAAAGTATCCAATGTACACACAGCTATTATGAAATTAATTTAAACCTTTTTATATGAAAACTATAACCTGATAACAACCTAAGGATACGGGGAGGGTAAGGGTGGAGGGAGAGGGATTCAAGGGTTCACTTCTGTGATTCATCTTACAAGGGTACAAGTGAATCTTTCTATGAGTAGAATATGAATGTTTTAACATAATAACTAAAAAAGTTACATGAAGGCTATGTTAACCAGTTTGATGGAAGTGTCTTGGATTGTGTGTGAAAACACCACACTGTACCCCCAAAGTGCATCAATGTACACAGTTACCATTCAATAAAAAAAAAAAAAAAAAGAACTGGCAGAGTGATGAGAAAGCAACTGCTACTTCCTGAACAGCATCTTTGTTTGACATCAAACTTTCTTAAAATTTTTCTCTCCCACATCATTTTACTCTACAGCACAGAGATAATTTTGATATATTAAAGACGTTCCATTCAATAGATATCATATTGAGCGGCACCTGTGGCTCAAAGGAGTAGGGCACCAGCCCCATATACCAGAGGTGGTGGGTTTAAACCCAGCCCCGGCCAAAAAAAAAAAGCAAAAAAAAATAGATATCATATTTTACTTCCTATTCTCTCTAATTCTCAAAGTCTCAGGTCTTAGAGTCCCAACTTTCAATTCCATTCTAAATGGAGAATCTGATGTTCTCCCCTCCCCAGCCCTGGGCCTGTGACCAGGCGTGTGCCCAGCCTCCTGCTCTCAGTCACTGGGAGCAGGGCCACTGCCGCTCTCTCTTCTGTGTCCGGCCCTCCAAGGCCAGGCTTGTGAAGCCCCCCACCCCGCTGCTGGCCAGCAGGCCCCACACTGTCTTCTGCAGGCTCTCCATTGCCCTGTGGGGTGTTGAAACTGTTCTGTGAAAAAGGTAATTATGAGATGATGTTCTTACTCTGAAAGCTGCTTTGCAAAATTTGTGTGAAAAGAATCGACCTCCCTGCACACACACGGTGGTTTGTGACTGTTCAGTAAACTCTTGTATGGTAGTAGTGATACTTGGTGATGTCCCCTGAGTGACAGGAGACCTTGTGACCCAGGACAGCATCTGCTCAGCAGTGGCTCTGATGCAGACGCAGAACCGGTGAAGGCAGCCTGGGATGGGTGGAGACGATCAAGGTTGACTCAGTGTTTCCATACATAATTCTACATAGTGACAATAATCACAGTTTGTTATTATAATTTTTTTTTCCCAATGGATTTGTCTGTTAGACCCTTGGAAGTCTCATTTAACTGAGCTACTAACAATCTTTTATCAAGGATGATAAGGTCAGGTAACTTTGGGGACCACCGATTTTATCGGGTTCAATGAGTGGAACCCCCAGCAAAGAAGGCTTCACTGCCCCTTCCTTTTCTTATAAAATAGAAGGCTTTGAAAGGCAGAAATGATTTTAAATCTTTGATTTGCGAGTTCTTGGCCTTTTATTTCATTGCAGTAGTAATAATTCAACAGTGTGTGTGAGTAGTTATACTGTATTCACAAGTCTTCCTAGGTCATATTGTTTCAGAAAGAAAAAGCTGTAACTATCTTTCTATATGTTCAATATGCAGATAACTTGAAGTCTTATCACTAGTGATTAAAATCTTAAAATATATTTCACAAGCAAAATTTAGACTTTTCTATAGTGGTTAGCAAAGAAAAATCCAGCTGTCTCCCAGTGTGACTGAGGTCTAGTCTGTACTTTGTCAATGAGGAATGTTCTGTATGGTGGGGTTGCTAACACTGTGGATCAGTAATTACAGTGTTGTCTTTACTATTGTATAAAAATGGGCAGATAATAAAATTAGGCGCTGACAGAGGATCCTCATGTGAGTGGCTGTGGTCTGAGCAGGTGCAGACCCTGCCCATAGCCACTGAGCCCTCTCACCACCTCTCATCTGGAGAATCATCATGTATGACTTGAACTTATGGAGCCATTTCACATCAGGCTCTTCCTGTTATAGTCACGTAATGATTACTGAAATGAACTCCACTGCACTATGAATCATCTTGATGAGGCAACCACATCCAGACAGAGTTGGACACGAGATGTCATGTGGGCATTTACTAATTTTGCCCAAAGTGCCACAGGATGTCTCCCTGAACTTCCTGTCTTCCTTTAATCTCCAAGACGTGAAGTTTGATGGACTTGGGTGTGTGGTGTCTTGTATGATAGAGTTCTGATGAACAAAGTCACAGGTCTTCATTGCTGATAATACGGTGCAGATGGACACGCTGTCAGGCAGACCCTCAGCCACACTTTTGGGCAGCAGAGATGGGGGAGCAGTGATTTATCTCCAGCCTCCACTTAGCAGAGCAAACGCTCCAGGTGGATGCATCTTCGATGCCGTCGTGTCTGAGTCTCTCTCTGGGGCAGCCGACCAGGTGTACTGTGAGCTGTTTTAATGACACCACAGTGGGAGGCAGCAGGCACGTCTGCTGTGTCCTTCCCCTTGTCCTTGTGGGCTACTCCCTGGCAGCCCCGCCAGAATGGGCAGCATCTGGCTCTCAGCTGCTCCCTCCCTGCTGGACGGCTGGTCACCTTCCATGGCCAGACACTGGGCTCCCTCCCACACTAAGTCCTTCAGTGCTTTTCCTGAACTTTCACTAGAGGAATGTCCTTCCTTAAGAAGGGATTTTTACAAAACAACCAGGACAAAATCTTGACCAATTTATATAACTGTAGTTGGTAGTCAAGCTGAATTTTCTAATAAAGTAACAATTTCATTGAAACATACACATTAACATAAACTGCTGTAACAGCATTGGTGTTATAGATTGAATTCTATCCCCTCTGAAAAGCAAACATCGTGTGATGTGTGAAGAGTTTATAATGATAACAGAACTCACTCAATGTGGACATTACACATCCATCATCAGATCTTCCTCCCTGAAAAAGAAGACTAATAATTTGAGTTCTAAGCAATCACTGCAACGACTTATATGATAATATACATTTAAGCTACTATTTACTTCACTTTTGTTACCCATGTTTTAATGCTTACATGGGTATAAATAAATAAAATGCATATGAAGATTAATTCATAGAGATCCAGTTATAAAATTGGCCCAATGCATGTTTATTTTCAGAGCATGTTACTTGCTGTTCTGAATAGTTTGCCTCAATGTGGAGACAGTTCTCTTTACCCGGCCTGGACAGATTCCGGAATTTAGATGGTATATTTGGAATACAGAATAACAGCACAGTGGCTGTAAGCACAAGAAAACAGAACTCAAGGCCCTCAATTCTGCCATTTAGACTTGTTATTTGTATTTAAAATTTAAAACAGTAAAGCAAAGTGCAGTTTATGAGAAACACGTATAACATTTTATTTATACATAAAATATTTTACTAAAGTTGTATATGACATTAAAATTAACGTGCATTCCTTTAAGTTTTTTAAATTTTTAAAAACCAAAGAACACACCACGGAAATAAATTAGTGTGTATTTATTACTGAAAACACTGTGCTGTGTAGCAAAGAGGCTGACAAGGCACTCCAGGTGTTGACTTCACGGTGTAGTCAGTTTTCAGGGACAGTCTGTTTCACTTTCTCCAGCTCATCCAAAACAACATTGGCTAAGTTAACACAAAGACCTTTCTACACCAGGAGCCAGTTCACACCTCTGATTCTAGCCAAGACACAGCAATGGGGATTAAGAGTCACCTTCCCACCTGAAATGACTGAGGCGCTGGATGGAGACTGTGGTGCCCCAGATGTCAGGCTGCGGAGAGAAACAAGCAACGTGAGCCCTGTGATCACTCTGGATAATGAGGTTTCAGGCTGCAGTGCAGGGAGGGGTGTTATGGGTTGAATTTTGTCCCCCCAGATTCATGTGCTCAAGTGCTTACCCTATATGTTAGAATGTAACTATATTTGGAGAGATCTTTAGAAGAGATTAAGTTGAAATGAGGTCTTCAGTACGGATCCCCCTCCCTCCACGCTGGTGTATTTATAAGAAGAGGAGATGAGGACACATCACTCAGAGGGGTATGTCAGGACTTGGGGAGAAATGACCACCTGCCCGCCAGCAAGAGGCTTCCCCCAAAAGAAACCAACATTGCTGACACTGACCTCATAGCTCTGGTCTCCAGTACTGTGAACACATATGTTTCTGTGGGTTGAGCCCCCTGGTGTGTGGGATTTTGTCACGGTGGCCAAGGTTGAGTAATGCAGAGGGGAGGAATCTGCCACGGAGAGCCTAGAAGATTCCCTGAGGTGAGGAGCAGAAGTCCACTGGGCAAGGGCAGCTAGACTCCCAGGACACAGAACTGGTGAGGAGCGAGCAACAGAGGATCCCCTTTAAGGGCCCACTGGGGCACTGACCAGTACAGGCATGTGAGGAAACTACCCCCAAATTAATAGAGAGAATGGTGCTCAGAGATCACACAGGACTGTGGACACTGCCTCTCCCTGGGAGCTGCAGGGCAGAACCTCACACCTGAGAGAGGGTGCAGGGGGCAGAGTGATCAGAAGTGTTTCACTTTAGTAAGGAGGCAACTTTAGCCACAGACTAAATTCTGCTCTAGTTCCACCTAAAATGCTGAGAAATAAAACTCAAACTGAAGAAATTGTTTCTAAGTAACTGAACTGCTGCTCAGAACAAAATTCAAGAATATTGGTAGGAATAAAAAATATTTATTACCCCCAAAGCCAAAATCTACCATATCTGGCATCCAATCAACAACTAATGACAGAGAAAGAAGCAGAAAGTGGAAGGGAGTAAAATATTTGAATAAATAATGACTGAAGAATTTCCAAATATTATAAAAATTATAAACTCACATATCCAAGGATTTTAACAAGCCTAGTGAATAAGAAGCACAAAGAAATCTATAACAATAAACACTCAAATCAAGTTGTATAAAACCAGTGATAAAGAAAAAGAAGTCTTCGAAGTAGCCACAGGAAAAAATACACAATATATAGAAAAACAAGATGAATAAAAATTCTTGTCCTAAATAATGCAAATGAAGAAAGTAACATATTTAAAATACTGGACACACACAAGTACACACACCCAAACTGTCGAACTAGAATAATTTACCCAAGGAAATTATCTTTCAAAATTAAAGAAAAATAGAGACTATTTTAAATGCACAAAAGATAAAAAAGATTGTCATCAACAACGTGTACAATATAAAATGTTTAAGGAGTTTCTTCAGGCAGAAGAAAACTTATACCAGGTGAAGTCTGGATCCACAAGAAGGAAATAAAAATTACCACAAATGCCAACTAGAATGCTAAATACAAAGTGATTTTTTTAATTAAATTTCCTTGAAAGACAATTGACTGTTTCAAGCTATATAAAAATAAACTTAATATAATTTGGGGTCATAAAATATGTGGAAGTAAAATGTATTACAATAGTAGCACAAAGACCAGGAAGGGAGAAATGGAAGTGTGTGACTGTAAAGTTCTTATGACATATGTCAGTTGGCATAGTATTATTTGAAGATAGTTTGCAATAGGTTAAATATGTATACTATGCACTCTAATCCAACTTCCAAAATTGCACAAAGAAGAATAATAACTCCTGAGACATCAAAAAAGATAAATGCGATCATAAATTGTACTCATCTCAAAAGAAAATGATAGACTTATAACCAGCTGTGGTAATAACTATACCAAATATAAATGGTCAAAATATCCTAACTAAAAGGCAAAGATTGCTAGACTGAATAAAAAGGACCCAATTACTTGCTAAATTCAGAAAACCCACTTGAAATACTAAGACAAAACTAGATTTAAAAAAGTACATGAAAAGATATATCAGGTGGTGCCTGTGGCTCAAAAGGGTAGGACGCCGGCCCCATATGCCAGAGGTGGCAGGATCAAACTCAGCCCTGGCCAAAAAAAAAAAAAAAGAAAAGATACATCATATTAACATTAAACAATAGATAGCTGAAATGGCTATATTAATATGAGATAAAGTATATTTCATAGTGAAATCTATTACTAAGTATCAAAAAGATATTTCATAATGATAAATTTCTTTGGATATAATAATCCAAAATATTTATGAACCTAAAATCAGAGCTTCCTATACATGAAGCCCAAACTGAAGAAACTGTGAGAATAAAGCCCAACCCAAAATTGCAGGCAGTGATTTCAACATTCTTCTTTTGGAGTGATCAACAGAATCAGAACACAGAACATCAGTGAAGATATAGAAGATATGTGGGATACTGCAAATCAACTTGACCTAACTTCCTAATTGTTGCAGAACAATTCACCCGCAAACAAGAGAACAGATCAACTTGACCTAAATTACTGTTGCAGAACAATTCACCCCAAAACAAGAGAACAGACATTCTTTGCAAGTGTACAGAAAACATTTACTAAAATAGAGCCTACAAAACAACTCAATTTAAATGAATTTAAGTAAGGCAAAGTATGTATTCTGACTGCAATTAAAGTTACCTAGAAATGAATAACAAAATATGTCTGGAATATCTCCAAATATTTGGAAACTAAGTAACACACTTATAGATCATCCATAAGTAAGAAATCAAAAAGATTATATTATAAATGAAGAACAAAACACAGCATATGACAGTTTGCCAAGTGCGGCTAAAGCAGTCCTTACTGGAAGTTGTATACACTAAATTACCTCATTAGAAAGGAAGAAAAGTCTCAAATTATCTCAAATTCCACCTTAGCACATCAGAAAAATAAGAGCAAATGAAACTCAAAAAGAGAAGAAAGAAAGAAAACTATGAGCATCAGAAAAGAAATCGATAAATGAGAAACCACAGAAAATCTTAAGGCAAAAAAATGAAACCCAGAGCTGGTTTTTGAAAAGATCAATAAAATTAATAAACCCCAAGTTAGATGGGTCAAAGAATGGAGACAAATAATGAGAGAAATGGCATCACTACAGTCATCTTCAGATATTTAAATTATAATAAGGGAATATTTTGAATAAATTTATACCAATAGATTTAATGACTTAAAGTGGACATAATTCCTTTAAAGACAGACACAACCAAAACTTACTCTAGAAGAAATAGAGAAGCTAAATAGCCTATTTTTGATTAGATAAATTAAATATGGAGTTAGAAAACTCTGGCCCAGGTGGTTTCTCTGCTACCGTACATTTAAGCTACTATTGTGCTTGATGGTGAGGGACCGAATGCTTCCCCTACAAGGTCAGGACCAGGCAAGAGAATGTGTCACCTGCAATCCTGATTGTGCTGGTTCTGGCCAGAGCAATGCACCTTACCAGAAAACTAACAGAGGCATCCAGATCAGGAGGAAGTGAAATTGTCTTTATTTTCAGATCATAGGTTTATCTATGTAGAAAATCCCATGGAATTTATAAAATAACAATTAGAACCAATAAGAAAGCTTAGCAAGGGTGTAGGCTATGAGGTCAATCAACAGAAATCAATTGTGCTTTTATATACTGACAACAATTGGAAATTAAGTTGGAAAAAAATCACTCACAAGTAGGAAATACTTAGGGATAAATCTGACAAAAGATATGCAAGACGTGTTCATTGAAAGTTGTAACACTTTGATAGGAGTAACTAAACTACACCAAATTAGATGGAGAGATTTGCTGTGGTAACAGACTGGGAGATGCAATGTGGTTGGGGTGTCAGCTCCCCCAGATGTATGCACAGACTCAGTGCAGTGCCCATTGAATTCTAGCAGTCTCTCTCTTTGTAAAAATTGGCAATCTAGTTCCAAAATGCATGTGAAAATGCAGAGTGCTTAGAATAGCTAGATCATTTCGAAATAGAAAAAGTTTGGAGGACTTTCGCTACCTGATCTCGGGTCTTAATGTAATGCTGCAGCAATGAAGAGAGGGCCCACGCTCACATTTCTACCCCCGTTTGAAGATGTAATGCATTTATGGGGACAGGGTTCCTCCCCAGCCCCCAGGGCTGATCCCAGCTTATGGTCTGTCTCAGGGTCTTCTGGCTGCACAGGCAAGGCTGCCCTGCTTGGGCACCACTGGGTTCTGGTGCAGATGGCAGTGACCTGAATTAGCAGGGGTGAGGGGGTGGTCCAGTTGTCCAGCTGGTCCTTGCATTGAGAATTACTGTTCCAGAGTGTGGGAGACACAGGCTTTGGGAAGCTGGTGGGTGGCAGTTCTTACGGTTGCAACTCACTGAAGGATGGTGGCATTCCAGGTTCCTAGAAATTCACCAGAAATGCTTCTGAGGAGTGAGAGCCACATGGTTGTCACATGACGTTGCATCCTCCTGAAGTATATAGCCAAGAACTGGTGGTGGGGACGAGGTGAGGGTGCCATTCAACGTGTCAGAGTGCTGATGATTGCACGACTTTGTAAAAACACGCTTTCCGTTACTATAGCTGGAATCTGAATACATTTCTTGACTTTCCTGCTGGAGAAGATTTGAATAACGTTCTTTCTGTAGAGCTCCAAGATTGTGGACGAACAAATCATTTTCTAACCCTAGAGAAAATGTTTCATGTGTTTTAAACACAGGTTCTAATCACTTAGATGCTGGCAGGAACAACTGGGTTGCTACAAAGCTGTGACTTGGGAGCTGGAGGGACACGGGATGCCTGGTACTGTGTTAGTCGTTTTCCTTACCTACAACTGGGGAGCCTGCTCAGCCTCACCAGATGGTTAACGGCTCCTCCATCTATATGGGGGAAGGGTTAAGGCGGTCTTAATTGGAGCGCACTCATGGATCCCGGATTCCTGAAAGCCACGTGTGACGGGCGAGGGCCCTGAACGCCTGTCTTTCCTGAACGGCTCATCTGCTCCAGTCCTTTCCTCTAATCTCCAGCATGTCTTCCTGCAGAAGCAGCTGTTGCCCTTGGTCCTAATGTGGTTTATTTGCCACCTCCAGCAGGTATGGGATGTGCGGGCCTGAGCGGGGTGGGTTGTGTCCACTTTCATCTCACAGCAGGGAGGACCTGTACAGGACAGTCAATTCTGTGCGCAGTGACTCAGGTTAGCTCAGCACCTGTGTTTCCCGAAGCTTTGACCCAAGTCCCAGGTCTCCCTGGACTTGTGACAATGACCCCCCACTCTGCCATTCTTAACAGGACGTAGGCTGGGGGTCAGGTGGAAGAATAGACAGACATGCTGTGCAATTGTGGGTGAGCTACCCTGATCTTGGGGATGGGTGGGGGTTTCCTGACACACGGGTGAGCTGCCCTGACACGTGGGTGAGCTGCCCTGACACGTGGGTGTGTTACCCTGACACACGGGTGAGCTGCCCTGACACGTGGGCGTGTTATCCTGACATGTGGGTGAGCTGCCCTGACATACATGTATGCACACACACACTCACACACATCCCACCTGAGTCCCATTGCACCTCCAGGAAACCAGCAGTGGGAATGGTCACTTCCAGGGCCAGGCAGGGGAATTGGCTGGCTGGTTCAAGATGATTTGCTGATGAGTAGCTGAGCCAGGACCAGGACACCTGCATTAGAGCCCAGGTAAGTGCACCTGTGGTTCCCACCTCACAGCCTGCCCCCCTCCCTGTCCCCACTGGACAACAAGCTGTGGAGACAGGTGAGTGCAGTGGAGACATTGCAGACACGGATGGGCCTCCTGGAGACAGGTGAGTGCAGTGGAGACATTGCAGATACGGATGGGCATCCTGGAGACAGGTGAGTGCAGTGGAGACATTGCAGACACAGATGGGCATCCTGGAGACAGGTGAGTGCAGTGGAGACATTGCAGATACGGATGGGCCTCCTGGAGACAGGTGAGTGCAGTGGAGACATTGCAGACACGGATGGGCCTCCTGGAGACAGGTGAGTGCAGTGGAGACATTGCAGACACGGATGGGCATCCTTGAGGCTCCTGTTTTCTTTCTGTAGGTACACAACATCCTCTGGAAAATCCTACCGGATTCAGAGGGCTGGACAGCGTTCAAAGGACATCAGTCTCCAGGCAAACGTTATATAAATCAGACCCGAGCACGTGTTGTGGGTAAGTCGCTCCAAACTGGTCGACTCATTCAGGACCACCCTTCAGCCTTGAGGGGAGGCAAGGACTCAGAGACACCCACGCCTCTGGGACAGAAGTTGCGTGCACCCCACACAGCTCTGTCACCCTGACCCGACCATCTGTCCTCTGAGGCACAGCCAGCCAAGCCACCTGGCCCTCCTGAAGAGGCCGTCTGTGCAGGTCACTGCTGAGGGAGGGACAGATGTGTCACAGAGTCTCACACCGGTGCTCAGCTCAGGACACACACACTGACCAAAGTCGACACAAGAAGGGCTGACCATCAGCCTCTGAGGGAACAAAGAGATGTTGTTTGATTTTCAGTGGAGAAAAATTCCACAGGGGAAAAAATAGGGACTTACGCAGTCAACAATATCAGTTCTAAAAATGCAATTTCCGGATTAATAACAAGGACGTGTTCTAGTTCACTAGCTCCTTCAGGATGTGTGCTTTTGACCCACAGAACATATTGTGCCCCGTGGCTCTTGGCTGAATCGTGACTTAACAATCCTCCCTGTTTAATGCATGCTATCTATTAAAACGAGTCTCTGCTCGTACCAGGACCCTGGTGGAGACAAGAGACGCACCTCGGCAGACCGGCCACTGGTTAAATATTAAAGCTTGTAACTTCAATATTTGTCTCCGTAGCTCATCATAGTGAGGAAAAATTCACACAAATATTGTTACTTATATGAAACTTTCAATATCCAAGCAATTTTGAATCCTTTTATCCCACTTTGGCAGATTAAGTTTTTTATATCCAGGACATCTCAAGACACAAACAAAACAAAACTGATCTCTGTGCAGACACACACCGGCCCCTTGTAAGCACAGCTGTGTGTCCATGCATGTGTTCACACACACTCCAAGCTATTTATTAAATACCTGTATGAATAAATCACGTATGAGTTTAGAATTTGTTCCAAAACTCGTGTCTTGTCATCTACTTTCAGGGAGAGTGAGCAGGAAGAGGCGGCAGGCTGCATCTGAAACGGGCGTCAGTCCCCATCTGGGTCTCAGGTCGAGAAGTCACATTTCTTCTCCAGGAGGCAATCAGGCTCCGAAGAGAAACAATAAAAAATAATCAATAAGTGGAGGAGGTGAAGGTGAAGAACGCACAGGAGAGAGTGCTTTCAATTTGCCCACGGCCCTGGTGATGGGAGGGGGAAGCACTCTATTTCCAGGGCTGAAAGGCAGACGTGCCAGGCAAAATGGGGAGATTTGAAGGAAAACAGGGGCCATTAAGGATGGTGAAGATGTTATAGCATGCAGGGTGAATGGGAGAATGTTAAAATCCCCAAACTGAAATTTTCATTTTCTTTCTTTCTTTCTTT
>NW_003852621.1:1225712-1226294 GCF_000181295.1 Otolemur garnettii
GTCCACCTGATTCCCACAGACCCTCTGTGGCTGACCACCTGACTATGCTGACCTCCGCCTTAGGTCCACCTGATTCCTCTGTGGCTGACCACCTGACTATGCTGACCTCCGCCTTAGGTCCACCTGATTCCTCTGTGGCTGACCACCTGACTATGCTGACCTCCACCTCAAGTCCACCTGATTCCCACAGACCAGACATGAGCCACGTGTGTGTCAGCACACTGGCCTAGCTCCTCGTGGTGACCACCTTCGTGTGCTGACCAGCTTGTTGCAGTCCCTTGGGTGGTCAACTTACAGAGCTTCCATTGTATTTTAAACAGGGACAAAATACATAAAATATTTATTACAAATATTGTCAACTTTTAATGAAAAAGGTAGGATCTGAATATATCATGTTATATATACGTTTCCCCATGGTTCTTGGCCAGTTATAGCTCACAAATTAATATCAATAAATAGCACTTCTTTGAAAACTCGTATATTATGTATCAAACCTAATTGTCTTTAGGTGAAATTATCAAACAGGTGTTTTAAGGTAAACTGAAGCAAACCTTCCTGATCCTGGTCCCCTGGGGACTGTTG
>NW_003852621.1:1226474-1227106 GCF_000181295.1 Otolemur garnettii
GGTCTCCCTCTCCACTCAGACAGAATGTTTGCACAACTTTTGTGAGTCACATGACCCTACACCCCAATCTGTCCCATTGTTAGAAGTGTGTCCTTTCAGCCTCAGGGGAAGACCTTCAGTCACACAAAGGATGCTCGTGCAGCCCTGGTCCATGGCCACGGTCATCAACAGTGGTTGTGAGTGGCACTTACGAGATTTTCTCTGTAATCATAGATTTGGCAATTATCTTTAGATTTCACATGTTACTTCCTGATGGAGAAAAAGAAGAGGCTGAGAGACCCTCTCTTGTAAAATCCTTCAGAGCTGTAGTCCTCAGCCTCTGGGCCATGGAACAGTACTGGTCTGTGGTCTGTGAGGAGCTGGGCCTTGCAGCACGAGGTGAGTGGCTAGTGAGTGAGGAAGCCACTCCCCACGGCTGCATCACCATCTGAGCTCAGCCACCTGCCAGGTCAGAGGGGGCATCAGACTGTCATAGGAGCACGGACCCTACTGGAACCTGCGCGTGGAGGGATCTGGGTTGAGGCTCCTTAGGAGAAGCTGCTGCCTGATGATCCGAGGGGAGCTGAGGACACAGGCAACACGCTCAGGTGTCACCGTCTCCCACCACCCCCAGAGGGGGCTGCCTGATGATC
>NW_003852621.1:1227507-1230322 GCF_000181295.1 Otolemur garnettii
TCACCGTCTCCCACCACCCCCAGAGGGGGCTGCCTGGTTGCAGGAAAACAAGTGAAGGTCTCCCACTGGTTCTGCTCTATAGTGAGCTGTGTGATTATTTAATTACATGTGATGAATATACATTACAATGTATAGTAATGTACATAAAGTGCACAGTAATACGCTTGAATAATCCAAAAACCATCCCCACCCCAGCCTGTGCCAAAACTGTCTTCCATGAAACTTGTCCCTGGTGACAGAAAGGATGGCGATGGCTGCTTCAGGGGACTACAACTTGTGATTATTCTTCAGGAACAGTGGGATAAAAATTAAATTCTCCTTTTAACTAGTGTGGGACATTTTGGTGACGGACGGACTTGATCAGAGGGCAAGTGGAAGTGATTTTCTAGCACCTACTCATTCCTGTTTTCCTCCCTGAGTTCTGCACCCCACACGGCTTGGACTGAACGAAGCGCTCTTGGAGTTATACACGTGCAAACATGTTCTCCATCTCCTGCAACTCATCTTTTTTTGTCTTGTGCAAGGGTAAAACAGATGAGTAGGTTTTGCTGAGACTTTCCAAACTCACCTTCATGCTGAAGTAATTGCAGGGAGGGAAACTTAATCTCAAGTACAGCTTTGGCAAAGGAGGCAGGTCCCAAGGAGAGCGACGGCACCCGATCGTGTCCCACCATCCCCGCCTGCTGCTTGGAACACTGATGTGGGGCACAGGCTGATTTCACAGCTGCCGTGATGCCTGCTGACCTGAGACTGAGGTGGGCGGACAAGCAGGGCGGGTGGAGTGAAGAGCTCCAGAAGAATTTTGACGAGATGAGGTGCACGAGCCAGAGATGAAGCCTGCTGGGCTGGAAACTTGACGTGTCCTATAAGACAGTGAGGCGGAAAAGTTAAAATCGGAAAAGCAGAAATAAAATTAAACAGACAAATAGAACAAGGAGTGTTGAGAAGGTTCTAGGCGTGAATGCTGATGAGGGGCACGGACATTTTCACGTGATGACCTGATCTGCCCTGTATGGACCGGGCTGGGATAGCCCCCTAAGTAGAAAAGAGAGCATCAGCCAGTGGCAGGTGACTGGGTCACAGCATCCGTGGCTGAGGACCGGGCTCAAGTCATTCAGAGCGTGGAGCAGAGTCCAGCTGCTCTTGCCCCATTGTGCCACCTTCTCTGGATTCAGTGTCCTGGGTGGGAGGACACACTGGCTGAACTCATGCCAGGAGTCAAAGCTGCCCCTCAGCACCCTGGGGAAAGACTCTCCTCCCTTCTGGGGCTGGGTACATGCACCAGCACCACTCTCATGGGAGCTGCTGCCACACCAAGGGGGTGGCCACCTGTCACCAGCAAACAGCCTCCCACATCCTGTCCCAAGGGGAAGATCCATGTTAAACAGGTAAGCACCCTATTAAGTGACTAGTTTCTGTTCTGCTGAGTCCCACTTTGAGAGCAGGGAACACTCACTTGGGCACAGGACACACATGTGGGGGAGGGCAAGCAGGAATGGGGAAGGGAATTGGCTGGGATACAGCCCCCAGCTGGCTCGGGGCCTTGGTGAGGCCACTGGGTGTTGGAAGTGGCTGTGCTTGTGCTGACCTGTGGTCTCCTGAATGCTCCCTGAATTTCCTGGGGTTTAGTAAAAGGCGTGGGTGTAAGGGAGGGGAGGAGGGTGAAGGGAACTTGGCAGAAAGTTAGTTTTTGAAAAGAAAGCACAAAACCTAGGGCAAACATTAAACTTAGGTATTAAAGAGAGGGTGGAGAAGGCAGCTGGGATTCAGGGCTGGACTGCAGAGTAACAGCAGGACGGTTGAGGTCTCCCAGTGGCTGACAGCATGCGAGGGCCTGCCTGAGCGAGGGGCGTAGGGGCACAGGGCCTGTGAGGTCTCCCAGTGCCTGACAGCACGCGAGGGCCTGCCTGAGCGAGGGGCACAGGTGCACAGGGACTGTTGAGGTCTAATCACCTCCAAATACAGTTATGTTCTGGATTCCCGGAGCGTGAGGGGGACACAGTGGCTCAAAGTACATCCGGGAGTGTAGAGGCTGAGAGGCAGGCAGGAAGAGCTGCTGGTGGGTGGGCGTGGCAGTGTGAGCTGCTTCAGGGCCCTCAGCCACATGCCCAGTCTGTGCAGAGCTGCTGTGGGACTGAGTGGTGAGGCTGAGGCTCGACACCCTGGCCTGAAGTTCTCTGCAAACTGCTGCCTGTTTGCCTGGCTGCTGCAGCATCATGGCCTCTCTGTGACATCAGCTCCTGATCCAAAGCCAGGACAGGCGTGTCAGCTTGTGGGGGTCTAGACTAGGGACACCCCAGCTCTAGGGACAGTTGCAAAGGACATCCTGGCGTTTCTGCTTCTCCAGTGGGAGGTGGGCAGGAGTTCCCTGAACACAGGCAGGAGGCTGGGACACTGGTTAGCCAATATTGATGACAGATTCAGACACAAAGTGGCCTGATGAAAGTGAGTAAAGTCTGTCAGACCTGTGACAAAGTCCAGGTGTGCCACTGTGCTCTGCAGGACAGAGTGTGGGAAAGCAAATGTTAGTCAAGTTGATTGATATCAGGCAAGTAACTAAAACGATGGTGTTCTCACTTGAAGGAGAAGAGACATGCACCGTCGAAGGCGAACCCCGGACTTGCTCTCAGTAACCACGTTTCAGTAAGGAACACAGGAATGGGACCAGATCTAGTGAACGTGAGAGATCAGTGGGAGTGAGCAGTGGGCGGTGCCCAGCTGGGAGCTAGCTGGAGCCTGGGAGTGCTGGGAGGGAGAGCAGCCAGGCAGGGCAAAGAAGGTTTCTCAATGAGGACTCAGCCTTCGGAGAAGATGG
>NW_003852621.1:1231165-1233833 GCF_000181295.1 Otolemur garnettii
CTTGGGCTGGACTGGAGGGATGAGAAGATGGCGTCAGGTGAGCATGACCACCTTGGGCTGGACTGGAGGGATGAGAGGATGGCGCCAGGTGAGCACGACCACCTCGGGCTGGACTGGAGGGATGGGGTGGGGCTGGACTGGAGGGATGAGAAGATGGCGCCAGGTGAGCATGACCGTCTTGGGCTGGACTGGAGGGATGAGAAGATGGCTCCAGGTGAGCATGACCACCTTGGGCTGGACTGGAGGGATGGGGTGGGGCTGGACTGGAGGGATAAGCTGGACCCACATAAGGGTGCTGGTGTGGCTCAGCCCACAGCTCTCTGGACACCCTGTCACTTGGCTACTGCTGCTCACCAGCTTCCCCAAACCCAGGGCTTTAAGATGACACCCATTAACTTAGCACAAAGCTGCGATAGAGTATGTGGTTTGCTGTGCACTTGGCTGAGCCGCTTGTCCGCTCTTGACTGGATTTACTCATGAGCCTTGGGCAGCTGGGGGAGTCTGGGGGCTTCCGGGAGCAGCTGGGGACTGCTTGGGTCCCTGAGGGCTGCTAATGGCAGCTGGGGGATGGGTGGGGGCCTCTGGGATTAGGTGGCAGGGGGTCCTCCGGGGTCCACTTGGGGCTACTGGGGTGGCTGGGGCCTCTGAGGGCTGCTGGGGACTGGCTGGGGGCCCCTGGGGACTGGGTGGTCTTGGGGCCTCAGTGAGATAACTCAGCTCTGCCCCACTGCCCCTCCTGTCCTCTAGCTGCCCTGGTCTTCTCATGAGGCAGCAGGACTTGGGCCACTGGTTGTTAGTAGAACCCACTTCCTGGCATGTGTGCAGCTCAGGAGAGAGCACTGCCCTCCTGAGAGGCCTGCCCAGGAGAGAGCACCTGCTGCAGATCCTGACCCTCTGACCTTGTGTCCCAGACTTGAAGGGCTCAGGGGTTTGGGCCAGGTCCCCAGAAACATCCATCTCCCTCCTGATTAACTCAAGTCAGCTGATGAGGGACCTTAGTCATGCCTTTGCCACATGACTTTACCTGGAGTCACTGGAGAAGCAGCCTCAGCTTGTCCCTCCTGCCTATGTTGAGGTGAGTGCAATGAGCAGCTATGTGGCTGGGTGTTCTCGGGTTTTGCCCACCACAGGCCCTGACTGTGCACCTCTACACAGTGTTGGGGACACACTCATAAGCACTGCCTGAGCCAAGTGGCAGGCACCAAGGGGAAAACCAACTTGTCTAGACTTTGCATCTCTGATCCAGTAACAGTGTGACCTCTAGTAGGGGACTGCCCTAGACAGGACTGTGGCCGGGACTGGCCCTAGACAGGGCTGTGGCCAGGATTGGCCCTCAGGAGCCTATCCACTGAGGCTGCAGAAGACTCATGTTGGTTGCTGGGACAGCCAGGTCGAGGGAGGACATCAGGCCACCTGGCTTTGGCCTCACATGGCTCAGATGGCCTAGGCTTCTTCTGTCCTGGGTACACCCACCTGCACAGCTGAGGGCCTTTGGAGGAAAGGGACCAGCCCAACAGAGTTGACCCTTTCAGAAATGAGATGGGCAGGAGGAAATGGATAAGCCTCCCTGTGCTCTCCCATAAGCCTGGGATCCCACAGTCCCACATATACACGAGTTCTTAGGAAAATACTTTCCTTCCAGGGGACTTACAAACTAATTAGGGAGAAAACATAATAGAGATTAGAAAAAAATTATTGAGATATAACTTATGTGCCATAAAATGCACCCCTGTGGGTCCCTGTTCATGAGCTTGTCAAATGTGTGAGTTCTTGTAACCACCACCAAGAGCGGGCAGGTGCCCGTCACCCAGCGGAGCCCACTCTGCCCAGTGCAGCCCCCATCTGCCTCCTATCTCTTTTGAAACAGTGGGCGAAGAATATGATTGACTAATCTTTTCATGTTTTCCTTGATATGACCTTTCCTGACACAATCCAAAATATTCATTATTGTTGCCAAAATCTTAAAGAAAATAATGAACAAAAAGTACATTTTTAGTATTAACTTCCAAAAGACTAAAGAGAAACCACAAGATAAACATCTCAAAAACCAGAGAGTACTAGGAATATGTCTGAGCACAGAGCCTGCTGCACCTGCCCCCTTTCCTGCCCTCCTCTCTCCCCCATGCACGTGCCCCCTCCTCCCACCCCCGCTCCTGCCCCTCCTCTCTCCCTGCTATACTTCCCCTCCCCCCACACCTGCCTCCTCTTCCCTCCCCACTGCACCTGCCCCTCCTCCTCCTCTTCCTCCTCCCTGCCCTTGCTCCATTTCCTGCCCTCTTCCCTCCTCCCTGCACCTGCACCTCCCCTCCTCCCTGCATCTGCCCCTCCCCTCCTCCCTGCCCTTGCCCCATTTCCTGCCCTCCTCCCTCCCCCTGCACTTGCCCCTCCTCTCTCTCTTCCCTCCTCCCTACACCTGCCATTACATCTCCCTTCCTCCTCCCTTCTCCCTCTTCCCATCTCATCCTTCTCCTCCTCCCTCTTTCCTCTCTGCACCTGTCACTTCCTCCTTCTCCTTTTCCATCCTCCCCTCTTCCCTCCTCCCAGCTCTCCCCTCCCTTCTCCCCTTCTTCACTGTCCCTCCTTTCTCCACACCTTCTTTCTCACCTTCCTCCCTCTTCCCTGCCCTGGTCCCTCCCCTCCTCCTTCCCCTTCTCCCTCTTCCCTGCCC
>NW_003852621.1:1234195-1238943 GCF_000181295.1 Otolemur garnettii
CCCTCCCTCTGCTTCACTCCATGTTCTACCTTCCTTCAGCTCAGTTCCAGTCCTGCTGTGCCCTCAGCTCTGAAGACCGCTCCTCTGATTTGGGGGAGCCTCACTGTCTTCCCTGGAACCTGGCCTCTCTGTCCTGGAAGCCCCTGGTCTGTTCTCTCACTGCAGGGACTGGGCCCAATCCAGGTTTGCCAGGCTCATGGGGGCCTGGGGTGCAGCTGAGGGATTGCAGGCAGGTGGCCTATATGCTGTCCAGGTCCCCGCTGGGTCCTTCTGTGGCAGAATCACCCTCTACTCTGCTCACTTTTACCCTGAGAATCATCGAGGGGAAAGTGTGTGAGCTGCCTGGGGCCGCCGCTCTTGTGGGCAGAGCTGTCTGGAAGCACCGATTTGGGCCACATGAGTGCACTTTGTCATCCAGACCCTGCCTGACTCCCAACCCAGACCACTGAGTGCCCTGTGGTGCCACCCCTCTGGCACCTGAAGACCCCTCCATGTCTCCTTGGGTGACGAGCTGCTGTAGAGAAGTTGCTGAAGCTGCCCTGAGGAGGGGCCCTGGTGGCCAGATGACCAGGTAGAGGTGGACAGGCTCGGGCCCCATCTGCTCCCTTCCCAGGAGGGGACTCTGGGCTGCTGGGCTTCAGTGTGGACCCTCATGGCAGGAGGGGTCAGCACTCATGGCCACCAGAGACCCTAGCTCTGCAGCTCCTGCTTCAGTGCTGGGCTTTGAGCAGGGCCTCTAGACTGTGCTCCGTCAGGGAGCGGCCCACTTAGCCAGACTGAGCCTCAGCCCCTGACTCAGTGGGTCTCTTGGGAACTTCCCTTTCAAAAGCTTTTAAAGTTATTTTCAAGCAACCTGTTTGTTTATCTCTTGTTTGGAACAAGGAATAACAATAAGTGTCAGAACACATATCCTTCCCTGCAGGTGATCAGCTGCTCCAGGGACCCAGGGACAGGACACGCCCTGAGCCACATGCTGGGAGCTGTCCCTTGCACTGCCCGGACCTCTTGGGGCCATGGGCCACTGCCACTGAGTATGGCTGTCCTACCCCAATGTAGCCACAAGCCAGCACCAGCCACCAGCTTGAGGGCAGGAGGGTTTTTTGTGTCTCATACGGTCCAAAGCAGCAGTGCATGGGATGGGGGTGAGGGTGAGGGAGTTTGTTCCTGGACGGGTCTTTTCCCTCCACTTCAGCAGCTCTCTGCAGAGACCCCTCTGCCAAGTGTCACGGACCTGGAGGTGAGGAGACCCCTGAAACCCAGGAGGTCACTGAATCACCCTGTTGGGAACTGAGAGGCCAGGAGACCTGGGGTGGCCCCAGAGTGTGGGCGGGCAGTGTTGCTCAGGAAGCGCAGAGTGCTGAGGGCTCGGGGCTGTTCAGAGAGAGCCAGGCCTGGGAAGCAGGATGTCTAAAATTGGAACATGTTGGTAATTCTGGAATTCTTTCCAGCTGCATCCAGCCATCCGGTGACAAGTTCCAGCGTGAACAGATCCTCTCTCTCTCGGGGTTCTGGAATGTGTCTTGGCCAGGACCGGAGGCTGGAGGAGGGCGGGTGAGTGGGCCTCACTTGGCCCCTGTCTGCAGACCGTCGTCTCCTCTGCTGTGTTGTAAGGAAGGTCAAGTGTCCCTCTCAGGGTACCAGGGTGCCAGGGTTTGGCCTGCAGCAGCTCCTGGCTCTGCCCAGCCTCTGTGCGTCCCTTTGCTGCCCCTGCTTTTGGCAGGTCACACAGGTGGCATGGGCCCTCTGGGTGCCTGCCAGGTGCACCTGGCTCATCCTGGCCTCACTCCCTTTGCTGTCCTCCGAATTCCCGGCTGCCTGGACATGCTCACAGACCAGCTTCTGGGCCAGAGGTGGGAGAAAGGAATCTTTCTGCTTGGATGGTTTTGAACCTTTGCAATCCTAGTGAAAAGTCACACTGAGCACTGACTGCAGGGACACATGACCATGGAGCGTGGCCTGAGTCCTCTGGATTCCTTGGTAATTTTCCCGTCCAAATACTTCTCAACTCTTAGCCACATCCAGATAGAGTTGGCGAGACCAGGAGAAGACATTCCATCACAGAGTAATTGGAAGGGCCTTGCACAGACTGTCCCGTGTCTCTAGGGATTGGTGGCCCCCAATGACCTGGAATCACACAGCTGCACTGCAGCCATTCCAAGAACTAATTCCATGCAACACACATCCAATTCATTATTTATGTAGCAAATTATCTTTCCCCACAGCAAGCAGAGAACTTGACAAATAGGCCACCACTGCGTTCTCCTGATTTTCTTTCCTTTCTTGTTCCTTTGGGGGAGGTTGGCGGTGGCATTCACAGTGCGCTGAGGACGCTGGGCTGTGTCGGGCTGGGGGCCCAGTCCCGCGCCCATGCTACCTGCTTTGCAGAAATGCTCCCCAGGGGCTCTTGCTGGTGGGTGCAGCCTTCCTGTTCCAGGAGACCCTCTCCCCAGCAAAGGGAGGCACTGACCACTCTCCGAGGCTCAGCGTACTTCCTGGAAGCCCACAGGCTAGGAGGCGAGGACACCTGATCAGAGCTGGCTGGGTCAGAACCTCTCATTTGGGAAACTACGTGGTTTTAAATCTGTGTCGCTGAGCAGTGGCAGTGTGCAGAGTGGCAGCCCTGGGCCCAGGGAGTGGCAGGGAGACACCGTGGCACGTGCCTGTGTGGGCGGGTGTTCTCCTTGACCCTGGAGGTGGAGTGAGGACGACCATGCAAACCACCTTATGTGGCCAGCAGCAAGGTGTGGCCTTCGGGGTGGGGGATGCCTTTGCCATGGGCCCCTCCTGTGGTTGAATCTATACGCCTTGTCCCAAGAAAGCTTATCCACATGGCAGCCGCACCCAGTCAGCCTGACAGTTGGCCTACTGTGCTCAGATGTTACTCAGCATCTTTAAAAGCAACAAGATTCACCTTGAGTTTCATGTCTGCTTCACCTGTCACCGTGGGAGAAAATGAGCCAGGAAGTGTTCCGTTGTATAAATTTTCTGCAATTTTAACTTATGAAAGTCCTCCCAACTTCATGGGGGTAGGATTGTATGAACAAATCAATACTTAGAAAGTTCCCCTTTTTTGCTCAATGATTATTCCAGCTCTACTTCTGGGCGTGCAGCATTATAAGAAAACCAGAGAAAAGTTATACTTCTGAAGTGTAAATACAACATAAAAATTGCTTGATGTTTCGGAGTCATCCTGCCCTATTCAATCCCATTCCACCTTGGGGCCTTCAACATTCTCCCTAGGCCCTGAGACAGATTTCCCCGATGGATTCAGTGACTCAGGAGGGAGGGAGTCGGGGTGGTTCTGACCGGCACCGAGAAAGCTTTAATGCAAAACACAGGAGAGCCACTTAAAGAGACTATTACGGGTTGGGTTGTGTCCCTGAAAGGTGTGTGGAGTCCTTATCCCCAGTACTTCAGAACGTGACTTTATTTGGAAACAGGATCCCTGCAGGTGTAATTTGTCAAGATGAGGTTTCGCGGGAGTAGGGGGGGCCCTTAACCCAGTAAGAGGGTGTCCTTATGAGATGGGGAGAGACAGACACCCAAGGACAAAGACAGGGGACCACAGGGTCAGAGACCAAGACCAGAGCGACCTGTCCATAAGCAAAGGACACCAGGCATAACTGGCAACCCTCACAGGCCAGGAAGAGGCGAGGGAGGGCTCTGCCGGAATGACAGAGGGAGTGTGGCCCCACTGACACCCCAACTTGGGACTTCCGGCCTCCAGAACTGTGGGAATAAACCTGTACTGTCTAAAACCACCATGCACGTCACACTTTCCTCCTGTAGCCCCAGGCAGCTGACATGAAAATGGCGGAATGTTCAGAATTGAGGCGTTCACCCAGGAAGGAGGAGTGCCCCGAGAGTGGAGTTGGCAACGCGGGAATGTTCACAGCTTTGCTAAAACAAAAACAAAAACAAAAACAGGATTGCAAACAGCGTGCTCTGTATAACTCCATTCTGAACAACAAATACGGACCTTTATTCACTGGGAGAAATAATGGGGAAACCGGGCGGAAACGTTGGCCGTGATACTCTTGCCTGTTTTTAAGATTGTGGGTGGTTTCCATTCTCCTTTAGCTTAGTTTCTTGAAGTTTTACAGTGTACAGAAAGTATGAGAAAACACATCAGAGTTCTTTTAGTAAAGACCCAAATGACAAGAGCGAGAATATGTCTAACGCGGTGAGGAGATGAAGTATTAGCGTCCCGCAGTCCTGTCCTCTACGCACAGAAGGGAAAAGAGCCTTCAGATACCTTGGAGACCCACTGGGGTTACCCACACAGGGAATGCAAATGAACTCATTGTTCCCCAGTAAAATGGAAGGCTAGAGTGGAGTTGGGGCAGGGAGCCCTCAGCAGAGCAGGTGCAGCAGCCCCGGGAGCCCTAAGAAGACACCTCAGGAAGCCCCACGCACAGCTGGCTGGTCCTGGGGTCTTTCCTGAGAAAATAATTCTAGACATGAAAGGATTTCAGTGAGACAGTCGCCAGCCCTGAGGATCTGGAACCGTATAGATTTACGCAAGGATGTGGTAAACCAGCCCTGGAGCTCAAGAAGGTGCTGTGTCCCCTGTTTAAGGGGTGGGGGACACTTCCACATCAATTGACTAGAGAAACGCTTGATTTGGAGATTCATTAGCACTGCAAACCAATTAATGGTAAATTACTGGGTAATCACCAACATCTCCTTTTCCCATTGGTCTAAAGCAGTGTTTTTCAACCTTTTTTTATCTCATAGCACAGTTGAAC
>NW_003852621.1:1239153-1240752 GCF_000181295.1 Otolemur garnettii
GCTGAAGACTGTCCCCTCTGAATGTGACACATGGCCTGGGCCCTGTGGACGCTGAGGACCGTCCCCTCTGAATGTGAGGCATGTCTTGGGCCCTGTGGACGCTGAGGACTGTCCCCTCTGAATGTGAGGCACAGCCTGGGCCCTGTGGACACTGAGGGCTGTCCCCTATGAATGTGAGGCACAGCCTGGGCCCTGTGGACGCTGAGGACTGTCCCTTCTGAATGTGACACATGGCCTGGGCCCTGTGGACGCTGAGGACCGTCCCCTCCAAATGTGAGGCATGTCCTGAGCCCTGTGGATGCTGAGGGCTGTCCCCTCTGAATGTGAGGCACAGCCTGGGCCCTGTGGACGCTGAGGGCTGTCCCCTCTGAATGTGAGGCACAGCCTGGGCCCTGTGGACACTGAGGGCTGTCCCCTCTCAATGTGAGGCATGTCCTGGGCCCAGTGGACACTGAGGGCTGTCCCCTCTCAATGTGAGGCATGTCCTGGGCCCTATGGACGCTGAGGGCTGACCCTCTGAATGTGAGGCATGTCCTGGGCCCAGTGGACACTGAGGGCTGTCCCCTCTGAATGTGACGCATGTCCTGGGCCCTAGAGATGCTGAGGACTGTCCCCGCTGAGTATGATGCACAGTCTGGACGTCTGCTGCCGGTGAGATGCTCCCACCAGCTCTTTGTCTGCCAGTGCCTCAGTTTCTCTTTCTGTAAAGTGGAGATGGCATTCTCAGGTGCTGTGAAAAACCGAACATATGTAAGAGTTAACCCCCCAAATAAAATAAACCTGGGTGGAAATCTATGAAAATCATCAGCGTTTGTACCTGGATGAGGTTGCAGGATTATTGTCCTTTCTCTGCTTTCCAAAATGTTGATGAATCTGCAATATTCTTCTTTTATCATGATAAACACCCCAAGTTCTAATTGTACTCCCTCCCCCACGAGAAAAGCCTAAGGAAACTGTTCTGGGTTGGTTTGCCACACGGAGCCTAGTGGCCTGTGTCCTGGGAGGACAGGGAGCCGTCCCACTCTGCTGATGGCTGACCCCTCTGAATGTGGCATCTTGGGCCAGTCACTGCCCTCATGGCCTCAGGGAGCCCTGGGGGCCATCTGAGGGCCCAGGACAAGGGCACTGTAACGAGACAGGCTGAGTGCACAGAAAGTCAGATGTCTTTTCTGGAGAACCTTGAATGAGGTTCTCACAAAGATGAGGTAAAGAAGAGTTTGTGGCAATAGCTGTTATGTCTGGGGTTTGCTTTGATATTACATGTTCAACGGCATTAAAAACAACAAAACGTATGGCCTGAAAATCTACAGCGAGCTCGGAGGCGCACAAACACAACCAGAGTATATGTTAATAATAATAAAGACAAAATTGCAGAACAAGATGATTAAATAATACTGGACGGAGCATCAGAGGATGGAGAGGATGCTGCACGAAGCCCGGTGAGATGAGGTAGAGGAGCCAAGTCTGTGAAGAGGAAAGTAACTTTAGGTTTTGCGGGAAGTGATCTTAAGGGCCAAGCTTCGTTTTGTTTTCCAGGTGCCCTTAGGTGTGTGAACGAGGCGGCAGCTCCTAGCCCAGGCTCAGCTGTCCTTGTGTGCC
>NW_003852621.1:1240772-1246059 GCF_000181295.1 Otolemur garnettii
GGCAGCTCCTAGCCCAGGCTCAGCTGTCCTTGTGTGCCCGGCAGCTCCCCCGTGAGCCAGCTGCTGGGTGAGCCTTCCCAGAGTGCTCCTAGTGTCACCCCATGCAGGTACTGAGCCTCCTGCTAGGGGACTGACAGCGAGGTGACTGGTCAGAGGTCAAAGCAAGGGCACTAGCCTCGGGCTGGTATTTGGAAAGGCCATCACTGTTGAGTGACCTGTTTCCCGTCCTGCTCCGCTGGTCTCTGACCGGGACTTCTGTTTCCCACTGGCATGATGGGGGTCCTGGGGTTTCTGTCCTTACCTCTTTGTGGACACCTGAGACCCAGAATAGCCTCTCGGCTACACTCTGCCCTCAGAACCAGCACTGAACGCTTATCGTAGGTGTTTTTGTGCCAATTACTTTATAATTAGCACTTTCACCAGTGGTGACTTCTCCAAATGTCTTGAGTGGTGCTTCTCAGATTTTAAAACCATCAAAGGAAATGCTCCCTGGTGGATATTGGAAACGTACTTCCCACATCCACAGAATGGTGGGCAAACCAGAGGGACCTCCTGAGCAGGTGTGGCTGAAGCTCCGGGTCAGCCCTGGGCACTGTCCCTACACCACCCTTTCCACCTCCTCCCTGTAGGAGGGAGAAGATGCTCTTTCACCAGCATAAGTAGAAGCCTGTGTTTTATTTGGAGAAGCAAATAGAAGTCTGTGGTTTTTTGTGGTAGCATAGGTCATGGAAATCAGGTGCAGGGAAAATTTGGGGGTGTGTGGAGACAGAAGCTCAGGAGTCAGAAATGACAGTGGAGTGGCCAGTTGGAATGAAGGGCAGAGGAGAGCACACGTACCTGCGAGCGTCGGTGCCAGTGGCCTTACAGCTGCTGTTGAATTCACTGATGGGGAGAATTCCACTGCTGAGGGACAGGACCTGGCCCTCCACTGTCCATTTCTGACTCTGGGGCCACGCTCACCTACCTTGTTCTTTGGCCTGGAGAGGACCGCTGGGGCTGGGACTGGGACTGGAGCCACAGTGCACATCCTGCTGGTGGCCCAGGCCCTGCTCAGCCATGGGGTTGGCAGATGGCATGTGGCCCAAGATGGGGCTGGGCGAGACCCACATGCAGAAGTTTCCGGCATTGTTTCTCCACATTGCTCCCACCTGTCACGGTGCAGCTCTTCCCACTGGCCTTAGGCTCCACCCTCTAGTGAGGCCTCTTCTGCTCCTCTATGCCGGGCTAGGACCACAGCCCTCAGGGCACACATCTGTCCCGCCCCTGGCCTATAGCTGGGTTCCTCAGAGGCTGCTCAGAAGACACAGGCAGAGGTCCCTCGCGATAGCCTGCTGGCCCCCATCTTTCCTGGGTCTATGGGACCCTGGACCTGAGCCCCCCTGAGGGCTGGAGCATCTTCCTGCTCCTCCAGGCTGTACATAGGGAAGGTTGTAGTCTGGGGGGTGGGGTGGGACAGAGGGGCAGGCAGGGGATAGGGCAGCAGAGATGTCTGCCTGGTAACAATATGTAGGAGACACTCTGAAAACTTCATGCGGGAACCCCTGCATTTCCTCTCAGGGGAAATGGGCTCTCTCTGGGCTGCTTCATGGTAGAGACGTATCCTTGTTCCTGCCATAACATAGACTCACATGGGGATCAGCACACAGGGTGTCCCAAAGATCGCCCATAAAGTTGCTGTACAGAGGGGAAACGGAAGGTCCCAGCGCCATCGCTGTGGTCTCGGGAAGTCTGGGTTCCCTGGCTGTGGCCTCTGGAAGTCCCCTCCCTGTGGTCGTGGTCTCTGACGTCTAGGTCCTATAGCTGTGGTCTCTCAGATGTCTCCGACTGTTGACTGTCTGGCTCCCAGTGTTGGGATCTTTGGAAGCTCAGGCCCCATTGCTGCAGGGTGGTTCCATCCTGGGCCTCTGTGCCTTGGGAGTTCTGATACAGTCCTGGAGGTGGGGCTGTGTGACCTTTGCTGAGTATTTTCCCAGAGGAGCTGCTGGGGCTGAGGCAGCTCAGATCTCACAGGGGAGCATCCCCGTCTGGCCCCTTAGAATCTTGGTGTCTCCAGAAAAATGTGTGCCTTCCCTGCAGCAAGTCTCCTGGTCTGAATGCCTCCACACCCTGAGTTCCCCCAGTGGAAGCTCTTTAGACTCACCTGGACCCCTCGAAGCCTGGGCACTTATACATTGAAAGTGGGGATGTAGGAATTGGCTGGTCTTAGCTAATGGGAAGCAAGTTTTGTGAATCTTCACAATAAGCCAAAGTGTCTCCTTACACAGCTGTGTGCCTGCAAATGCATGAGAAGTGTGCCTGACGGGGGTGGCTGGCATCACAGAGGCTCTGCTTTTACCTGTTTGCAGATAAGTGGAGGTGCTTGGCTGGGGACAGTGGCTTAAGAGAGCTGCTTTGTTACTAGAAGTAACCAAAAACATCCCTGCTGTTCTAAATGCCACAGAAAATAAGTGGACTCCACTTTGCTGGATATACCAACATGAACTCTGGAATTTTATTTCTAATTGGGTAATTAATTCTTACATCTTGTGTTGTTAATGGTAATGATAGTACATTTTTCATTAATATAGTATTTTTATCTTTTCAATTGCTTTCTTGTACATGAGACCACTAGATCATGACAGTCTTGCCTGATTAAAATATGCCATGAAGAGCACATACTAGGATTGTTCTTTCTCCCTAAATTCTGTTAATTTTTGTTTTCTTTATTTTAGGAGTATCTTACCAGGTACAGACAAGTTTAGGACTGTCATGCCACTCTGATTAATTGCTACCTTCATCAGTGTGTATTCTCTATCCTTTGTTTTTTGTTTCTGGCTTAGACTATATTTTGCCTAGTTAAACACAGCTACCCTAATGTGTCTGTAGTGTTTGCTTGGTATAACTTTCCTACTTTCAATTTTTCTGCAACTTAATATTTTATATACATCTGTTGTAGACAAGACATGGCTGAGTCTCTGAACTGGAGATTTGATCCTTTTATATTTATTTTGATTATAGGTAGGTTTAGAATTTTTAAAAATGCACTTTATAAGATACATCATATTTTATGCAAATTCATCTTATTTTATAACATGTTCTTATTTTACAACACAATGTTAACTAACTTTGCACATGCTGTAAAATAAAATAGTGAGATTACTATTTCAAGGCCACTGTGCAGAATAACTGTTAAAAATACAATAAAAACCCTGGCTCTTCAAAGATCATTCCAGTAATTTTCATAAGCACAGCTGCAAGCTTATAGAAGTTAAAGGTGAGATTGAATTAGCAGCTATACAGGGTCATGACCTGGAGCTCTAACTTGGACTGGACGTTCACTCTCCTGTGTAATTACACTGCAACATGAAGACTAAATACACTAATTTGGGTTATGATTATTTACCTCAAATTAAGCAAATACAGCAAATCTTTTAAAGCAGCAGTTCTCAACCTGTGGGTCATGACCCCTTTGGAGGTTGAACAACCCTTTCACAGGGGTTGCCTAAGACCATCCTGCATATCAGATATTTAAATTATGATTCATAACAGTAGCAAAATTGCAGTTATGAAGTAGCAACAAAAATAATTTCATGGTTGGGGGTCACCACAACATGAGGAACTGTATTAAAGGGTTGTGGCATTAGGAAGGCTGAGAACCACTGAGTTAAAGTGCAAGTGTCTACTTTTCAAAATAACTTGTACCCAAGAAAGCCTTGTAACACTATGCCCGTAACTAAGCACTCAGCACTCTTATTTCTTGAAAGTTTTCAGCAATCAGTGTTATAGAGATTACACATGCAATAGCAAAATATCACATATAAAAATTTAAAAAATATTTGGGAATTATTTCAACCCTCAAAAACTTCTGTAAAGGCACTTTTCATAAAAAATAAGGGTTCCAAAAAGTGACTCTAATTTAACCTTTCCATTAAGTTAAACCTAAGCCTCTCTAGTAAATGTGCTCTGAGAGGTCCACTGATCCACTCTTTGACACCTCTGGAAGTCATCAGTGCCACCACCAAGGTGGAAGTGGGTGTGTGGTGACAACTACTGAAGCTTCAGACAGGCAGGGGCACCGATGGAGCAGGGGTCTGCACCTGCCACATTGGGGGTGAGGGTGGGTGGGCTGGGCCTGAGGGTGGCAAGGGGGGGTCCTGAGTCCCCAGAGCAAAGTGAGAGGAAGCATCGTAGTGATGAGGCTGGTGAGAGCAGGAGCAAGGGGTTTTTAAGGGGAGAACGCTTTTGACTGAGTTTTTCGATCTTTTACTAGTTTGTTTTATTGTTTTCTGTTAGGAATGTAAATATCATGAAACTGATGTGCGATTATCTATGCAGAAACTTGTCAGTTCAGAGGGAGCTTGTGAAGTGTTTAACTTTGAGCTATACTTTGAGGAGAGGCTGGTTAAAGAGCAAAGCCTCCCTTAGCTGGGAGGAGGCTGAAGGGTGCAGCTTCCCCTGGCTGGGAGGAGATGTGCTTTTTATAGTGAGGCTAACTCCACAGAAGGCTTATCAGGTGGGATAAAAATAGCATTTGCAACACAAATATGGACAGTGGTTCTTGTTGCTCATGGTGTTAACATGTTATCTGAAAACTAATAATTTTCTAAGGATGTGGCAAACTCAGCTGCACCTCCTTCCTTCTTTCCTTCCTTCCTTCTTTCCTTCCTTCCTTCCTTCCTTCCTTCCTTCTTTCCTTACTGGCACTTGAAGTCCACCTTTAATTGTTGAAACAGTTGGCCATAATTTTAATTTTCAGTTGAATCTATGTTTCATGACAAGCTGCAGCACATTTTAGTGCTAAAAGGAATTCATTGGAGATCACAGTTGAAATGGTAATTCAGTTCTCAGCAGCACTTTTTTTTTCTGACATTCAAAAGCTTTTTTTTCAGTTTTGAATTTATCATTCTCAATGAATAGAACAAATTTGGGGGAATTAAAAGTTGGTAAGCCTAAGTTTTTTTCTGGCTTTCTTTTTCTTTTCTTTGTTTTAGGTGTTGGTTTATTTTAGTTTCTGAATAGACTATTGTTACAAATAAAATCTGATGTATTAATTCATGATAGCCTGACTGACAAATACAAGGAATAATTCATGCTTTTTCTTTTTAAAATTTTTAAATTATCTTTAATTAAAATAATGACTGTATACATTTATAGGGTACACTGATGATTTGATATAAAATGTGGAATGTTTAAATCAAACTGACTAATGTGGCAATGTGGCCATCACCTCACCTACTTATTTTTTGTGGTAAAACATTTAAAATTTACTCTTAGTATTTTTGAAATAGACCCTTTCATTGTGCACATA
>NW_003852621.1:1246227-1265168 GCF_000181295.1 Otolemur garnettii
GTGATTAGATGGGTAAGCTGTTACTTCTCTCTCATTTATAATTTTGCTCACTTTACTCTGTGGCAAGGTGGCCTGGGGATCTGAGTGAGAGAATCACAGCCAGTGCTCCTTTCTTTGTGGTGTGGCCTTGGTGCCCCTCTGGGGATCTGGGTGAGAGAACCACAGCCCAGTGCTTCTTTCTTTGTGGTGTGGTGGCCTTGGTGCCCCTCTCTTTGGCAGAATGGACATGCCAGGGGAGCAGGGCTTTCCTGAGGGGCAGAGGAGCTGACCCCAATGCTGCTGCCACTGCTCTGACCTGAGTCAGCTCCAGACCCCTGGCAGGTGGAGTTCAAGGCTGAGCCACACCAGGTAGTTGCCACCCTCCTGTGTGAGGAGGGGCAGAAACCTCCAGGACCTGTGGGGGCAAAAGCTGAACTCAACACAGGAGTTCAGGCCACCTGCAGCCCAGAAGCTGCCCGCCAGGACAGTAAACTCCCTCAAAAAGCAGAGAGTGGTGCCTGAACACAGCAGAATTGATTCCTCCACAGTTTGAAGATGACAATCTGCGCACTCTGAGGCTTTCCGGGACAGGAAACCATCTGAGGTAAGAGAGGATTTATTGGGATAAAAGCCAATTACTGGGCAGAGAGCTCTCTAGGGAGAATGTCCAAGCAGTAACTTGGCACCACTGTTGACAATAAATTGGCTGTGAAGGTAAAGGTTTATTTCTGGGCTCTCCATTCTGCTGCACGATCTGTCTCTTCACCTTCATACAAGGACCACACTGTTTCCTTTACCTAAGTTTTGAAATTGGGATGTGTAAGTTCTCCAACTTTGTTTTCACGATTCTGGGTCTTTTGTATTTCCATATAAAGTTTAGAAACAGTTTGTCAATTTCTCCCCCCCACCTCCTGAAAAAAAATCTGCTGGAATTTTGAAACAGTCTGTGGATCTGCAGATGGCTTCGGGGGAGAACTTTCATCTTCACTATGTTGGGTTTTCCAATCTACCGTCATGGAATGCTTCTGTTTTTTGAAAGATATTTTAAAAATTCTCTCAGCAATATTTTGTAGTTCTCAGTACACAGCCTCACTCCCGTTAGGTGGAGTGACTAGGTCCCTAAACTGGAAGGAGAGAGCTGTGCTTCTCACCAGGACCCAGGACGGCTGCAGCAGGTGGAAAGTGCGGGTGTAGGGGGTGGAGCAGCCTCAGAGAAGGGGACAGGCCTCCCAGGGAGGGGCAGGGGAACAGGACAGCGTGCTGAGGGCTGGCTGAATTTTGCATTGAATCAGCTAGAGGAGTCGTCACAGGTGCTTGGGAGTGGAGGAACGTCCATGCACAGGGCTTCACGCAGGTCCTGGGTTCATGTACAGAAATCGGTGGTGTGACCGTGAGCCGAGGGCTGAGCTTCCAGTATTTTTATTTGGTTGTTCGTTAAAATCAATTTCCGTTTATATTTTATTATTTTCTTTGTCTTTTTTTTTCATTAAGTCAAATACACATAGGTCATGAATACATTCGTGTTGTATTTTGTCAAAAAATTGTTTTCTGCATATATTTAGGGTGTTTAGGGTTTTTTTGGTTACTTTTTAAGCCATAATAGAGTTTGTTATACTAATTATTTTGGTTATGAAACCAGCTCTGTATTTATGGGATGAATTATATTTTTGTGGTGTAAAGTACTTTTTTTGTTTTGCAGAGTTTGGTCTGTGGACATGTTAGTGAGGACCTCTGAGTCTCTGCACCTGTGAGCATGAGAGACGTCACTCTGGAGTTTCCTCTTCATGGCCTTGTCCCTCTTGGGCACCAGGGGAAAGCTGGTTTCAGAGAATGAGTTGGGAAATTTTCCCTGGTCCTCTATTGTCTGTACGAGTTTGGAAAGAATTGGCATTAATTTTTCCTCAAAGGTTAGACACAATTCATGAATAAAACCATCTAGACAGGATTTTTTAAAAATAATTTTTAATTATAAATTCAATGTATTTATTTGTTATAGCTCTTTTATATTTTCTTGAGTCAGTTTGGCTGCTTGCATCTTTCTAGGAATTTATTTCTTCTAATCTGTCAACATAAAGTTATTCATAGCATTTCCTTAGATTCACTGGTGATTTGCCATTTTTTATTCCTTACATTGATAATTTGTGTTTTCTCTCTCTCTTTTTCTTGATTAGTCTGTCTAAAGATATATTAAATTTTAAGAAACCAACTTTTGCTTTTATTGGTTATCTCTATTTTTAAAAAGTTTTCTATTTGATTGAATTTCCACTTTAATATTTATTATTTCCTTTGCTTGCTTTGGTTTAATTTGGCTCTTTTTATTCTGTCTAATTTTATAACATAGAAGCTTAGGGTAATTATTTGGATTTTTTTTCTTTTCTATTTTTTTTTTCTTTAAAGCATTTAAAGAAATGCATTTAAAGGTAGGCATCCACCTCTAAGCACTGGTTCAGCTGCATTCTCATAAATTTTGATACATTGTGTTCTATTTTTCTGCATTTATAAATATTTGCTAATTTCCCATGTAACTCCTTTGATCCATGAGTTATTTAAAAGTGTATTAATTAATTTCTAAGTATTTTTGTCATTCTCAAATTTCTTTCTGTGGTTTATTTCTAATAACATTTATAATTTCATTGTGTCCAGAGAATAGACATTTATTTCAATCATTTTATATCTGTTAAGAGTTATGGCTTAGGTATGGAAATATTGAAAAATATTGAAAAACATTCTGTGTGCATTTGAGGAGCTTGTATGTCCTGCTGTTGTTGAGGAAAGTATTGCTTAGATATTCACTGGGTCAAGCTGGTGGATAGAGTTGTTCAAGCATTCTACATCCTTGCTGATTTTTGTCTAGCTGTCTATCAGTCATCCAGGATGAGACATTAGAGTGCCCAACTGTCATTGTGGAATTGTCTTTTTTTTCTTCAACTTTATTAGTTTTACTTCATATATTTTTGGGCTCTGTTATTAGGTGTATATATATCAGAGATGCCAAACAAATGGATACAAATTTGAAGAGATCTTGTTGGAAGTAAAACCAATTATTCTCCAAAGCATGGGAATTGCGGGCAAAATGAACGTGCAGCATGTCTGGGTGCACTTGACCAGCAATGGCAGCTTCAACTTGACTTTGAAAAGTAATACATAGATAACATACCTTAAAATGTGGATGCATTTTTTAGCACACTCTGTATTTATAATTCCTATATTGTTCTGGTAACTGACTTTTTTTTTTATCATCATAAACATCCTATTTTTGTCTTTTCTATGTGTCTTGCCTTAAATTTCATTTTGCCTGATATTCTCACGACTACTCTAGTTCTCCTACGGTGACTGTTTCTGTGGTAGCTTCTTTTCCATCATTTACTTTCAAACTTTCTGTGTCTTACAGAGCACATAACATTGGGTCTTGCTTTTTCTTGTTTTGTTTTAAAATTTTTAACAATCTCTGACTTTTGATTATAGTTTCTAATACATGTATATTTAATGAATTTATTAATACCATTGGATTTATTTTTTGCCATTTTGCTGAGTTTTTAATGTAAATGTGTTTTTTGTTCCCTCATTCTTCCTTTACTATTTTCTTTTGTGTTGAACAGCAATTTTCTAGTGTACTATTTTATTCCTTTTTAATGTTACTGTCTTAGGAAAATACTGTTGTAGGGATTACAGTATGCATATTTACTCACCTCAGTCTACTTTAATTAGCACTAACTTAATACTAGTAAAATAGAGATGCTTTGCTCCAGTACAGCCTCCTCTTCTCTCTTCTTTATGGTTTTATTATCTTGTCTATACATATGCCCAATATTACAGTTTTCTATTATTTTTTAAGTTACTATGTTTTAAATAATTTGAGAGAAAAATACAAAAATATATTTATACTGTACTTGTATTTACCCAGATAAAATTTTGAACATTATTTATTATTTTTTTAAAGGACATTTACGTTTCTGTGTGTTGTTATTTTCTTTCAATCTGAAGCATTTTCATTAGTATTTCTTGTAAGAAAGGTGTGCCAGCAGCAAATTCTTTCAATATTTGTTTACCTGGAAAATCTTTTATTTTTCTTTTATCTTTGAAGGATATTTTTGTTGAGTATAGAATTCTTGGTTGACAGTTTTTTCTTTCAGAACTTTCAATATGCCATCTCAATGCTTTCTTTTATACACTCTTTGTTATGAGACTTAACTGTTAATTTTTCTATACCTCATGTACAAATGATGGTTTTTTCTTTTCTCTTGCTACTGTTAAGATTTTCTCTTTTTCCTTCATTTCCAACAATTTGAGTATGAGTGTCTAAGTATATATTTGTTTTTATCTTGCTTAGAATTTATTGAGATTCTTGGGTGTAATTTTTTTTTAATCAAACTTGGGTACTTTTCAGCTATTATTTTTTCAAATGGTCTCTGTTTTATCTAGCTCTTTTGTGATTTCTGTTAATGATATGTTGATATAGTTGATGGAATCCTACTGGTCTCTGAGGCTCTGTCTATTTTTCTTTGTCCTTTCTCTGTTTTGCTCTTTAAATTGAATATTCTCTTTTGGTCTGTTTACAAGTCTGTTGATTCTTTCTTCAGTCAGCGTAAATTTTCTGTTGAGAGAACTTTTCATTTTGGTTATTGTGCTCATTGACTCCAGAATTTCTATTTGATTTTTAAAAATGATTTCTATCTCTTTGCTGATATTCTCTGGTTGATGAATCATTATCATTATATTTTTATTTAATTCTTTAAATATGGAGATATTAATTGTTTGAACATTCTTATAACAGTTTTTTTGAGGTCTTTGCTTAGTTCAAAGTTCAACATCTGAGTGCCCTCAAAGAGTTTCTATTGACCTTTTTTCCTTTCTCTTTTTTTATGTTAAGACTACACTTTACTGTTCTGTTATACGTCTTACAATGTTTTGTAAAACCTCGACATTTTAAGTGATTTATTGTAGCACATCTTGGTTATAATTTCTCTTCTCCCTGGGTTTGTTGCTCACTTTTTTTATTGTTTGTTTGGTGATTGTTTATCTGCAAATTCTGTTTCCCCTGCCATATGTGACCACTGATATCTATGTTCAGTTTTTTTTCCCTTTTTATTTATTCATTTTATATTTAATCCTGGTTATGTAGGGATCACTCTTGGTCTGTATAGCTTAGTAGTGAGACAAAGTTTGGTCAATAGCTATGCTAAAACATCTTAAGTGAATAAAGCTTCTGCCTTTTGTCAGTAAATCCATGTGTGGGTTGTGTAGTGCATTTTAAAATCAGACAATTTATACACTTTGCTGCAATATTTGCCCTGCTGGAGGAGGCTGGTTTCTATTGCCTGCCCACCTGGAGAGAACCACCACACTGCTGAACCTGGGGGTGGGCAGCATTGAAACAGCCTCAGTAAGAACACAACAAACTACAGCGTTTTCACCTGAAGTACAGTCAGAATTTTTTTTTTTTTTTGAGACAGAGTATTACTCTGTCACCCTCAGTAGAGTGCTGTGGCATCACACTTACAGCAACTCCAACTCTTGGGCTTAAGCGATTCTCTTGCCTTAGCCTCCCAAGTAGCTGGGACTACAGGCACCTACCATAATGACCAGTTATTTTTTGTTGCAGTTGCCACTGCTGTTTTAGCTGGCTGGGGCTGGGTTCGAACCTGCCACCATGGATATATGGGGCCAGTACCCTACCCACTGAGCCACAGGTGTTGCCCTACATCAGATTTGTTTAAGCACATGCTTCTCAATTATCAGGATGCCTTTGTTTGATTTCCAGAGTTCTACGGTATTGTTTTTGACAATTGTGTCCAGTTTTATTATTTGGGGGCAATTTTTCAGCATATCCCTCCATCATTTCAGAAGTTCCACCCACCTAGAATGAAATCCAGGGGAAAAATATGTTAGTATTTCTTGGTCGGTATTGCAGAGAATTGAGCAGAAATACTGATGCATTATTCTTATTCAGAAGCATTTTATAATTTTTTTCTGACCAGAGCCGGGTTTGAACCCACCACCCTTGGCATATGGGGCCAGCGCCCTACTCCTTGAGCCACAGGCACTGCCCAGCATTTTATAATTTTTTGATGATGCTTCTCTAGGGAGTCCGATATTATCCAAGACATGTTCTGGAAATGTGATACATTTTAAAGATCCAAGAGATAGGATAGACACAGTTTTGTTGTGCTCCAGAACTCTTCAGGTTTCGCTACTGTTTCTTGGAGAATGTGTCCTTGTTAGAAGTGTTGCCTGGAAACAGGACATCAGGCAGGAGTTCTTATCACTTATCTGCTGTACTCTTAAGGTTTGTGCTAAGAATCCTGTGGAATTTTTTTTTTTCAGTTTTTGCCCAGGGCTGGGTTTGAACCCACCACCTCCAGCACATGGGGCCAGCACCCTACTCCTTTGAGCCACAGGCGCCACCCTCCTGTGGCATTTTTTAGCAACAGGTGGCCTCAGTGTCACTGAGGACCCTCCAGCTCTGCAGAGCTGCTGCTGTGTGCCTGTGCCCTTGGCCCACAGGTGGTACTCTCAGTTACTTCATCATCTCAGTGCTGCCTGCAAAAGTTATTGTTGCATCCAAAGTCATGTAAAGTGCATTCTCCACACCTGCAAGTGTAGAGTAAGAGAGTTGAGTCGATTGTTCCTCCCACCAGAGTCCAATCTGAAGTCTCCAGTTTGCTCTGAAAGGGTAAACCCAGTTCAGATTCATCAGCAGGTAAGCTGGGGCCTTCTTCCCATTGACATACAAAAGTATAAGAAAAAGCTATTTTAAAACAGAAGCTTATATAGAAATATGATTCTCTTTATTGGCTTTGCATCTGCATTTAAAAATTGTGGAAAACCAACATTTTTTTAATAGGGATTCCTTAAAATTTGGAGAAAAATAAGCGTTCTTATTTTCATTTTCAACCATTTTCCTGTACATCTATATTTTCCTTATTTAATAAATAATATCTCCACAATATAAAAGAATTTGGAAATTTTAAATAAACAAAGATGAAACTCAAAATCTAGTTTAAAGATGCCCCCAGTATCACTGCCGACAGGTAACTCCTGTTGTGTGTTAATGCGTGCCCTTACTGGGCTGGTACAATCAATATTTTCTCCTGTCACTTGTGTTCATCTTGAACTTGATTCACAGAATTAGATTCTGTCTTAAGAATCCATTACAATCTCCTACTATTTGCAATTTTTTCTACTATAAATTCTGTTTTAAAAGCACCTTTGTCTGTAATGATTTCAGAATTTCTGAACATTTCTTATATTAGATACTTTTTAAAAAAGGGAATTTGGGGGTGGCTCCTGTGGCTCAAGGATTAGGGTGCTGGCCCCATGTACCGGAGGTGGAGGGTTCAAACCCAGCTCCAGCCAAATACTGCAAAAAAAAAAAAGGGAATTTGTAGCAGGAAAGAGGAACATAATCAAGGGTTCTAGTAAGCATTGTGCTTCCTGAGCTGATGACAATAGAGCTGGTGGTAGAGAGAGGTCCATTTAGAGCCTATAGGCATCTCTGTGCAGGTGTATGTCTGTCCACGTGGGTGGCAGGCAGGATGCACACACAGAGTGTTACCCCGCCCCCGCCACATCCCCCTCCACTGCTGGGGACACCAGAGAGCACCTGTGGCACCACAGGTGGCAACAGCTCACGGGAAGGACAGGTTGAGATTTCATCTCCCACAAAGGTGGATGGAGATATCCCTTTCTCTACTGCAGCTTCAAAACCATGCAGAGAAAGCATTACTAGTTAGGGAAGCCTCTAAAAATTAAATAGCATAAGGAGATGACGCCATGTGACAGAGCCACTTTTTCAGTTATTTATTCAGGGTTTATCAAATTTTCAGATACAGCACTCGGCACTGGAAAAGCAGAGGTGACACAGCTGTGTCTATCACGGGCACAGGGCTGCAGCGTTAACACTGAGGGTCCTAGTGTTTAAAAGTGTTTACTTTGAGCTTTTATCATTTCATTTCAGGTTGGTAACTGACAAACCTGTTATCACCATTGCTTCTCCTGTGGTGATGACTTCCTTCCCTTACTGTGTGTAAAAGCCTCACGAGTTCTCCTTCCCTGAGGGTCCCAGCTGTCCCCAGAACTTCTCTGTCGACAGAGAAGTTCTGATATGAAACCTCAGGGTGCGGGGTGACGTTTTCTGTTCTCCCCACATCGCTCTAGGACCTGGTCTTCCCACAGTAGCCACGTCCGTGCTCCTGGTGACTGGGGAATGAGCTCCCCTCCCTGGGTGTGTGGTGGGAGAGCAAGTGCCTTAAAATACCACATGTTCATTTATTACTTTTGATACTTAACACCTGACATTATCTTTAGGCTCTGCTTAATTTGCTGAACTTGGGTCTGATGTGGAGTTCCTGTCAATGAAGCAGTGCTGTTCTCATGTCCCCACTCCGAATCTCATTCCAGCCCAACACTCTGGCCATTCTCACACCTTGGTGTTGTGCCCTGACCTTGGGTGTAAATGTTGAGATGTGGGGCCTGCATCTATTCTGCAATGTGATAGCTGTAGGAGCCGCGTGTGCACAAAGGCATGCACCTACACGTGTAACACACGTAAGGATATGTGCACGCATGTAATATACACACACGTCTGTGGTATGCTCTGCCCCACTCCTCACACTGACACAGCCAAAGTCTCTCCTGCCAGATTTCTGTGAGTTGTGAGTGCGAGGGGGTTTCACATTGGAGAGAAGAGCTGAATCCACTACACCCCCGCAGACAAGCTGTGCGACTCGGTGCACCCCAGTGAACATGGCCTGCTGGAGAGCACTTGCCGGCTGCAGGGAGAGAGACCCTCACAGTAAGGAGATGGGACACACGGGTGGGGGAGAGGAAAATGGAAAGGTCAAACCAGGAAAGTTGCTGACCTTCCCTCACAGGAAAAAGAGCGTATGACTTGGAGGTCTGCCTCCTTTCCTTCATTCAAGCTTTGTGTCTCCTATTTCTATTAACAGACTCCAGGAATTAATTAGAACTTTTCTTTTTCTCGTGGTGCATGCACTGCAGGATAAAGCATTCCCTGAACCCCACAGGGCACGTGCCGTGTGGCTGTGACACGGGGACAGGGCGAAGCCAGTGTGTGTGATTCAGGAGCAGAGCCTGGGTACCCGGCAGGCCCAGCGAAGCCGACTTCTGTGCGCCCTCAGACAAGGGTCTCATCTCAGACAACCCAGAGCACCTGTGAAAAGGGTGACATCTGGACAAACTGGTTACAAAAAATACTGTTGCCAATCTGAACCTCCTGCAGTCCCTCATATTTATTTCCAACTCCTGCGGCTTGTACTTTTAAAGACACATCCACTAGAAAGACAAATGTGTGTGAAAAATTGAGAGATATTGTTTATAATAGCTGTTTTCCCTCCTGTGAAAATAATGTGCACTACTCAAAACTTAAACTTGAGGGAAAAAACCCGGCTAATCAATTTACTAGATTTTCACAAAATTAAATTTTAAAAACGATGTTAAGTTTAGAAATACTGCGGCCTTGCAGAGAATGGCGTTCACTCGGAGTTCCTCTTTCCTCTCCGGCAGGGGGTTCGGAGACTTCGTCTTCTCCTCGGGTCCCCCGCAAGCGTCTTGCTCCTCTGGGGACCGGCAGCGGGCGGGACGCGTTGGGCTGCGGGCAGGGACTCAGGTCGGATGGGCACCAGGCGGGGAATCAGGTGGGGACTCGGGAGGGGACTCGGGTGGGGACTCAGGAGGGGACCAGGCTGGGACTTGGCGGGGACCCGGCGCCCGGGCAGTCCCGGCTGTGCAGTGCGGCACGAACGCCTCTGCTCTGCGCCGCCGCCCGGCTCCCTGCGCTCCTCCCGCGGACCGAGCCTGGTGCGGGTGCGGCCGGGTGCATGCGGATCTGGATAAGGGCCGGGCCGTGTCCAGGCGGATCCGAGTCCCACCGGACGGGCGGCGGAGTCCTGCTCGTCTCCCGGCAGCGCGCCCTCTGCTGGCCACCTGTGGGCTCTCCGGCCCAGGAGGGAGCTGAGCCGGGAGGGCAGTACAGGGCAGGGCAGGGGAGGAAAAGGCAGGGCAGGGCAGGGCAGGGCAGGGCAGGGCAGGGCAGGGGAGGGGAGGGGAGGGGAGGACAGAACAGGGAAGGGGAGCGATCGGCTGCACAGGTCCAGAGGATGGGCGAGGCCTGACCCTGGGGACTGCCTGAATCACCCCTCAGGGATAGGGACTAGTGAGGAAGCTTTCACTGTTGCTCCTGTTATTAATTATGGGGCAGCATCTCCCAGCACTTTGGGTGCAGGGAGCCTTGAGAACACTGTGTCCAGCAGAGCCTCTGGCCCCTGTCTCCTGGCCAGCTGCTTGCTGAGCCAGCATGTGGGAGGCCCCAATCCAGCGAGGGAGGCCTGTCACTGGGAGGTTCTGGCTCACTGAAGAGGAGCTGCACCTGACTTGTTTTTAATATGTCAGTGGCAAAGGTGCCTCCCAGCAATGAGACAGGAAGGGTCACAGGCCCCCACGGGCCTGCCAGGAGCCAGTGCAGGGGAGCAAGGGGCCTGTTCCCCCTCTACCAGGCTGCCGGCAGGGTCTGGGCTTCTGTACCCAGCCCTACCCCTTTATCCCTAGGAAGCCTCTCTTCTGTCACCATTAGTGATGCCCTCTGCCTGTCCCCACAAGCCTGGCTTTGTGAGATCCCCATGTTCTGTACCTTCCCCAACCCACACCCAGGAGGAGATGGTCTGGCCCCCTGGTATTCTGCCATGTCATTGTAGGGTTAGGGCTATTTACAGAAACATCTTAGAGTTTCTCTTAGTTGAACTTCTTGGTTCATTCTGCTCCTGGGTTGCACCCTTGGTCCTGAGGGCAGAGGGCCGGACAGATGGGGGGCCTCATTTGTGGCAGGGGCAGGTCCAGACGCATGACCCCATCCTTCACAAGGTGAAACAAAGCTCTGTTGCTGGTGCTCTGTGCAGAGGAGGAAATTGAGTCTGAAAGTGACTGGTAGCTTTCCTGTAGCAGAATGGAGCCGCCATGCAGGAATCCTTACACCAGCCCCTTGAGTGGCTGCCATTTCCTCCTTGAAGTAGGGGACTGCTGGTGCTCTACTGCCGGGATAGGGGGATTCAGCATTTGTGGCCACAAGTCAGAGTGCGCATGGGTCAGGACTCTTAAATCCCATTCTGTGGCCAGAGATGAAACCCGGACTCCCTGGGACCACTCCTGCTTCATCTCTGACCCCACCACCTTCTTGTCCAACCCCGACCAGGGCTTGGGGCAGAGGAGTCTGGGACAGAGTAGGGTCATCGGAAGAAAGTGGGCCCTCCCTGATCTCAGGGCGGGGGCAGACACAGCCATTCTGGCATGAAAAGCCTTTGGAGTCCCCCAAACATCTACCCCGGGCATCTACTAAATAAACCACCAGAAACTAAAAAAGGATTCTAGATTCCACCTGCACCAACATTGTAAGTGCTTTTTGTATTTTAACCCCAAACTACTGTACTTGGAAAGAATTGAGTAAATGCAATTTAAAGAGGGCAAAAAATAAAGAATTTCAAATTTCATCACTGCATGTAAATTTCAGGCTGTTTAGGATAAAGTCCAGCATCATCAGGGCTAAGTGAATGTCTATTGAACAATGAATGCACACCTGATTTTCCCTGATGGAGTGAATTTATGAGGTTGACATTTTAAGAAGTCAAAATTTTAGCTCATTTCAAACACTGAAACATATCTGAAACCTTGTTCCTTCTGGTGGCAGCCCATCCAGATTGAAGTCTGACTTTGAGGTAACACTGACCTTTTAAAAGTCCCCGTGAAATGCAAGGTCTGATGCTTTGGGAAAGCACAGAGTCCAAGTATTTTTTTTTTTGTCTTCAATTGATACCATTTAAGAATTCATGCAAGGGCTGGAATACTAATTGCCAATTATTTTCATAAAAATTCGCAAGAAAAACATGAAAACTAAATAGAAGGGACAGGATAGGAACAGAAAGCAGGAAAGGTCCGGAGCACCCAGAACTGTTTAGACACAAGCAGAACCTCATGAAAAGCCATGATGTGCAAATTAATACAACCACAACAAAAGAAAATGCCAGTTTCCACCCATCAATTGCCTCGTGTCCAGTTTTGGGGCAGCACTTGGTGTTGGCAACAAGGCAGTGAAGACGGCCCTTCTGTGGCCAGCCGGGTGCAGAAGTCAGTGGGCAGCATTTGGCCACACTTATCAAGAGCACTTTGTTTAGTTGCTTTGACCCAATAGTTTCCCCTTTAGAAAAAGAAAAATACAATGCCAAGGAAACCAGAGAGCCACATTTGTGTAACTCTCATTGCAGTATAATTTATAGTAGGGGAAAATGAGAAACTGCACTTTTGTAAGAGCAGAGTGCTGCTCACCTAAAGTGAGGCAGGGGAGGTCGGCCGTGCCAGGGGCTGTGCAGAGGTCTAGGGGGCAATGCTGCCAAGCGAGAGGGGCTGGGGACAGTCACACAGATAGGACACTCATAACTCTGCAAAGTCATGTGTACTAAACACATTTATTTATTTGTAAATTGTCTTATATATGACATATATTTAATGCACATTGTGTTTGTAATTTGTATAATATACATTCATAATACGGCTTTAAAAGGATACAGGAAAAATAAGAAAATAGCAATATCTTAATAAGGAATGTAATGGAAACAGAAAAGATTTATTATTTTGTATGTTCCAAGTTTTATAAACATGTTTTGCTTTCATAATGTCTGACAACAGCAACATTTGTCTTGGACACAGTCTGCCCACCTGCTGCCCTGTGCCCTGGCTGTCGTTACGTTACCAGGGTTGTGTTTTAACTCTGCAGTCACTTTAGTGTCCTAAGAACATGTGCCCTTATCCTTTCCCTGACAGGCAGCTCCTGAATTAGTGTGTACCGCCAAGACCCCAGAGGAAGTGGCCTGGCCACCTTTCCTAGGATGCAGCAGGGTCAGGTGTGAAGGTCTCTGGCAGCCTGGGCGGGTCAGAGTGGCCTCTGTGAGTGCAGGGGCACCGGGAACTGGCCAAGTCAGTCACAGGGCCACAGGCTGGCATTAGCATTTGGCAAATACTGATTATGAAGGGGGAATGAAAACCATGGTGGCGGGCTGGCCATGCTGTGGCCACCTGTTGAAATGCTGAGCAGGAGTTACTCTCACAGTGGGAGGACAGACCGAGGAACTTAGCTGCCTCCGGAGCAGCCCTGTTCAAAGCCTGTGGGAGGTTCCTCGTGCCCCTGTTCCTACATGTGCAAATGTCCAGGGGCAGAAAGTTGACAGCCAAGAAACCCAGCTGTGTATAAGGCCTCTCGGGATCACTGTGGCAGTTCTGGGCTGGGCAGAAGAGGGAAGAAGGCAGCGTGAAGCGTCACCCTGCTGGAACCTTGCTAACATCTTAGCCCTACTGCCATTCCTGGGGCTTTCCCAGTCGAGAGCTGGAGGTTTCACCTGCCTCTGGCACTGACCTTGAGGGCCGAGGGTAGGAGTGTGCAGGCGGAACTACAGAGCTGGCCCCTGTCCTGGGCGTCCATGTTCCCTGGCTTGGTAGTGCAGTGTCTGACAGCAATGCTGCAGACAGCCCTGGAGGCAGGGCCTTCTCCTCCTCACCTGCTCTTGAACTCACAGCGTCTCCGGCATCCGGAGCTGGCCCAGGCACAGGTGGGGGCTCTACTTTCCTGTGGCTCCCTGAGACACAATGGTACAGAAACCACTGTTTGTCTGTGGGAAGCTGCAGTGAGGAAGCCACGCGCACTGCTGGGAAAAGGAATAGAGGCAGTTAAAGGGAGGTTGAACTCGCACCAGGCTTTGTCTGGCCCATCATGCTCTTCAGACTTCCCAGGTCAGTCCCAGGCTCCTCCACGAGTCAGCTTGATTGCCGTGCTGGGGGCTTGGTCCTGGGAAGCTCTGAACTCTACTGCCTGGTCCAGCCTTGCTCAGCCACCTGTGGCCAGCAGGGTATTTACTGGCTCTGAGCCTCAGCTGGGCAACGTGATGTTAATGTGGAATCTGTTTCGTTTTTCCGTGAAGTCTGGACTGGTAACTGGATAGTTAACTGAAAACAGTTAAGGAGTAGAACTATAAAACCATAATAAATACCTTCGATGTTTCATTTGCATTTTAAATAAATACCTGGTGCTTGCCTGGCAGATCTGTTCAGGTGAAGGCTGGTCTCTCCCGTGAGCTCAGGGTTACTAACTGGAGTTGAGCAGGGGATTGTCTGTTTATTTGTTTTTTCTTCTTTAATAAACCACATGCGTTGATTTCAATTTCCAGATTGGATTTCTTTCAAGTAGGCCAAGAATATAAAAACACTTGCAAAACAATCTGAGCAAAGAATTCTTCTAGATTCCTAAGAGAGTTTGCCAATCTTTTATGGTGATTTTGCCCAATTTTAATTTCATAGTAATGGTTGTAAGTCACTTTTCTTGCTAGCAAGTGTTTTTCCCAAGCACTTGAGTTGGCGTTTATAAAAGATAGCCTTCTCTTCACATTTATCAAATTGTCTAACATTTATTTAATTTATGTATTTATAATAGAAATGTGACTGCATAAGCAAATTTTTGAGAAACTAAGTAAGACTTTTGGAAAGCTTAACAGTAAGGCGAAGGGGGGGGAGGGACAGCCTCCAGCCTGAGCCGGTCGGAGGGGCCTACGGAGGGGCTGGAGAGCCCCATCCTGGACCCCAGGGATGAGCTAAGAGAATATTAGGGTTCACTGTGTCCTCCCCCAGGCAGAGGTTGGGGTGTAGCCTGTAGCCTGTAGCCTGTAGCCTGACCTGTAGCCCCTACAGGGTGACCCCATTGAGGCCATCAGGTGGACTTTAACCCAGTATGACTGGAGCCCTTATAAAGGGGGAAATTGGGCCACAGGGCACAGTGGGAAGAGGATGGGAATAGACATAGGGAGACAGCGGCTGCGTGGAGGGGGCTGGGGTGATGCATCTGCAAGGCCAGGAGGCCCCACACTGCAGGAAAGCACCAGGATCTAAGAGAGGGGTGTGGCACAGCTGTCCCCAGAGCCCCAGAGGAGCTCACTCTGCTGACACCTGATCCTGGACGTCTGACTCCAGGCCTGCAAGACAGTGGATCTCTGTTGCTTAAATGCCCCAGTCTGACTGGCTCCTCCTCCTCCCCAAGGCTCAGTTCTTAGGCCTCCTTTCTTTGTTCTCTCTGTCTCACTCTTTCTCAGGTCTCAAGCTTGTGGCTTCCATAACATCTGTCAGCCAGTGACCTCGACTTCCATGTCTCTAGGCAGACCCAGGCCCATGTGGACCCATGTGGCCACTTGCCTGGTGGATACTGAGCTTGGCATTCCAGTGAGCTTCTCCAGCTGAACGTGGCCACAACCAAATGCCTGATTTCCTCCTAGAACCTGCTCTTCAAAAAAGAAAAGGAAATGAAGGAAGGTATCTGGGGGAGAATCAAACCCAGAAGTCTCCTGCTGGAGGCTGGCCCCACACGTGAAGGCCCCATGCAGGCGCCTGGGGCTTCCCAGCTTGTGGTTGGCTCATAACCTGCTGACCCCAATGAAGAGTCACAGTGGGAGGTGCTGGTTGTGGGCACCATTGTCCAGGAATTAGAGAATCCTGGCTCTAGAGGACACAAACAGTTTAGTAGCAAAAGAAAATGTTGAAAAGAACTCCAGTATTCTCAGACAAAATTCAAGAAGACATTGGATCTTTTAAATAAGAGCATCTTTTAGATAACCAAGATGCAGGGGCCTCACCCCAAAGACTGTCTCTGGACTTCACACTTCCAAAGGAAAGTGATTTTCCATGTAAATTAGATTTCCCTGGTGGAAGTTGCTGACCTGGGGTGTCAGGCTTTCCCTCACACAAATGCCTCCTGGGATGGTTTTACTGTCCCCTGGCTTCCTGCCGTCTGGAGCAAGATGATTTGGGACAAACCTCTACACAGCCACTCAGAGGCCGCCTTGCCCGTAGCAGATTGCCTTGCTTTGTTTTTCTTCTTTCCCTCAAGTAGGTGCTTCCCTGCCAGAGATTCCTAGGGGCACTTTCCAAGATAACTGCCTGGACTTAATTTCTTGTCCCAGGGTACCCTTCAGAGGGACCCAGCCTTGCACACAAGCCAAGCTGTCACTAACTATGAGAATAGTTGCAGGCTGTGTCTCCTGCCCTTGTCCTTCCATAGCATGTTACTTCATGCAATACAACAAAGTGAAGGTGAAAATCAGGAAAATGGTCAGGAAGACGTGGATCTGGGAGCACGGTGGATACAACTCAGGTTGGATAACAGGTGCAGAGAGAAACAGGCCCAGGAGGCAGAGCAATCCAGAAGGGAAGTCGTCAGGGAGAAAAAATGACAGAGAGTGATTTCATTGATGTCATCATTCCTTTAAAGTGTTAGAACTTAGGAATGTGGTAGAAGAACTCAGTGAAGAAAAACAAGGCAATTAGAAACTCCAGAAAAACCAAAAAGCTATAAACAGAAGGAAATGCAATTATCACACAAGATTTTACTTTGCAGCGAATAAGAAACAAAGCACATAATGCAAATATGGTTCAATGAATTCCTAAGTTTTAGAATCAGTCTTGACAGAAATCAGACATACTTAATTATGATTATGGAATAGAATGCAAATGGCATGAAACTTGACAATATAAGAATAAAACATAGAATTTGGAAGGTGGGAGGAAGAGTTGATGAAAAAATGGACAGATAAAGGGTATAACAATGTCATCTTATGAAGTGGGGAACCAAACATTCCATAGTTTGACTTCTGGCTGCGTGGAAGAAAGTGGTCAACATGAGAACAGGGATGGCCCAGCAGGTGTCGGCCAGACGTGCAACGGGAGCTGTGAGGGAAGTGAGCTGGACTCTCCCACTGTGGACAGTCTATAAATAATGCCAAAAATCCACAAATCAACAAAGAGTGCCACTAAGAGATACAAAAATAGCCAGAAGAACTAATAATAGAAACAATTACAGTGGGGACTGTGTGGTGGGAGCAGGGTGAGAGCTCTGAGGCTTTTTGCCATTTGATTAAAAGTCAACATTTGCATATGTTGCTCTTGTAACAGTTTAAAAGTACAGTTCAAAATTTTTGGTAATTTAGTGATCCTACAAGTTATCTTTTTTTTTTTTTTTGCTTTCACTGGGCAGTTCGCTTTAAATCTAAATGTACACGGGTTTTAATTGCCTGCCAGTCGGGTGGCACCTGCCACTGACCCTCTCTTGTGATGGGTAATTGAGAACTGACTCTGGGCAGGAACAAAGCACTTAAAATAACTGTGTGCAAGAGAGTGACACATCAGCTCGTCTAGGTAACTAATTCCTAACAGGGGATGCTTTCATGATGGCATTTTCCATGACACCTGCTTTGATGAGGAGTCTCCAAAAGGGCAGTGAGTGGCCGGTGGCCTGGCTGGTGGCCTGTCCTGCCTTCTGGGATGGCCCCTGGACTGCAGCCTGCCTGATGTGTGGACCCCGCCTCTCATGCCACAGCTTTGCTAATTAGCCTGACCTGAACCATCCTCATTATATCCACATCTCCTGATAACACTCAAACTTGCTTCCCTCAACACGGTGGCAATGAGGAGGTCCAGCTCTATTTTTGGCTTTAATAAATGGAGCCTTTTTCCTAAACTGCAGAAATAGACAGTAAAAGGTACCAGTACAAATCAACTCAGAAGTAGAGGGTAGAAGTGGGCACTGAGAAAGCCACATGCTTCCAATGCCGCAGCACGGAACTTAACGGTTTGTAATGACACCCTGACTTTGCTGTTTGGGTTGGTGCACACTTCCTGGTGATTAATTAGGGGAAACTGGGAATCATCATGAAGTCGAAGAATTCACTACTCTGAAAGTGACTCTGGGTTCATACTTGCTCCCTCATTTCCAAATTGAGACTTTTGAGGTCCATCCAAGATGAAATAAAGCCATCTTCCAAACCATCCCCATGATTGCAGGTCAGGTGTCTGCTCCATGTCACTGCAGCCCCCGGTCACCCTGGAACTCTACTCTGGTTTAAAAGTCACATCGTTAGGGCATCAGCCTGGACGTGTGAGGACAGACTACTTGCTGACATGGCTCTCTCAGGGGGGTTAGCTGTTTACAATGCTATGGGCAAAGGGTTTTTCTTCCTGCAGCACAATGCTTTAGAGAAAAATAGCGAACAGTAAGATGGAGCCTTCAGAACGCCAGAGAACATAGCTCTGGGGAGGAGGTGCAGCTGAGTTGCACAATGTGAAACCTGGAAATCAGGCTGATCCACCACTGACCACAGCAGGCTTTGGGTTTGACGGTGGCTGTTGAATATTGAGAATTCCGTGTTCATTAACTGCAGAGGAGAAGCATTTGATATCCTATTGTCTGTAGGGTCTGCTCAGTAACATCCAGCCAGACCACAGCCACCTCTGGGAAGCTTCAGAAGGCACGGGCACCCAGAGGCAGGGCTGTCCTGGTGACACGCCCTCCTGATTACACACCAGGGTGGGCACCAGGCAGTCAGGTGCAGGTGAAATGGCACAGACACAGGCACACTGGAGCTGGCTGCACACGTGGAGCTGCTGATGGTGGGGCTCAGCCGGGCTAATTCCTGCCCCATTCCTAAAGTCACCAGGTGTGATGGCCACAGGCCCCGAAGCCCCTGCAGAGAGGCCAGAGGGATGTGGGGGAGAAGAAGGACAAGAGCCAGCTCCACTGCCCACCTGCACTCTGTCCTGGTACTTCAGAGGACTGTTGGAGGATGACTCCTGCACCCAGTTACACGCCACCTGGCTGCATGTGCAGAATAAATGTCAACAGGCCGGGAAACAACAGAACCCTTCCTGGAGCAGCCTGTGTGGGGACAGACAAAGCCCACGACCTCCCTGTGCATCCCACAAAAGACCTTTACCGTTACTTTACTACCTAAAAGAGCAGGTATTTTTAAATAAGGGAATGAAACAGGTAGGAAATTGAGAAAACATAAAGTTATGGAAACCGACAGTCACGTCTGGCATCCTTGTGACCAGTCTCAGTGAGTTTGGCATCACAGTAACGGCACTTC
>NW_003852621.1:1265283-1273187 GCF_000181295.1 Otolemur garnettii
TGGGTAGACGTCCTTCTCCTGTGTGTCTGAGTGAAACTCCTGGGTAGACGTCCTTCCCCATGAAATGCTGTGTTCCTTAGCAGCTTGAGATAGCCTGACAGGCAGAAATCCAGCCCTCATGTTTCACACACAGAAAGCATTTAAATATTAACATATTCTCTGGAATTGGCTTTTGCCCCTTCTTGTTCATGTTCATGTGTGAGGCTCTTAATTTACTTTCTGAATTAGTCTTTAATTGAGATTTTTAGTTTCCTGTTGAATACCTATGTAAGATTTTGTTCTTCAAATTGCATAATTGGTTTTTATTTTAAACTTCTGTTATTTGTTTCTAATATTCTTTTAGTTTCCCTAAACTGTGGTAGAAACACATCATTCAATAAATCCATTAAGAATTTCTTTGAACACTGCATGTGATTATTTTCTATAAAATAATTGGTCATCACTCTAAGAGACGGTAAAGTCTCTGGGGTTCCAGGGTCGTCTGCTTTGTGGCAATTGATGTACGGTTCACTCAGGAGGCTCCACATATACAGAGCTCCCCTCTGCTCCGTCTGTTGCAGGCTGAGACACCGGTTCATCCTGATACCTTTTAAATTTCTCCCTGAATTTCCAACAATTTTCCTACTGCAATAGCTCCCGAGGCTCCTCACTGTGTGCCATGCTGTCGGTTTGAAGACCCTTCTCGGTCTACTCTTGGGTCCCTTGACCTTGGCTGTGGTGGGTGTTGGTACCTGGTGGGTGACTGGGTGACCACTGCAGGCGTCCACACCCTCCCCAGTGAGGAATGACCCCACACGGGGGGCCATCGATGGACCACCCTTTCTGCTTAGGGTGGACGAGAGAAGGAGGCTGTCCTTTACTTTATGTCCACATGTATTTCATTTCAACTTTTAAAACAATCTTCATACACTCCTAATTTTTTTTAGACGTAACAAAACATTTTATAGAGCAAAATAATTTAACTTTCCTTCACATACATGCCTCTTACTTCCCTCCAGTTCTGTAGGCCCTGTGTGCCCTGTGGCCACTTAGTGCTGCAAATTTTAAGTTCATCTTCAGAAGAAGGAGGTTCTGCTTCTCAGGCCACTGTGCAATTCGTCACCCTGATGGGACAGGTGAAGGTGAGAGTGCCAGCATCTTTGGGGAGCCGGAGAGGCCTCACGAAAGAGGGCAGAGGAGCAAGGAGTGGAGCCTAGCACCCGGGTCTGGACCCAGGGCTCCACACATGTCAGTGCCTGCTGGGCAGGAGCAGGGTCTGGAGGAAGGCGCCACAGGCTTGTTGCCCTGCTCAGGGATCAGGAGGGAAGAAAGTGGCCACAGCCACTGGGCCCCTTCTGTCCTTAGCCAGTGTTATGGCTGGTGGAGCTCTGAGGAGCCCACGGCCAGTGGTGAGTGGTGCAACGGCGGGAAGGCTGGGCAGGTGCAGAGGGAGCATCTTACAGAGCCCTGCACCTGTTCCTGTGACTAGCAAGAATAGAAAAGAACCTCCCTAATGTGAAGAAGCAGATCTGGGACACCAGCTGCCTAAGACAGGACGCAGGCAGAAGTGCCTGTTCTCCCTGTGATGTACACCACCAGTCTCCAGGTCTCACAGAGAGACAGTGATCAGGAAGCATGTGGTCAGCACGAGACAGAAAACCAGCCAGTGGGACAGAGCGGGGCCCAGAGACAGACCATACTCACACAGACAACTAACATACATTGCTGAAAGTGAAAGTGATTCGATGGCATCACACTGATGGGATATCTGTATGGGTAAAGACACAACTTGAATTCTATTTTACATTATATTCAAATATTGAGATTAATCATAGACTTAAAAGTAAAAGTTGCATAATTTCTAGGGGAAACTTAGGAGAATATCTTTATGACCTGACATATACAAGTATTTCTTAGAAAACAAAAAGCATAAAATATAATCATGTTACATCTTAGTTCATCAAAATTTAAAAAATTAGGCTATCAAGAGATATCACAAAGAAAATAAAGGCTAGAAGACAGACTGGGGAAATATCCATGACAAACATCTGACAGTAACTGGAGTTCGTCGTATGTAAAGAGTGTCTGCAATCTAACAACAATAGACGAACAATACAAAAAGGCAATCTACTCACAGTGACACTTAATGATAATTACTTGGCAAATAGTCACATAGAAAATGCTTAGCAATTATTTTCAGGAATATGCAAATTAAAACTGCAATAAGATGATTCCACATACATAGACATCAGAATAGCTACAATTAAAGTTAAAAAAATGATAACACCAAATGGAGGCAGGGATTTGGAGCAACTAGAACTTTCATACAGTGTCCCTGGGAGTATTAAAATGTGCAACCTTTTTGGAGATATTTTTGCAGTTTCTTCAACACCAATCACACAACGACCTGTAACTCAGCAATTATGCTGCTAGATTTCTGCCCACAAGAAATACAATTTATTTTGACAAAAGAACTGTGCAGGGGGAAAGGGGACTGAAGACCCCATTCTTAGCAAGGGAAAACACCTTCCAGAAAAGGTGAAAAATAAAGAAATAAGCTGAGCAAGGTAGAAAAAAGAAAAGCCAGCAAGTTTACCTTTAAACCAGCTGCCACTAACTTCTTATCTAACAGTTTCCTGGAAGCCTGGCCTGTAGGGGTACAGCTTACAAACACCCCAAATGGCTGTAGAGGAAACTGCATGCAAGGACTGAGCAGAAAGATTAACTAGGCCGTTTTCTGCCCAGTCAACAGCCAAAGAAAATGCTCCTTGTGGAGATTGTGTTTGGCTGGGGCAGGGATCAAGGGAACAGCTTGAGCCCTGAAATATGGGCAGGAGGGCTTATATCCCTTATTGCAGAGGAAGACCCTGTATGGTGGTGATGAGAGAAAAATTTCTCTCTCCCACGGATTCTTCAGAGGAGACTGACGCCAGTGGCATTTACTCCACAGTGAACTAGCGGAGTTTAACACCTCCTTACGAATCTCTGTGTGTGACTTCAGACAGGGGCTGCCCCCACACAAGGCTCAGGTTCTGGATTTCTCAGGGCTGCTCAGACCCTTAAAGTTAATGCTTATAGAAACAGTAGGAGCTGACACGCTCACTCAGAGAAACTGCTGGCTTTTTTGTTCCCTTCCTCAGCTTACCCTTTGGCCTAATGACAAATAGCCTTCAATAAAAGCGAGTGGAACTGACACTCGGGGCCACCACTGGAAAAGTGAGCGGTGTCCCCTGAGTTCCCACCTTTGAGGATTCTAGTCTGTGTGTCCTGCTACTTTCTTTCTTCTCATTTCTAACTTTATATTTCTTCAGTGGGTCGCTGTCAGATCCACGGGTCTTAACGGATCCTGCTCCCCCCCCCGGCCCCCCCACCCCGGGCAGTATCCTGGCAGAACTATACAAAAATGTTCTCAGTAGCTTTATTTGTAATATCAAAAGAAGTAAAGAGAAAAGTGGATTAAGTAAGTCCTGGGCATTCACAGGATGGGATAAGAAGCAATAGGAAAGTTAGAAGCTGCGTTTCATGTGGCAACTGGATAAAGCTGATGGCGCCACTCTGAGCCACCGAGCCGGAGACAAGAGGAGGACGGAGCCTACAAGCCCATCATGTGAAGCCCGGGAGCAGGTAAAACTAATCTGTGGTGACAAAAGGGCTTGCCTTGTGGCAGGGAGGTGGCTGTGGAGGAGAGCAAGGTACTTTTTGGAGGTTGTGAGGAGGTTCAGGATTTTTATGGGTTACACGGATGGTGCATCTGTCAAATCTCATCAAGTCGGACATTTACAATTTGTGCATTTTGCTGTATGTAAATTGTAACTAAAAAGAAAACAACCCTGTAAATATTGAAATCTGGCTACAGGCTTCTTTTATCACTTTGATGGGTTAGCATGTCTAGAGCTATTTTCTGTGCAGTCAAGGCCTCAGAAAATGGGTGACTCTCTTGATGACACTGGGAGCTGGCGTTTCCTTTGTCACTGTGGGAGCAGAGAGTTACGTCTGTGGAAAAGAAAAGCCTAACTATTCCCTGTGGCTCTGTATTAGAATTAGAGGTGCTGGCAAACTCGAGATTTCATTTTAATAATGGAGGCATATGGATACGGGCTTACGGAGGGTCTGTATCTGCATCCACACCTGTCTTTTCCTGCTTCTGTCTGTGGGGAGAGCCAGGACACGGTGGCTGCAGTGAGCACCCTGAGAGCCCAGGTCTTGGTCCCCAGGCACCTTTCTCCACTAACAGGGCAGGGGCCACCAAACATGCTGACTCCAGGCGGATGCAGGCCAAGTCCAGGGCACCTGGTTTTGCAGGAAGGTGAGAAACTGACCAAAAACTTACAGGAACTGCTCTAATCATATGTTTAAAGTGAACGTTCTCAAAACTTAGTTACCTAAAACAGCCCTGCTAGGGTTTGGAGATGGTTTCCTGGAAAGTAGTACATTGCCTTAGAATTTTACTTTTGTGCAAAGTGAGAAATGGACTTAGAGTGGCCCAAACCACAGGGCTTTATGTCCCCCCCAGGGAGTGGCCCAGAGTGGTGTGACCAGTGCAGGCTGAGCTGCCCATTGGTGGGGGTCACCATGGTCACTGGATAATTGCCAGGTTTAAGGCTGCATGTCCATACTGGGGAGAGGAGGAGGTAACTGTGAGCTATGCCTGTCCCTTTTCTAAAAATCAGTGGGTTCCTGGGAAGCCCCACAGAAATCCTCTTCCATGCTCTGGCTAGAACTGGTCTCATGCAGAGCCACAGCTGTGAGAGGTGCTGGGCAGCAGAGCCCTGGCCATTAAGAAAGTGCCTTTGGGGAGAGGCAGGCAAGTGCCTCTGGGAGAGAGAAGGGAGAATTGGAAATGGCACTGGGGTTAACACACCAGTGGCAGGTGCCCCACTGACAGCAGAGAGGAAATGGATCTGAAGTCATCACAGCACCCTGGGGCACCCAGCGTCCTGCAAAGTAACTCCTTCCACGGCCCTCAAAGTAACCTCCAGTGTCCTGAGGTCCGCACGTGCGTTCCTGGGAAACCCCAGAATGTGGCTGCCACAGCCCCTGCCTGGTAGTCAGAATCTAGCTGTGAGGTCGAGACAGTCTAACAGGCTTCTCTACCCGATCCCCCTGCACATGGCCCGAAGCATCGATTCTCTTTATTTTTCTCAACACTTCACTTGGTCCTTCTGCTCCCAGCTTACTCTTTCCCAGGAGAACAAAGGCGCACTCGTGCCCAGCGGGTGTGAGTCCCACGATGTCCATGCTCTTGCCTTGCCCGGAGTCTCAGAGCCACTGGTCTCCCCCGCACGGCCTTTCCCTCTTTGCCCTGGTCTCTCAGCCTCCTGCCCCCACTGATGTGCCTTCTCCTTCCTCCCCACGTCCAGCCTCCTTTCCAAGACTGACCCTAAGCCCAGCAGCTGTTGTCCCTGACCCTCCCAGCCTTAGGCTCCTCACGCCTGTCCTGGGGGTGTCACACGGCTGCTGGAACTAAGTGCCCAGCCCCCGTGGCTGAACTCACCTCCCAGCATTCTGGGGAGTTCCTCAGGCTGACTGCCTTACTTCTGCACATGTGTGTGGCTGGAGAATATTGCTCAAGGGTAGACTATGATAAAACTGCACCTATGTGCTAAAAACCAAAACTATGAGGAAGGTGCGATGATATTTTGATGCATCAGCTCGGTTGTGTCCTAGTCCCCGACTGTCCCACCAGGCACTACTCCCAGTGTTAAGGAGAAGGTCCTGGCTGATATGGTTAAAGCCCATAATCAGTTGACTTTGAGTGAGGGAGGCTGTCCTGGAGCATCGGGGAAAGTCTGACCCAGTTACTGGAAGCCCCCAGGACACAGCCTCCCTGAGGAAGAAACACCTCTGCAGATGCAGCTCCAGCTGGGCACCCAGGTCAGCCGCCGCCCCGTCGCGGTGTCTGTGTCCTGCCAGGAGACTGATAGAAAAGTGTGTAAGATGCTGAGAGGGGAGATTAAATGTCATGCTAAAAAGTTACTCAGCTCAAGAGAAGGCAGTGCTAGAGGATGAAAAGGTGCAGTGCGGCAGGACCCGTAGGGGACAGCTAGCCTGTGGTGAGGGCCGGCCAGCTATGCTGACAATAAATGGGGATGATCTAAAGGTTCGACTGGAAAAGTGGAGATTCTCAGGCGAGATAGAGACGAACAAGACAAAGCAAGATCCAACTCGCTGATATCCACGGTAAACACACTGAGAGACCCAGATATGTTAAATGGAAGTAAATAAAAGACATATGAAAATGCTAATTTTAAGGAGGGTGGCATGGCCGTGTTAACACAACACAAATTAAACTACAAAAAAGACCGAGATAAAGAGGAAGTCCCACATAGCAGCGAGACAATCCCCAAATTGCACACCTCTAACAGAGCTCCAAAGCGCAGGGCCCCACACGGATGGAGTCAAAGGAGAGAGACTAGTCTGCCGCCTGCTCCAGGATTTAACATTCCTCTCCCAGTGTGAGTAGAGCAAGGAGACAGAGAAAGAGTAGAAATACACACCAGTGCAGCAACCCCATCACCAGCTCGATCTGAGCAGCAGCGTGGATTCCTCCTCCCAACAGGGGTCGGGCACACGCTCTTCACGGGCCCACAGAACACTCACCCAGAGCCTGCGGGCGGGCAGAGCAAACACGGGTTCCCCACGTGTGCCGGTGATACCGGAAAAGTGGCACCCCAGCCAGCTCAGCCGAGTGGGGCTTGGGGACCTGCCACCTCTGTCTTGGTGGCAGCAGCCGGCAGAGGAACCAGCATGTTGGAGCAAGTGGTAGGGAGCTTCCCTCCCCCACCAGAGGCTCCAGTAGAGCATCGCTAGAGGACCTGCTGGCTCTGCCTTGGCAGCAGCTGGCACAGAAACTAGCAGGCTGGAACCAAAGGGGAAGCTTTCCTCTCCCAGGGGAGGCTCCAGTAACAAAAAACCTGGGCCCATCAGGGGAAAACACTGGCAATTCCTCCAGTGCATCCCTGATTAGTCCATTTTCAATCCTGCTCCTGACTGGTCTATTTTATAGACCAATCACAGCTAAGCTATTACCCCTATATAAGACCGCTGAGCAGAGAGCCTGGGAGTAGATCTTTGCAGACCTTCGAGGAAGATAGAGCAGAAGAATAAGACTTCAGCGAGCTATTGCAGAACTTCGAGGAAGAAAGAGTGAGAGCTGTGGCACTTCTATTGCTGATCCTGCTCTATAAAGAGGCTTGGCTCTTTATAGGAGCTGTAACACTTCTACTGCTGACCCTCCTCTGCAAAGAGGCTTGGTCCTTTGTAGGAGCTGTAACACTTCTACTGCTGATCCTGCCCTGCAAGGAGGTTTGGCTCTTGTAAGAGCTGTAATAGTACCTCTGTAAATAAAACCTCACTGTTCATTCTATGGTCCATCGACTCATTCATTGAATCGTAGAGACCAAGAGCCTGGAAATCCAGTGTTAGAAATCCAGTATCACCAGGACTAAACTGCACCGAGTATGCTCTCTGACCACAGCAGACATCAGTGAGGAATTCCTACAGCTCAGTCAGTGACAAAAGGCAAAGCAAGGCAAACCTTCAGTGCTTTGGGCCTACTGTTTCCAAAAGCACTTTATAAAGATCTCATTATGAATGGTCAGAATGCACACATGAAAACGTCACATATCCATTAAAATATCAGAAGTGAAAGGAACTGAAAACACCAAGTATTGGTAAAGATACAGAGTAACGGTAACGCTCATGTTTTTCTGGTTGAAATTTAAAATTGTTTGCTTTCAAAAACAGATTGCAGTTCCTTCCACATTTTCAAATATACTTACTAGACAAGCTGCAGTTCTCTATACAGACATTTATCTAAAAGCCAGGAAAGCACGTGTCCTCAGGATGACTTATGGATGAATCCTCCTAGAAGCTTCAGTTGTAATAGTCAAGACCTGAAAACGATTCAAATGCTCTTTAAGATA
>NW_003852621.1:1273527-1278420 GCF_000181295.1 Otolemur garnettii
TCATCGAATTGACTGATCTGTATACTGAAAATTAGGAATGCTTTACTGTATATAAAACACACTTCAGTAAATTATAACTTCATAAAGTTTTTTCCTACATTTTAAGATAGTGAATTAGTACAAACCACAAGTGAGGGGTGGATGGGAAAGTCATTGCAGGACATATTGGCCCCATGGTGCAGGTGAGGACAGGTCTAAGACCCACCCCAAAGCTGAACACACACCATCTGTCAATGGACACGTGGCATCTTAAGCCTCTGTAACTGCAATTTTAAGTGAAGATAGTCAGCATCAGTTCATGTTGATAGATGACAGTGGATTCCCAGCCAGCTGAGCTGAGCTAGAGGACCCGCTTCCTTAGCTGTGGCGGCAGCGGAAACAATGGTTTAGGGGAAGGGGCATAGGAGGGTCCAGGAACCAGAGGGGCCAGACAACTGCTGGGGAGACACCAGCACCTTAGGTCTTCCTCCCTGTGCATTTCTGGGTGAACTGGGAATCCCACATTTTCTAGGCCTGGTCAATTTCATGTAGGTTTCCTAGGCTTGAATGAAAGGGATTGTAGCCATTCATTAACTGAGTTCCACCAGGCTAAATGTATCAACTGAGCTCCAGCTGAACATAACTTTAGAGGATCCACGCCCCCTAACTGTAACAATTGAATTCTGGCTAAACAACCCCGAATTCTGGCTAAATAACCCCACGGGGCAATGTAGACCTCTGAGCAGAGAGCCAGGGAGAGACAGAGAGAGGGAGCAGGAGAGCTTCCCCCAGCCCCTTCTCTCTGCCAGAGCTCTGGTGTTTTTCTATTCTTTTCTTTTATGTAAATAAATCCTGTCTTACCACTGATCTGTGGTCCGTGGATTCATTCTTCAAATCACCAAGACCAAGAACCCACTGCAGACAAAATTCCGGTTTCAGCGTCAAGAGTGGACACTGACACCATGTCCCTGTCTGAATGCAGCTGGGCTTGGAGCAGCCAGCCAGCCAGCCACTCCTTGCTGGTGGGACATGGACCGCACAGCTCCTTGGAGCTCAGGTTGGCAGTTTCTTATAAAGCCAAAACCACAAATAGCAATGGGGCTGCAAGGGAACTCTTGGCAGTGCCTTCTGGAGAAGTGGAAACCATGTCCACACAGGACCCATGCACACGTGTTCATACATGGTGTATGATTTCGTTTATACAACATTGTTGAAATGACAGAATTTTAGAAACAGAGTTGGGAGTTATCTGGGGCTATGGTCAGGGTGCAGGGCTGGGGGGCAGGGGAGTGGTTGAGGCTGTGGAGGCAGCAGGGGGTCCTGGCGGTGAGGAAATGGTCAGTGGCTTGCCTGGCAGTGGAGACAGTGTAGATGGCTCTCTGGTTACTTCTGGCAATGTCAGGGGGATTAATACTTATGTCAGTAGAAGTTCCATTTAATGGATATTGACCTAATGATGTTCGGAAATGTTGCTTCTCCCCTTTCCTGTACCCCGTACCTGAGCCCACCCCAAAGGGCAGACACCATCCCTTCCCTGCCTGAGCTGTGTGGCCTGGAGGCACCCAGCAGACTCTCCCAGCTCCTGAGAAATGGGAAAATTTACCTGATGGGCAGGATGTTAATGACAGAGCCTGAGCAGGCCACCAGAAAGTTTATTTTGGACAAGGGTTTTATGCATTTTTTATTGTCTCTTCAGATTTTCCAAGCTTTAACTCTCATTGAAAACTCTCGGAACAGGGGTCCTATGGTCTTCTCTGCCAATCACTGACGTCTTTATTTCACAGAAATTCTTCTTGCCTGTTGTGATCCCTCCTGCTGGAGCTTTCCCTGCCAGCCACGTCTGTCTCTGTTAACGTTCCCTGGAAGACATTTGAGTGAAGAAAGTGAGAGACGGCCAGAAAATAGCCCTGTGGCCCACAGTTCCTGTTGGACTCTCTGGGGTTTGATGGGCGGTGCTGCCCCTGCTTTGCAGACAGTGAGGTCCTGAGTGATCATACCTTCGGGAGGGGGCATCTATCTTCCCAGGCACAGTGGGCATGGTGGAGCTGCCCGCCTCAAGCCCAGGCACCTGCCCTACGATGCTCTTTGGGGCTCAGGACCCGGAACTCCTGAGAAGGAAGCTTGTGCTCTGCCCCAGGTTGGTGACCCTAGCTCAGCCCCCAGCCTGGCCTCCCTGACCCCTCCTTAGATCAGGCCTCTGGGGCTCCTGCCAGCTCCTCCTGGTGCTGTTACCTGCCTGTGATTTATGGCCTCCAGTCTGGGTGCCCTGAGGTCACTCTTGTTAGGACGATCACCTTCTGAGCTCTATGTCCTGCAGAGAGCATTTATTGCCAGATGGGAGCTGTCCCTGGGGTCACAGAGACAACAGCCCCCAATCCATCTCCCAGGGCTGCACCTGTCATCCATTTGGTGTGGTGTCAGGTACCTCCGTGCAGCCTGTGGGTTTAAGGAAGGTTGAAACTGAGGGCCCTCAGTGGTGGGACAGTCACTTGTGTGTCCCTGTGCCCAGCACCTGACCCTCACCAGTCTCTGAATGTCTCAGTCTCTGCCCATCTCTCACTCCTTAAAGCCCCCAAACTGCCACTTTGCTCAGTGTCTCCAGAGTAAGTTTATGGCTGGGAACTGGATGTTGTCATTTGGAATAATGTATTCAGCTTGCACTAGCAACTGACAGTGACGGATGTTCCGACTTCTCCAGACAGGGGGTGCACACCCCCTAGACATGGTGATGTCACTGAAGGCCCCAGGACGGGCCAGTGTCCCCTTAGCTTTGGGAGCCTCTGAATCCCACCTGGCTCTGCAAGTGCTGTTACCTAGGTGGCCACACCTGCTTCTTTGCTACCCTGGTTGTTACAGGGACATGTGACCACCTCCTAGTTCACATATTGGCCACTAGCCTGAGAGGAATCTGTTGTCCCCGGAGATTTCTAGAAAGCAGAGGCCATAAGAGCCAAATCCAAAGGACCCAAAAGGACAGTGTGAGCTTGGCTGATTCTCTTGTTCCTGCATGGGTCAGTCCCTGAGGACACTTATCCACGTCACCAGCAAATGTGGGAGAACTCGGAAGGCATAGCCCAGGGCTGTTCATGGGCTCTCTGGACGTGTCCATGTCTACCAAAGTCCAGACACAAGTTCTCCCCAGCAGTGGGGAGGGATGCCGCTTCCCAGGCAGCAAGGTGGCGGGAGTGCCATGGCTGAGAGCAGAGACTTGGGGCCCAGGCCTCCCGGTCAGCCCCACCCTGAGTGTCTTACAGTCTGACCCTCTCTCCCCGCTTTCCTGATTGGGAACTGGGGCTGCAGGGTTACCTGTGTCACAGGGTTGCCCCGAGGTTAAAAGGAACTCATTTAAACACGGCCCTGGAAACCTCGCTGGCACTGAAGAAGCACCCTGTGAACTGTGGGTGAGGTTGCTCTGCTCTGGATGGGGAGGAGGAGGCTGAAAGGACACGAGACTGGAGCCCCCCAGAAGTCCCTGCCCTGCCCCAGGACCCAGCAAGGCTGACAGGGGTCCCAGGTGGCCCAGACTCTGAATTCCATGAGGCAGTATCAGCTTGGGGTGAGTTTCACCAAGCTTTCTTGTTGGTCTACTTACATATAAAACCTTCCTTTTTATGCAGGCTGGATTTGCTGAGGTGCTTTGAGAAATGGAACCCGCCTCTGGTCAGGAGTGCCTTCCTGGGCCTTCACCTGCTGTCTGCCAGTTAAGGGCTCTGGTGCTGCCCAAGGCTGGATGAGATGGGCGTGGCCTCCCAGAGAGGAGGCAGGTGACAGGCACAGGATGGGCACTCTTGGGTACGGACAGCCCACTCACGGGCCTGCATCTCCTGTGCAGCCCAGCGGGGTGGGACAGCCTGGGAAGAGACCCTCTATGGGCTATACAGGGGCAGACAGGCCCAGCCCTGCTGGCTGGAACCCTCAGGCACATTCACTCAGAGGGTCCCCAGGCTGTGGGGGCAAAAGGAACTCCTTTCCTGCCATCGCCTCAGCTGCCCACCCCACCCTGGATGTACACCTGGCCTGTGCTCCAGGCAGGAAGCCCGGTTCACGTCCTTGGTGAGAAGCCTGTGAGCCCCAGGTCAGCTCTCAGGAATCACCCAGCCTGACTTTGGAAGGTTCAAAAGTATGACAGCTAGATATTTTTAATACTTTTGGTTTTAGCCAAGGCAGCTTTCTTGTTGGGCTACTTACATATGAAATCTTCCTTTTTGTGAAGGATAGATTTCCTCTGTAGAGGAAAAAAACACCCCATCCATCCCTCAGGGCGCTGATGTGCTCAACACTCTCTGATACGTGATGTCAGCAAAGCCCTTTCTCGTCCTGTTGGCTACAAATTGAGCCCACCTGCGACAGCTCTCTGTCTTTCTGATGCCAGCAATGTCTCTGGAATCCTTCCAGCTTTCATGGTTAAACTAGTCAGACTGACTAGGTATTCCCAAATCTAAAGCATTTAAAGGAAGAATAATGATATTTTCTAAAAAAATGCCTCACTTAAAATGTAAAAGTCACATGTCTAGATTTTAACTAAAAATTACTGGACATGAAAAGGAACAGGAAAATATAACCCACAGCTAGATAAATCAGTCACTAACTAGATAAACCAGTCACTGGGAAGTGATAAAACCCACAGCTAGATAAACCAGTCACCGGGAAATGATATAACCCACAGCTAGATAAACCAGTCACTAACTAGATAAACCAGTCACCAGGAAATGATATAACCCACAGCTAGATAAACCAGTCACTAACTAGATAAACCAGTCACCAGGAAACATATAACCCACAGCTAGATAAACCAGTCACCGGGAAGTGATATAAGCCACAGCTAGATAAACCAGTCTCCGGGAAGTGATATAACCCACAGCTAGATAAACCAGTCACGGGAAATGATATAACCCACAGCTAGATAAACCAGTC
>NW_003852621.1:1278740-1282860 GCF_000181295.1 Otolemur garnettii
TGATATAACCCACAGCTAGATAAACCAGTCACGGGAAGTGATATAACCCACAGCTAGATAAACCAGTCACCGGGAAATGATATAACCCACAGCTAGATAAACCAGTCTCTGGGAAATGACAGAGGTGGAGGACATAGAGACAAGCACCTTAAAACAGCAAATACAGAGATGCCCACATACTCCAGGGGCTTGAGGGAAACAGGTAACAGACCCCTCACCAGCTGAGACCTGGGAGGTGCTGACGGAAGCCTCTGTAGACCCACCACCTGGAAATAGAAAGTAAAATATCTGAAATAAAAAGCACACAGAAGGGGCCAAGTGACAGTGCAGAACCAGGTACTCTTAGAAGAAGAAAAGGTTAGTGAACTTCAAAACAAGAGAAAGTATTTCTGGAATACTGTCAGTCAGCTTCAGGAAAATGTTACATAGTTTAAAATGTATATAAGATGGTGGAAGGATCACAAGACATTCATAAGACTATGGTTGAAAATTTCCCACATATGATAAAAATATAAACCCACAGATGAAAGAAGCTCAAGCAATACCAAGCAAGACAAACATGAAGAGATCATGCTGGTCACAGGGTCACCAGATTGTGAGCAAGTGGGAAAGGGACCATCTTTGAAGTAGCCGAGGGAAGAGCGGCATTGGCTGCAGAAGAACCAGGGTGATGGTGACAGCAGAGGACAACGGATGGCATTTCTGAAGTGTCCAAAAAAAAAATGTTGTCCACTGAGCATGCTGGACCAGACAGTCTTTACTTCAAAAATGAAGGTGATTTATTGCAAATGTGCAAAACAACCTCTGAAGATGGGTTTGGAGAAAAAGGAGCTGAGCCAAGTCACTGGAAAAGCAAAAAAGTGATGTGTGGGCGCGTCCGCCAGTTGGGAAGGTTGTTTCTGGAACAGTGTGAGTTAGCAGTTCTGACGCTGCTGCACGTGTGTGCAGGAGTCTAACGGTGACCACGAGGGCAGGTGGTCTGTCAGCGGTCTCGCTGGTGGAGCAGGAGTCGGCAGAGAAGCATGAGCAGGAGCTGGGATGATCCACATGCATTATGAGAGCTGTAGTCATCTCTGAACTCGCATCTACCTTGGCGTAGACACATGTGGTTATATACAGAAATATTTACAGATAACGCACATGCAAATGGGTCAATAAACACACGCATTCTGTCTTTTTCTATCATGTGAGAAGGTCCAGGAGCAATGACAATTCAGGGCCAGTACGCACAGCTGTGCCCAGAGCTTTGTGTATGAGATCATTCTCCAGTAACAGGAACCAGGGGTTCTTGGAGAGATGGTGAATTGAAGAACTGAGCATAGAATACACAAGGTGAGCCTGGAGCAGCTGGTAGGGCCCCAAAGTAAGAAAGTGCTGAGAAAAAAAGCCAACCACAGTGGTGAGTACGTGTCAGGTGGCCACAGGAGCCAAATGAAAGGGCAAAGAACCCAAAGTCATGGTGATTTTAAGAGCAATGAACAAGGTAGTGATGGATTATAATCCTTGTATGAAATAGATGTCCACTTATTCACACGGATCCAGTAAATGATCAGAGCGATAGATAAATAGGGGAGAGGCAAATCTCCCCTGCATCATTCAAAAGTGCTCAGGGAGCTAGTTGGCCCTCACGGAGATGAGCTACCACTCCACTGCTAAGTGTAAGCTGTGCACAGTGACCTCCTGAAGACTTCAAGACTACAGGATGAAAGGGAGGAAGAGTAGATGCATGTCGACAACTCTGAATGACAACAGGCACTGTCTTGGGCAGGTGGTCAAAGGCAGCACCCCCAGTGATAACTCACATGGACACACGTACTGTTGTTGTAAGCTCCTGTCCCCCCAGGTCCCCCTGCCTTCTCCCATTCCCCCACCCTACAGGCCTTCCCGGCCAAGTTCCCAGGCCCCCTCCTTCCCCCTAGGGTTGCCAAGATCAAGCTTCAGAACAAGGAAGAAAATTCCCAAGTTTCACAAAACCCTTAGGTTCTCAGTAGACGAACAATGGTGGAAAATTCACCGAGACTTGATTAATTACTGTTATATAACCATAACCATTGTGATATCAGATGTATCCATTGTCAACCAAAGCTGTATTAATTATTGTTACATTACTGTAACCACTGCTGTATCCATGACTACCCGAGCTGTAACCCCCCCTTAACCAGCCACGTTTCACTTCTGTAATATGCTTGCACAAAACCTATAAAAGGCAACTCACCCCCCTACTTGGGCTGCTGACTGTCTCTCAAAGCAGCAGCCCCTGTGGCAGGTAAAATAAATTACCAATTAACTACATCTAAGTGGGGGTCTGACTCTATCTTTTCAGGTCATAGGGGTACCGTAGTACCTTCCACAGGCTGTGGTGGACGTGGCCATCTGCTTCTGCAGTCTTCCCTTCAAAAACACATAACCCAGTTTAATTATGAGAGCAGCAAATTCCAACAGAGGGACATTCTATAATACCTGACCATTACACCTCTAAGCTTTCATGGCCATCAAAAACAAAGATTGAGAAACTGTCACAGCCAAGAGAAGCCTATGAGGACATGAGGATGAAGTGTCCTGTGGCATGTTGTGCTAAGACACCTCGTCCTGGGGTGCGTTGTGCTGACACCCCTCATCCCAGTAGGATCTGTGGTGCTGATGGCTGAGGCTGGAAAGGTTCTCACTGGATTCAGACAATCTGAAAAGGAGCCAAGGGGTGAAGGTTGCTGTCACACACCTTTATTCAGCTCCGGGTGGCCAGTGAGCAGGCCCAGTGACATCATTCCACTCACGGGCTGGTGAGCTAGACAGGAAGCGCCTTCCCCCAGGGGAAAGCCTGGCCGCCTTGGATAGCCAGAACAGCGGTGGCTCCAAGTTAGACACTGATGATGGTTCCCTACAAACACGTGGCACCTGCCGGCTTAATCACAGTTATTCAAATAATCGAGCTCCTCGTGGCCTTCAGGTGACAAAGCCTAATTTAATTCATCTTCCCTACAGACCTGTGAACAGCAAAAAGATGTTAGATAATAACTAAAGAAATTGAAATAAAAATTATGTATCACTATGATTTCAGTAGTTATAACAAATGCACCCCATGAGGTAAGATGCTATGAATATTAGCTTCTTGTCCAAGCACATGGGTCTTCAGGGAGGACTCCCTGCCCCATGGTCATGTTCCCTGCTGAGCGATGCCATAGCCTGTGACCCGGCCCCTCTCTCAGGACCCTGGGACCACATCCACCTCCCAGTGGGACACTTCACCAAAATGTTTTGGAAAATGATGGCATAAATCAGGAGTCGGGGCCGCTAGCAAGATGGTTACGAGTCTGATTTGGGCAAACCTGCTTCCTGATGCTGTGAGGCTTGGTGTCTATCGAGAGCCTTTTCTCCGTGTAAGAACAAACAAGTATATGGAAAATATGACTACCTGGCTATGACAATATTAAAACAATTAATAGTCATATTTTTGGAAGCTTGTATCTTACGAGTGAAAATACTGACCACTCACAAATTTGTGGGCCCAGCTGTCACTGACACTGTAACTCTGCATTAATCAGGAGTGGTCACGGGGAAGTTCACATGATATGGCTCACTTTGCAAAGTGGGGTGCAGCTCAGAGAAACAGTCTCAGTTGAATGAAAAATAAACACAACATAAAATCGGCCTGTGTCCTGGGTTCCTGGATGTCTCTCTTGCCTTATTAGGGGGTCCTTGTGCACAATCCTTTATCCTGATAAAGTCATGCTCTGAACTTTATCATGCCGTGATCCTTTGACATTATGTGATTCCCCCAAATCACTAGCTTAGTCAAACTATTCGGCACACTGTATTAGGAAAATCAACTGATTTATTCCAGAAAAATTGTAAAGTACAGGTGGGCTCTACAAGGGGTGCTATATTTAGCTAGATACCCAGTATGATCAGTGCATTCCCGCCTTTTCCAGATGAATGGAACTTTGAGCTGCATGCTCAGGTGTGCATGGGGCATGCTCAGGTGTGCACTGGGAGTGCTCAGATGTTCACCGGGAGTGCTCAGATGTGCACTGGGGGAGGGAGCTCAGGTATGCAGGGGGCATGCTCAGGTGTGCATGGGAGGGCGCACTGGGAGTGCTTGAGTGTGCATGGGGCATGCTCA
>NW_003852621.1:1283439-1289939 GCF_000181295.1 Otolemur garnettii
TATACATGGGGCATGCTCAGGTGTGTACTGGGAGTGCTCAGATGTTCACTGGAAGCACTTAGATATGCAAAGGCCCACGCAGGTGTGCACTGGGGGTGCTCAGGTGTTCGGGGGGCATGCTCAGGTGTGCACTAGGAGAGCTTAGATATACATGGGGCATGCTCAGCTGTGCACAGGGTAGCCTCAGGTGTGCACTGGGAGTGTTCAGGTATGGAAGCTTTTCACTCCTCAGTCAGATAAAATAGCAAACACTTAAGAGTTGGTTCAGATTCCTTTTGTTGGATTGGGAGGTAAAAAGTACATTCCAGATATTCTCTTTAAAGTCTAAATTTTCCACTCGTTTGAGTATCTTCCTGTGACCCCCATGCAGAAACACCTCCTGCAGCCTCTAGTGGGGACAGATGACCTTTGGCAGCACTGAGCCAGGGAGTCGCCTCTGTCTGGCGGGGCTCACAGCTCTTCCTCACCCTTCCCAGTGGGCATTCATCACACATGTGTTGCGTGCCGCAGCACCTCTTTCTTTAATAAAGCGGACAGATAATCCACTTCCCAGCCAGTGTGGGAACATGAGGCCCTTCTGCTCTGGGCTGCCTGAGGCTCCGTGTGGCTCTGCCGTGATGGAGCCAAGTCCGTTGACGTCTCTATCCCTTTGTCTGACACGTCTGTGCACTGGCTTGTGAAAAAATCAATACTGCGCTCCTGGCCGCTCCAGGTGCATGGACGGATGGGCTCCTCCCACCTTACTTTCTTATCAGTTTGTTTCTCTTGCTTCAGGCCAGCGCTTGATAACATCTCCAGTGGAAGACACTGAGTTTCTGTGACCTTATCCTCTGTCATCTTGTCCGAGGTGACTGAGTGCTGGCCACACTATAAGGCCAGGGTGCGTATCTGGGGACCTCAGGACCACTTATGAGCCACCGTGTGGCCCAGGACCCCTGAGCCAGGAAGAGAGGGGCATAGGGCAGAGGGAATGGAGGGGGCTGGGTGATTCTGAGAAGCTTCAACTCATCAGTGAGCAGAGATACTGCAAGGTCGTGTCAGCTTGAGAAGTCAGAGTTTTGCCTGCTCTGTGCAGCTGGGGACTACAGTGCCCAGGGTTGTCTCCCTGGGGTGGACGGTGAACCTCGTGGGAGCCTGCCCTGGGACAGGCTCCAAGCTGGGATCAGAGACATGCTGATCCCGAGTGAGAGCTGCCTTCTCCTCCCTTCATAAAAGTATAAAACCCACACTTGGCTCCTGACACCCTCAGCAAGGCAGTGTGTAGAGGCAGGTGGTGCAGAAAGAGATCCCTTAGTGCTGGCTCTGTGCTCCTTCCCACATGGGCCTGAGGGTCAGGAGAGACTGGCCTTGGGCCTCTCCCTCTCTCTCCCTCCCCCTCTTCTCTTCTCTTTCCCTCTCTCCCTCCCCATCTCTCCTTCTCCTCCCTCTGTCTGTCCAGCCTCCCACACCTCTCACTTTCTCTGTCCCACCCCCTCTCCCTCTCCGGCCACTGTCTCTCTCTCTCTCTCACTCTTCTCCTTCTCTCTTGGTCTCTTTTCTCTTTTCTTTACAAACGTGCTTACCTTCATTGTAGGTTCAACCGCTGACCAAGTGGCGACTTTTATGAGCTACTCACTGTGAGACATAGTTGCTCTTTGCAGATGAATACAGGTCAGCAGTCAGGGCAAGACGTGTGTTTGCAGAGACATTGCCAGCTCTTTGTCCTCCTCTTTCATCAACCTCCAGCGACGGAGGAGGAGGGACTTCCCCTGGGCCTGACTCTGCTGCCTTGGGGACCAGCCTTGGCCTGCAGATAAGGTTCCAGGAGGACCTCACTCCTCAGAGGCCTTCCCTAGCAGATTTCCTCAGGCCTGTTTTTCTCCAGGATTTTCACAAATTCTTCCCTTTTAAAGCAGAATCTTCAAGATGGACCTCGTAAAGTCATGCATTTATTTTTAAAAATCAGGCCAGGCCTGGTGGCTCACCCCTGTAATTCCAGCATTCTGGGAGGCGAGTTAGGTGGAGTGCCTGAGCTCAGGGATTCAAGACAAGCCTGAGCCAGAGCAAGACGCATCTCTAAAATAGAAGAGAATTGCTGGAGCCCAAGAGTAGGAGGTTGCTGTGAGCTATGATGCTAGAGCACTCTACTGAGAGTGTGACAAAGTGAGACTCTGTCTCAAAAACAAACAAACCAACAAAAAAACCTCAGCTCCACTGTGGTGGTCACTGCCAGTTCCACCACGTAGAACGTTGCTTTCCTAGGATGGGGCCTCAATACCTGTGCACTGCTCTGCTGCTACCATTGCAAATGCCTCCTAAATTCACACTCAAAACCATTTTTGTGTCACAAATTATCTTAGTTTTTTTGCATGGTGTGAGACTCCTATGTTCTGACTGCAAATCTGTGGGCACACCAGTGTGCTGGCTCCACAGTGGGCCATGTGCCAGGTGGGGAGTCCACATCACTGCCCGTTTAGGTCAGTGCCTTTGCAGAAAGCAAGCCCTGCATGTCCCCCTCCTCCCCTGGCAGAGCACACTCCACCCCTGTTGTCCCGTGGAGATGGGGTCACCCAGGCTGAGGGGATGCCCTTCTCCAGCCTCCCATCCTGGGCACAGCCCCTGGGCCCCATTACAAGTCCCCTATTACACAAAGTGCAAAACCAATCACAGCAGACTTAGAAACCCAACTTTCTGTGATGCCTGGTGGGCTCACCAGCCAGCTGTGACCTCTTGACTTGTCAGTAAACAAGGCCATTGAGGCCCTAATGAAAAAAGTGTGGATGCCGTGGAAGGCGTCAGCCAGTGATGATTTAACCCCTACAGGCAGAACTCTCATCCAGGGGTGTGATTGGAGCCTAAGATCCTGGATTAGTGTTGTAAAAGGGAGGTGGTTGTAAAATTACTTCAAGTGCAGCATCAGCAAAACTATGGGTGGAATTGAGGACTGTGAAATTTACTCAGATGAGGAAAGTGACTCTTTGGAACACATGAGTGACATAGACACGGAAGACAATGGTCCTTCTGACAGCCACAGTGAGCAAGAGCCTTGGCCTTCTATGGCCGGTAAATAGCATAACTTTGTTACAGGTGCATAAAATTTCTGTATCTTGTATCTGTTCTTGTGTTTTGTAATTATTTGTCACATAAAATTTCTTGTATCATAATGTTAATAAAGACTGAAATTCCTTTATAATATAACACAAATACCTAAATATAAAGAAATACACATTTGAATCAAAACATTAAACTGAAAGATTATTTTTCCTGAATGTTTGGGAAAACATGGGCGAGCGTTACACGTAGCAGATATGGAGGTCTGCCTTTTTTGTGGTGAAAGCAGCTGAAATCTGCTCTGAGTGTTCCCCATGCCCAGCACAGTGTGGAAGCCCCCCACCCACCCACAGGCTCACTCAGCCCCTGCTGCAGCTTGGGAACTCTTGGAGTCTCAACAGGTCAAGACAAAGTAAGGCCGGGGGTCAAAGGAGGACATGTCAGAGTTTCCAGGGATGGAAGGAGGGACAGACAGGTCTGGGCCAAGAGTTATGGGAGTCCTGGGGGAGAGTCTTAAGGTGAAGAAGAATTGGGACAGGCCGTGGGCCGGGCCGCCTCCACAGGGCGCTTGATATTGGGAAGTGGTGCAGGAGGTTCAACGTCACCATGGTCACACAGGGAGCACTGGGGAGGGAGCTGACCAGGGCAGGCTCCTGAGGGGTGCACCCCTGAAGGACAGACCCCAGGACCCTCAGGCTCGCCCAACCTTCATCTGACTCAGCAGCCCCTCGAGGCTGTAGGCTGGGTTGGTGAGAGAGCTTTCCTAGGATTATCAAAAGCACAGCTACCTCTTTTGCTGATCATGCTGGTTTCAGAGCAGGAGGGAGTTCTGCAAAGTGGGTCCTGATGTTACAGCCCTTGCAGGGAAGGCCAGAGCAGCCCAGGAGCACCAGGCAGGGCTGGAGAAGGCTTTGCTTGTGTGCAGGGTACAGTGGAGGCTGCGAGTGCCGTAGCAAGTGGGCAGCACAGTAGAAGGGAAAGTGGGTCACTTTCTGGATGCCTGGCCACCTAGCTGTGTTCTCTGAGTACATTCATTCTGGAATTTAATGTCAGTGAACGTTCACGAGGGCTTCCGTCTCCCGGGTGGGTATGCAGCATTCTGAGTGAGTTACTCACTTGTTTTTCTGAACAATCTTACAAGCCAATATTGTCATCAAGTCTATTTTTCAGATAAGAAAATTGAGTATTAGCAGTTTCCTCAGGCTGCATAGCAGGGTGGGGTGCAGATACAATAGCATCGGGGCTGCCCCGTCCCCACAGCTTGGCTTTGAGTCACCTAGGGCTTCGCCGTCATCCCTAGCTTGTCTGTTCGCCCGCTCCCAAGACTGCCTTGAGGTCCCTGAGGCCAGACACCAGGTCTCTGTATGCTGGGTGCCCTGGTCACTGGCACCTGCCATCCTTGGCACCTAGTTAGTGCGCAGGTAAAGCTTGTTAAGCAGATAAGTCAGTGCGAGGATGATTAAAGGATGGATGGATGTAGGTGTGCATTTCAAAACAGCTCAGACCAAACTAAGATAAAAAAATTATTGGAGCACAGACATTGGACCTTTGAAATTGCTCCAAAATATTTCTGTGCTTATGTAAATAACTTTGCCATATTTGGATCCTCAATTTGGTGTCAAGATACACTTTTTTTAAAGCTAGTTTAATAACTTTGTTAGACACGGTTTTATATTTCAGGCATCTGCACAGTGTGAGAGGCAGAGGGCATGCGTTCCCGATGCCAACAATTTAACTGCAACATGTCAATTTCAAGCAGGAAATCTGATCTGAGTTTGCAACCCCCCGTGTCTCTCTGAGAGTCGATAACTCACCGTTTTAGGGCAACGGGCCCATTAACGCTGAACAGCTTGAGAGTGCACTCTCCATTGATCAGATAAACAAGTCTGAGATATTTTATTACTGAATGACGGACCAATTTAGCCATCTTTTCACCAACAATGGACTTATATTAGATGTGAAATGGCAAGAAATTTGCTTCCTTGGGGAGCCATTGCAGGGAACACAAAGTGAGAGCTGATCGTTATAATGGCTCATCTCACTGGGTTTTTATTGAGTTCAACCCTCATTTAAGCCAGGCCTCTCCTCAAGTTATGCACGATAGTACTGGTTTTTCTTCTGTTACTCTTAGTCCAAATTATATGCAATTTTTTGTTTTAAATTTATGTCATAATTTTAGATTTTTCTGATAGTTTCTTATTTAAATACATTAATTATATGGGTAACATGTAAGTATTACTTGGTATAATTCTGAATTCTTTGTTCCTCTTAAGTAAGGGCAGAAATGATTTTAAATACATTCCATGGAGATTTAAAATTACGTTTTACTTTAAACAGTGTGACAGCTGTTGCCTGGCGATGGTGAACAGGATGGACTGCAGGCCAGGTGTGTGTGGGAGGAGCCACGAGAATGAGGGACACACACTCAGCTAGAATCAGGTGTGTGGGGGAGGCGTTTAAAAAGCTGTGAAGTTTGCCTTGCCAGCATTATTTCCAACTACGTACTCAGGGAAATTCCTCTCAGGCATATATTTGCTCCTAGCTTTAAGATTTTAATCCAAAATGCAGGACAAAGTTAAAGTTGCCTGAGAAGCTGGCAGGCACTGGTGGCACACCTCTGGCTGCATAGCTGTGTCTCCCACAGAGCCACAGGAAGGAGCTCAGGCAGAGAACCTGTTCCCAGCCACCTTGGTGCATGCCTGGACTTCCTGCCCAATTCATGTGGCGCATGCCTGGACATCCTGCCCAATTCATGTGGCCAGCTCTGGAGCTGGTGTCCTCCCTGCTGAGAGGGACGTGGAAGGCGCTTGCTGGGTGGTGGGTGGGACAGCAGGCAGTGCCTGGCCGGGTGGAGGCTGCCCTAGAGACCCCAGCAAAGTCCAGACTTCTGAGGAGCAGTATATTCAGTGGAAGATGGGAAAACACATTTTCCAGGTGGCTTGCCTGCCTGTCTTAATTTTGACTTCAACAGAGAAGATAAAAGGAAAAAAAAATTCTATTCATGTTGCTACACTCAAGCAGAAGCACAGATAGGTCTTTTCTGGAGGAACACACTTTAAACAAGGACCATGACCACAAAGACTTTCTCCCCGTCAAATTCCACAAAATATGAGCTCAGGAAAACGTTTGCTAAACGGTGAGGGAATGAGCTGCCAGATGGAGGATGAGCAGAAACCACTGCACAATGAGAACCACACACAGTCCAGATACTGGAATCCTCAGAAACAGGATGCAAGAAGGATGTAATATTAATATGTTCCAAAATAAAAAGGGAAATGCATCATATGATAAATGTAACAGAGACTGCCAAATTTGGCATGTTGAATAACAAAATAGAACATCTAGAAATAAAAAATACAAAAATTAAAATAAACTCAGTGGGCAGGTCATGCAGATGTTTAGAGGTTGAGTTAGGCTGAAGTTATTGTATACGAATTCAGGAAGACAGAGTTTAAGGACTACCCATTATG
>NW_003852621.1:1294139-1303407 GCF_000181295.1 Otolemur garnettii
GAGAGAGATGGGGAGAGACAGAGACGGGAAGAGATGGGGAGAGACGGGGAGAGACAGAGGGAGACGGGGAGAGACAGGAAGAGACGGAGAGAGACGGGGAGAGATGGGCAGCTGGTGAGAGGCCGGTTCTGAAGGTGGCTCAGACCTGTCAGGAGCTGACGGCAGTCACAGAACCTCAGGTTCCTGAAGTCCAGTAAACCCCAAACAGAAGTAAAAAGAAATTCTCACCCAGAGGTCATAATATAAGTAAAAAACCCAACAGTAAGATCTCTCCATAAGAAAGGACAAAACTTACTACAAATAGGAAGGAGCACCAGGTGCCAGTAGACTGAGAACTTATCCAAGTTTACCAGATCTGAGAATAGTCTGAACTCTAACCAGCCGGTGGGGACAAACCCCAGGGGACATGAGGTGTCGGGCAGAGTCCTCAGAGCACCTCACCTCAGCACTGGGGCTGAATTGACTCTGGACCACTAAAATCCTCAAAAGATCAAATTAACCCCCAAATGGTCAACTTCATTCCAATAAAACTTAAGCATAAATAAGGAACTCCCCCCAGAATATTTATTAAAGAAGACTAATGAAATCCAGCATGCAACAATGTAAAATTAAAGGTTTTCAATATCCAGTAAAAAAATCAGACATATGCAGAAGCAGAAACACACGACACGGGAGTAGAAGGCAAAGCAGCAATGGCTGGCTGCCTCTCCCCTTCCTGGAGGCCAGGGTGGACGAAGGTCCTCAAAGTGCTGGAGGAAAGTGAACGTCAACCCCAAATACTATACCCAGTGAAACTACATTCAAGGATGGAGGCAGCATAAAGATACTGTCACATATAAGATAACCAAAGAACTCATCACAGTGCACCTGCACCACAAGAAGTTCTGAATTAGTCCCCAGGATGCAGAATGATGATGTAAGATGCAGACTTAGAACCTTGTGGGACCAGAAAGAATATCAGAGATGGCAAATATCCATGTGAAGTCAGAGAGCCATTTTTCTTTATTGACTTTTCCTACCTTGATTTCATAGAAATAATAAACTGTTTAAAACAAAATTTTAATACTGTGTCATGGGTTAATAATGTAGTTATGTTACATATAACAATTATAAGAACAAGAAAGAAAAACAGACTTTAAAGTTGTAAGATTTCAATAGTTACGTGAAAAGTAGTTCTATTAAAAGTTCAGAATGTGTATTATAATCCTTAGAGCGACCATCGAGGTAAATGGAACAGCCTGGAGAAGGGAGTGAGGGATGGATCAATGAATAGATCAGAGATAGATAATGGGCATGTAGAGACATGGGCAGACACGTGGGTGAGTCAGGAGAGAGAAAATTAAAACACAAATATACTAATTAATCCAAAAAAGACAGGAAAAAGGAAAACGGAAATCAAATAAAAAATACAGACATCTTGCAAGACAGTAGATTTAAATATGACTGTACTTACATCAAATGGAAATACTCTAAATAGGGCTTGCTGTCAGGGATTCTTTACAAAAGAAAGCTGGATTAAAAAGTTATAGTTCAAACCCCAATGCAACATAAACTATTTTTCTCCCAATTAATTTGTAGAATTGCAAAACTTTAAAAAGGTAATCTGGTTTCCTTGAACTCTGAGTACATTAAATATAAGTAATAAATGTGAACACACCTAGATGTATGTGATAATGCTTATTATAAACTGCACAATTTCTCAGGGGATGAACCACATAAATTAATCCTGCAGTTTCTGATGTTGTGAAGTGAAAAGAATGAATTGAACAATAACTCACTGATATTTAAAAAAATAATTTTCAGTTTTTTTTTCCTATGGCCCCAAACAACTGGAATTTGAAAAACTGTATCTTTTAAAGTATAGATAAAAAAGATTACACTTCTGACCAGCAGACCCCTCACAGTCCTGGTGAAACGGGGGCACCTCTCTGCCTTCTCACTGGGCTGTTGGGTCTGTAACTCCAGCTGGCTGACGCTGGGTGCTTCCTTTCTCAGGAAAAGGTCTCTAAGCATCAGCCATGGGATGTGCCACTTTCCCTCCAGGAGTCCTGCTCAGATCTTTCTGGGATCAGGGGTGTCCACGGTTAGTGATGAGCCAACCCCCAACTCTCAGTTGCTGCTGGTGGCAGTCACCAGTCACCAGTCACCAGGACAGGAGGCTTCCAGGCTGCTCCCGAGTGTCCCGATGCAGACCCCTGTGTAGGCCGACCACGTACGGTGTGGTCTCTCTGGGTAGTGTTACTTTTGAGCTGTGCGTTTTGGTTTTATTTGTGTGCATGTGTGTTTCAGGCCCCTGCATCTGAAACTAAAATGACCCAAACGTCGTAATTAATTCAGATATTTTGTCCTTTTCTAAGATCCACTGAGTTGGTTTCCCACTTCATAGACCTGAGTGGTTTGTGGGCCATTCAGATCGTACAGGTGACTATGAGCTGTGTCACGCCAGCTGCTCCAGATGAGCACAGCCCAGCGCCTCCTTGCCCTGGAGTGCAGAGAAGGGTTCAAGCGACAGTGCCACGCAGGCCTTGGGTACAGACATCAGCGGGTGACGCAGGCTCTCAGGAGAAGCACCCTATTGGTCATGCTTACTTCTTTTACTATAATCTAAACTGAACAAAAGGCCAACTGCTCATCTCTGCATTTTTCTAGCAGAAGCCAAGACACTTCTTAAAATAAAAAAAAATTCTGACTTGTAGTTAACGTGTTCATGAATGATTTTCAAAGTTTTAAATGCAAATAGTCCTAACAATTGCAAGTTGATCACTGTAGTGAAAATATTACTACATTGAGTAGACTAAACTAAACTCACGGTATAAGTGTGATACAAACACCGGTTTTATTTTTTTCTAAGACAAAAGCAAGAAAAGCAGTTTGTCCCCACATTCACTGACTAAGTGGCCACTCGGGTGACTCCTAGGATACTGTGTGACACAGGGAAGCTGCAGGAGAGGGGTCATCAAGTATTTTCAATACCAATAAGAGCAGAGCGCTTCCAAGGCAACTCCTGGAGCAGATAAGCTGTGCCCACGTTTGTTCTGTGCTGGAGCAAGGGCTGCACTGGGCGCGGGCACTCTGCTGTGCTGACATTTGTGTGTTGTGTTTTGTACCATGAAAGCACAGGACAGCCCCGTGTGGCAGGACCATGGGAACCAGGTTGGCCTTCCAGGCTTTGAGGGAGGAGAGGCGGGATGTCAATGGAATCTTCCTACCGTGTGGGCAGTGTGGACGGCTAGGGGAGGCAGAGGAGGAGGAGGCGGGAGGAACAAAGGGAATGCTGACCCTCAGGAAATAATTTGCATACACAAGGAGCCCAGAGTGAGGTACTGACAGGAGCAGGTGGCCCAGGAGCTGGCCTGTGAGCCGGAGGAGGTGAGCAACTCTCAGGGATGTGGGCATCAGGGATGGTGGGTGGACCCCTGACCAGTACACGCTCAACCCTGGCAGGTGCCTTGTGACCCCCTTCCTTGCCTGTGCCCAGTTATGTGACTCAGGGTGGCAGGATGCCCGGCCGGGAGAAGTGTGTACATGACACAGCTTCCTGGCTGTTCTGGAAGCTTGTCCAGTGGACCAGAACAGAGATGGGTGATTACCTGGGGGTGTTTGTACTCACCAGGGCCCTATCACAGTAGAAAGAGGCAGAGAGGAATGTTCTGGAAACCTGTGTTTCTGGGCAGGCCCCACTTCCCAGCAAACACCTGCTCCCGCCTGGAGACTAGTCTCTGACCAAAGCTCTCCCCACAGCAAAAATCTTGAGGGCTCTAAGGAGATACTTTCCCACCCAGGAGACCTTTATTCCTCCCTTGGGGCATTCTTTCATGCATCACAACCGACGGAGGTAGCTGGACTTTGTAGAGGGCCTGCAAACGGCCAGTGTGGGGCCTTAAGGAAGGGGCCATCCATGGTGTCCACTGGACTGCTGGGATCCCGGGAAGGCCGAGCTCAGAGGACTGCGGGGCAGGGTGCAGGGGTGCCCTCCCATGCCCTCCTCACGCGCAGGGCCCCGAGCTGCCTCACAGAGGCATGCTATGTACATTTATGGATGTATTTATTTGTTTTTGCAAAAGACTCTTTTTTTTTAAGCCGAGTATAAGGAGGACTCCCCGATGCCGGGGGCAAGGAGCGGCCTCCCTGGGCGGGCGGCCGGCCAGCATCGATCGGGCCTTCACAATGAACTCTAATCACAGCTCTATTACCGCCCGCCGCCCACTGGCCCAGGTGCCCTCCAAATTAGCCGCGGAGACGCCAGCCTGTCAATATTAATTCCGCCACCGAGATTACTTGTTGTGTGAGAACAAAGGTGTTCTGGCTTGAGCTGAACAACTTAACTCCTTGTCTCATAAAATTTAAGCTGCTATTGATCTCCTCCTTCCATTGTGTGAGGGATTAAACCGTGCGCGTCCCCGCACAGGCGCGCGCCGGGCGGAGGGGCCGGGCCTCCCCGCGCGCCCCACCTCCCTGCCTGCCCGGAATCATTCAGCAACATGAAGCAAATTAAATCAATGAATTCATCCTAGCAGATGGCCACTTTAACACTCAGTTAGCCTTTAGATAATTGAGCGCTGACTCCAGAATCATAAAATGGATGGCTCGTTTGTACATTTTACTGAAATAGATCACCGAGGTTAAATAAATGAAATCCCATTTGTCAGGCGGTAATAAATGGCCTCCCCTTCTGCAAACAGCTCTGTTTGGCCTAATAAATACAGGGACGTTACAGCGCTCCTCCCTTGATAGGGTTACAGCTTAATGAAATGGTCTTCCCTCTGCTTGTTTTTGCCGCCTCCTGCACGGTGTGATAAGTAGCGAACCAACGAAGCTTGTAATTACAATCTTACAGAAACCCGGCCAATCTGTATATAAATCTCACCCTCCAATTACAAGATGTAATAATTTTGCAGTCAAGCTGGTAATGAGGTCTAATACTCATGCCTGCGATAATCCCCCCTGGATGCTGACTCTATCAGATGTTAGCTTTGTAATTATACTGGCAGAAAATCATTATTTCATGTTCAGCAGAAAAATGAGGTTGGTGGGAAGTTAATTTTCTCTATGCTCTGTGAAGCATAGACAAAATTTTAATGATTTAATCATTATGGTTATCCCTTTTGCAATTGACCCACGTTACTTGTGTAGAAACATTGGCACATTTAAAAGTCCCTGCTACTCGATAAAGCTTGCCAGGTATACAGCTCTTAATGTAAGAATAACTGTATACGATTAAACAATTACCCTGCCGATCGGGAAAATTCGCTTTTAGTTTTCATTATTTATGTGTGGGGATTCATGGACATGTTTATGTCTAACCCACGTTATAATAAATGGCTAATTAAAAAATTGAATTATGCTTTCCTGATTATGTCACCCATAGCAAATGGTTTAAGAAGGATCCTCCAGATGATTTTGTGTGGCCACTGAGGGTCCCATAAGGAATGATGGTAAAGACTGGAGGAGGTGCCAATATCCCATTCTGGAGAAGTAATTTCTCAAACAGGAGACTTTACCGTTTCTGAATTCAGCTGGTGGGCTTTTATAAACAGTGCACCCTTAAACATAGTTAATTCTTGAATACCATTTTCTTACAATATTTTTGGTGACTCCAGTGACATAGTGGAAAACACACAGGTATCTGCACACTCAGCAATTTCAAGCCAGTTATAAGCTAAAGAAAGACTTTTGAAAATACAGTTCCGGTGCTGTATCTTGTGATAAAACTAGTTTTGTCCTAAAATTGCTAAAAAGATCAGAGGAATTTTTCTACCTGCCCAGTGGATTGCTGCCCACCCACCTGAGTCTGCACTGGCTGGCTGTGGGTGTGGCGAGAGCTGACCGGCTGACACAGTCCCACTCACAGTTCTGCTGACTGTCCCAGATAGCAAAGCAGGTCTTTGGGGAATAATCATCTTCTGGACTTACCATTTTTCCTGTCTATCTGTCCATCTTTTCTTGCAAAAAGTAAATCTTCTGAATCAAACTTTGCCTGCCTGCCTGCCTTCCTAGGGCTGTGAGCTGGCTGGAGTGGGCTCTGAGGGCAGGGGGTGAGGGACCCCATGTCCATGCTGGGCTGGGGGTATGTTTGGATCTACAAAGAAAGAGCCTTACAGGAAGTGAACCAAAGTTGTGTTTTTTTTTTCTTAAGAAAATCTCTTATTGGTAAATTAGCATTTTGCTAAACCTCACTCATATGTAATATCAGTACCCACTGCAAATAGCAGATAAAATTTCACATACATGACCATCATTTCTGAAGATGTTAAGATGAAATATGAAAATATGGAATCAAGAGCATAATTAAATCATGAAGTCTGATTTTTTTCTCCTCACCAGAATACAGTCCTAGCACTTGAAAGAGTGAGAGAATAGATAATTGAAGATTCTCCTTTTTAGGATAGACATCAGAGTGTTGCTCTAAATGGACATCTACGCCGTCATTGTGTGGAGACGGCTGAGTGTCTTATCAAGACTGCAAGAGCGTTTGTACCAGGGTGTAGTTTGCCTCACGGATGAGGCCAAGAAATATGGTACCACTGAGATGGTGGTAACTCGCCCCTGCTGTCATTGGGGACAGTGGCGGGAGGGTAAGGGAACCTGTAGTTGGGAGATGCTGTGGCTGAGGGGCCTGGGTGTGAGGGTCTCAGGGCTGCCCTGGAGGACTGCAAGCTATCTACCTCTAAGAGGGACAATTCACGAGGTGGTTGATGTGCATATCCGCCCCAGACAGGTGTTGAGGGACCCAGTGTACATGGTGGTCCAGGGGGCATGGCCTGTGGTCTCCTCCTGCTGTGGGATACTCCAGCCTCCTTCCTAGGCCATAACTCCTTGGGAGAGAGCTTGACCCCATCCTCTGCTGCCCAGGATTCTTTGGGATTTTGGCCTTAGGGTGCAAAGCATTTCTCAGCAAGCTCTTCCTTCCCCTAGGCCCCTCTCTTCTCACTCTTCTTCAGATGCTGATGGCTCTCACAAGAATTGATGCTCAGCTTCCCCGTGGCTTATGTCTAGGCAGGAGCCTGTACCCGTGGTCATCCACATCCACCCTCCATCTGAGTAATTTCATGCTGGTCCTGCTGGCCTTCTCCCAAAGGGAGCAGAGAGTCACACACCTTTATGGAAAGGGCATCATGTGGAATTGGTGGGACCTGGTAGTCCTCCTCCTGCAAGCCCTGACCTGGATCCTGCCCTGTCCTCTGGAGCTGGGGCTGCAGGTGTGTGGATCCCAGCCTGCTCAGTGGATCCCGGCCTGCCTTGTGGGTCCCAGCCTGACACTTGGACCTCAGCCTCCCATGTGGATCCCGGCCTGCCATGTGGCATGCTGCCTGTCATTTGGCACACCCAGGAGAAGCCTTTTGGTTCCCTGAAAAGCACCTTCAAAGCCCTTAGAACCCTTAGATTTATTTCTTCATAAAGGAATAGCTTTCCTGTTGCTCATGAGAACAGTCTGGAGAATGCTGCCTCTGTCCCTCTATTTCCCTCTCAACATCAGGACGGTGTCACCGTCCCACCTCCTTCAGGATGGGCCGGTAGAAGGCTGGAGGTTATAATGATCAGAAGACAGTGGTTATGTCTGGGAGGGGAGGGGCGGGAGGCACGCTGCAGGATGAAGGTATTTTCTCCAAGTGAGGAGCTTTAACAGTGACAGACTCTCGTGGCTGATGTGCAGGAAGAGCTCCCAGAGCGGGCAGGGCAGGAGGCAGGTGCCCACAGGGCAGATGGGAGGGAGCATCCCCTGTGTGACCCCCAGCACCTTCACACTCTCTCTGGCCCTGGGCAGGGTGTGGTCAGCCCTGAGAGAGCCTCCTGGTTTTGAAGGAAGGGGGGTTCACAGATTTTGACACTGATGTCTTAATTAACCTTTGTTTTATTTTCTCTGAGTTTCTGTAAACCTCTGTAAATCTTGGTCGAAGGAACTCAGACATATGTATGTACATAAGTAAAAATGAAAGTCATTATGACTAAAAGTGAGATTTCTGGGTGTCTGTGGGAGGCTTCAGCACTCGTGTGGAGTTGTGGAGGTGCCTGTGGCCCTGGCCCCTCTGCCCTGTGGTCCTGCAGGGATACTCAGTCACATCTGCCCAGGAGGCCCAGCCCTGGAGTTACCTGGAGTGGGCGCTGAGAAGTCTGGTGGCCAGGGCTGGAATTTCACTTTGAGATCTAGCCTAGGCTCCTCCTCTCTCATGGTCTGGACAAGGAGTAATCATCCTTATTTCTGGAGCGCTTGCGGAGATTAGACGCAGAGGTGATGCTAACACCGTGCCTGGAGCCAGCACCTTCCCAGAGAATGTCGGCCAGAAGTGACCTGGCTCTGTGGTCCAACCTGCCTACCCCCGGAGCGATGGTGGGATGGGCATTCCAGAAGGTTTCGTCTATCAGGCACGTCACCCTCGAGGGGAAGATGACACAGGGGCCCAGCACTATCTCTCCAGACTAAGCTTCAACGTGTGAAGTTCAGGGGGGAACAGACATTCCATCCGCAGTGGCTCTACAGCTTCCTACCGCACCATGGAGTGAGTTATTTTCCCTTTACTGGTCTGTAATATTCCCTGTGTTTCCAACCGTCCACATCATCAATCCTGCACATCTGAAATTCGTCCCTCCCTGGCCTCACAGAGCCTCGGTGCCCCAAGAGCTGCAGAGGCACCTTCCTCCTCCTGGGAGGCAGTCACCCTCGTCTGTCCCTCGTCTGTCAGGCAGGAGCACCTGTCCCGTCTCCTCAGCTACTTGGTGCCCCGGCATGTAGAGGAGCCGATGGCAGCCAGGCAAGTGTTTCATTTGCTTCACCAAAGCTTTCCTTCCTACTCATTGAAACAAAGCCAAGGTTTTCTGAAATCACGGGAGATGGTATGTCCACAACTTTTGTTTGCCCTAGCATCTTGCCAGCTTTCATTTCTGATTCTCTCAAGGCCTTTGACCTAAGAGTGAAGTAATAAACCTTAAGACTGTGCCTACTTCTCCTGGGTAGCAGGAGGTGCCCACTTCTCTCCTGGCCAGTGGGAGGTACCCAGTAGGACCAGCCAACTCCCTGAACAGCTTTTGGTCAACAGGAAATAGAAGCTGTAAGAACTAGAAATTCCAGTGAGTCAGGGGCCAAGACTCATAAGAACTTGTTGCCAGGATTTTAGTCCCAAATGGGACTTCACAGGAAGAAATTCTCTGGCTTATAGTTTAATGAGGGTGGCTTTTAATACCAACGAGTTTGGAGCAAGAAAAACAAAGCTCTTGGCTCGGCGCCTGTGGCTCAAGCGGCTAAGGCGCCAGCCACATACACCTAAGGTGG
>NW_003852621.1:1303720-1320547 GCF_000181295.1 Otolemur garnettii
TGAAGGCTTCATATCAGAGAAAAGCCCTCCCCAAGGCTCATCTCACTGTGATGCTGTGTCAGGTGTGCCCAGGCAGAGCTGCAGGGAGACTTCACAAGAGCATAGGGCTCCTCAGCAGGAGACCACTGCTGAAGTTTCTTACTTGTACCCTCTCCATGCCCAGACTCTGAGCTGCCCGCCGTGTCCTCCAACAGAGCCCAGTGCAGAATACACCACTGTCCTCTCCTCCAGCTCTGCAGAGTTCCACTGTGAGTCACAGACCAGGAGATGATGGAAAGACCACACCCCCAGCCACCAACACCAAAGGAATACAAGAGTCTGCCAGATTCTCTGAAGGAGGTGTGGGGGGAGAGGGGACCCTAAATGCTTGTGAGATTTTCATGTAACACTGTTACTATAGTAACAAATGCTAATAACCAGATCCAGTTTCTGAAATATATTTCCTATAGTTTTGTGGGAGAAATTTCTGGGGCTCATAAACACCTAATCACAAATGTTTTTATTTGTTTACTTGTTTTGTTTTCCACTGGAGTGCATGAACCCAGTAAGGGGGATCCGGCTGCCAGCGCTGAGGGACTGTGAGCCCCGGCCCACCTGTGAGTCCCCACCCACCTGTGGGTCCCCACCCCCTGGGAGTCCCACCCATCTGTGAGTCCCACCCACCTGTGAGTCCCACCCACCTGTGAGTCCCTGCTCCCCTGGGAGTCCCGCCCACCTGTGAGTCTTCCCACCCCCAACCTGTGAGCTGACAGAGCAGCCCTACATTCCTGCCTCACCTGGGCAAATCTTTAAATAATAATAACCAGAGATCTCATCACATAAAATGTTCATTCCATTTGAAGTTGCTGATTTTCAAATTTGTAAAACCTTTGATATTTGGCTACTAAGAAACTATAAAAATAGTTCGACACTAATTTTCTACATGTCCTAAGTTCTTTACAAAAATTATCATAAAGTTATAAAATTAAAGCTTTCAGAATTGCACTTTTGATTCTTGATAAAGTGCCAAAATCTATTTCATGAACTATTTATAGCAGACTCATGCTTGAAGTATATAATCTCAAAAACACAAACTATCACTTTGTACTTTCTGGATTCAGTTTGCCAAATTAAGGTATTAGGAATGGGATTTAAGGAAAAGCCAAAGGCTACATTTGTTTATGACAACTATTTTAAGTATCTGTCATAAAACGTGGCCAACCCTGTCTTGTGTGTTGAACTCTCAGTTCCCTATTTTATCTCTGCTCCTTGCATACATTTTCAGGAGAGCCTGAGGGTGTTCTTGCTGAGATTTCTGAAGTTAGGATGTAGGACGTTCCTGTGGCACTGATATTTGCAGCAGGTGGTTGACAAAGGGCAGGGGGAGCTGCTGGAACAGCCCTGCCTGTCTCCAAGGTGGGCTGGGCCCCAGTTAAAGGCCACGCCATACTCATTTCTCATTTTGTTAAGGAATAGTTGTTTGCTGTGTTTGTTTTTTGTTTTTTAGTTCCTCTGCCCTAGAGATATACAATCTTAAACTGATTTTATGCTTCAAGTTTCCCTAACTTTATAAGGATTTCCTTCAAGATAAGAAATTGTCTTTTGCGCTTGGAATAAGTATGTGTTGATACTCAGGAGGAGGGAGAGGGGAGGAGGTTCTGCTCCAGGGCTTGGCGGGAAGGGAAGGGACGTGTTTGAAGGGTGGCCTGTGGAAGGCCAGCTCAATATGAGGCTGTGAGGTGGGACAGGGAGGGAAGACCATGGCCCATGCAGGGGGAATGGGGAAGGGCAGTGTGGAGCATGGGCTGAAGGGAGAGAGGCAGGGGGCACATTCCCATTGGGATGGGGAACCCCAACAGGTGGGGTAGGTGGGGTGACAGGACAGCCAGTTCCAGGAGACAGAGAGGTGCTGACTCCATGCTGTCCCCTCTTTCGCCTCTGCTGATGCCCGGTACCTGAAACCCACCTTGGTGTAGGCAGGTGAGATCTCAGTGTGTCTGCATGTGTCCTTATCACAGATTTCACAAGAAAATGAAATGGAATTAATCCATATTGTCATGGTATTTTCCTTACTGTTTACATTTGTAAAATGCCTGGAGCAGGCACATTCCCATATGTGGCAGGGAAACTTTATTAATCTCTGGATAATAAAAGGGGAGATTCGTCAAGGACTGTCTGGAGTCATCGCCCTGTGGAACCAGAGGCCATGTTACTGGAAGAAGGTCCTTGTGCCCTGGGTGTGAGCAGGTGCAGCCCCACTGGGGGAGGAGCAGGTCCCACAGTTACGCCTCCCCTCCAGCCAGACTGGGGGTCTCCTCTGATGGAAAACAGACTCCCTGGAAGTGGGAACAATGGCCCTGAGGTGCAGCACCCCAAAAGGTACGCTTTGGTCTAGGGACAACATATCTTGCATTTTAGAGAAAAAGGTTATAAGATAAATTGTGAGTGTAAATTATCCTTTTTTTAAAGCTTTAGATTTATAGGAAAATCAAGCAGAAAGCACAGAGTAGAGAGAGCTCCCACATACCCCGAGGACCTCAGCCCACCTACCTCTGTCTGCCTGTTACAACACCTGGGAGGCTGGCTCAGCTGTCACACTCAGGAAACACTGTCGGTCCAGTGTGCCATCAAGCAGGAGTGTGCAGCTGACGTCTCCACTCTTGGTGGTGGCAGTCTGCAGGGCTCAGCTCATGTGTGACACTGTGTGCTCACCTTCACAGCTTCACACAGAATCGTGTCACTGCCCTAAAATGCCCAGGACTCTGCCTCTCATCCCTCCCTCCTTCCTAACCCCCTGGCAACCACTGATCTTTCTGTCTCTGCAATGCTGCCTTTTCCAGGGTCCAGAGCTGAAATCCTGCAGCCTGTGGCCTTTTCCGACTGGCCTCTTTCATTCCCAGCATGCATTTAGGGTTCCTCTGCCCTGTGTTGTTCTTCCACGTACGTCTGTTTTGGTGGTGAGTAATATTCCTTGTCTGGACGAGCCGCGGTCCGCTCATCACTTAGCACTGGGGGCTTGCATTGAAGTTGAGATCTCTGCTGTGTTTCTGAGGGAAAGATACACAGAGTCTTGGGACTTTGACTTCTATGAGCCTAAGTATCAGACACAAAAAGGAATAAACCATTATGAGTTTCTTTTGGGTCTACTGGTAATAAGAACCGCTTAACAAGTGAGACAAGCATTGACCGTGTCCCACGTCTGACAGATGTAGATGTCAAGTGACTCTACAGCAACAAAAACGGCACATTTAGTGTTTCTTTAATTTGGAATGCTTGACCACATTAAAAAAACACAAATTCATGATCATAATGAAAGATTTGCCTAAAGGAACTGGGTTGAGTCTGGTGGACTGTGGGTAGACTGCGGATCCTCCTGTGGGGAGGGCTGAGCCACGGGCTTGGCGTTAGCTCAGGAAAGGGGGAGAGGATCAGAGCCCCAAGACCTAGAAATATAGAAAATATGAGAAAATGTGCATTACATAAGGCTCTACTTTGTGCCTTATAATATAGTTCTTCCTTTTATTTAAATACAAAATTTGTCCTGACTTACAACTAAGTCCGAACATTACGTTGAAATATGTAGGACTAAAAACCCACTCCTCTTTTTAGCACCAGCCGTGGTGACACTGCTCCTTCCTCGGACTTATTAATGACACAGGAGTCACAGGTCTGTGTTGTCACAGACCTGTTTTCACAGGCAGGATTTTTTGGGAGGAACATGGTTATTAAGAAGAAACAGTAATTTGGACATAAACAGAACTAATTATTTTCTTCATCTCCATCATCACGGTAGATGTTATGCCACTTTTATGCCTAAACAAAGCAAATGCAAATTCATTCAATAAATAAAGCTAGGGTGTTTCTGCTGATGGAAACGGGGTAATGACATTTAGGAAGGGAGTGTACGAAGCCTCTCGCCATTAGCTGTCGCTGAGGTGTTCTCCATCAACACTGTTTGCATCTGGTGCTGACACCAGGAAAAATTCATTCATTAAAACTTTCGGTCACACTTGGAAAGTTTGGCAGATGGTGTCTTTTCTCATTTAATTTTTTGTTTCCAATTTTTTTTCCGTGTAATCCCAGCTCCAGGCCTTGGGCCCCCCAGTTCGATACCTTTTTTGTTAATAGATCTAATCAGAGACATGTTAGACATGAGGGGATCTTTTATGTCTGCGGTGTTAGGACAAGCTGAGTGGGGCTGTAGATCAGGGGAATAAACAACTCGGACCGATTCAATTACAATGCTGGGCCGGGCTTTTATCTGGCTGTGACATCATTTCAATCAAAATGTAAAATAATACAATCCAATAGTTGCAAGAGGCAGAGATAGGACACAGGCGGCTGCACTTAGTCATTTAATAAAAGAGGAGGGAAGGTGGGGCCGTCCTCCTCCTGTCAGCCGGGGAGGGCGTCAGTCCCCAAACTCCATTACCTGCTCTAATAGTATTCAAGAGGCCCGAACCCGGGAAATTGTCTATTACTTTTTATTAGTGGAGGCTGTGACGGGGATACAGACTGCTGCCCTGCTGTTCCTTTGTTCCTTTAATTAACAAAAGCATGAAATCTCCCTGTTGGCAGCTCCCAAGCCTCCCCCCTCCAAGCAGGGATTCTATTCATTTCCTTTGTCTCCTTTGAAATTTCTTTTCAACAGTGGTGTTTTTCAAGACCCACAAATCGTCATGAGAGGAAAAACATAATTCAAGGGCAGATATATAGTCTGCAAACTGCTTAGGCTGCTAAAGCCGTCAGCAGGGCACTTGGCTCTCCACTGTACTTTAGTGTGACGCTTCCCTCTCAGTTCCAGACTTTTACAGCCCCAGGGACAGTGAGGTGAGTGCCCTCTGCTTTGTGCCTGGGTGATAAAAACAATAATAGCCAGCTCTATCTATCGTGCTTGAAAGCAAAGCAAGAGAAAGGGAGCCAAACTTAGAATGAGGGTGTGTCCTGTGTCAAGCCAGGCCCGTGGCTGGACTCGTGATCCTGACCTGTGCAGGATTGACCCAGCCCTTGAATTGACCATCGCAGTTCACCAATAAGCACACACTGTTTTCATTTGAACGGTACTTAGTTTATATCAATCAATCATTTTTAAAAGCAAATGATCCATTAGCCATCAATATTTTTGATCATTCTTATACACAAAGCAGATCCATTGAAAAAAAAACAAAACCTGGCTTGAATGAGCCCCCAGTGAGGCTGTGTGTGGAAGCCACCATTTTGCCAGGTCACCAGAGGATGTGTATTTGCACATTGTGTGTGCGTGTGTTTGCATGCAAGAGTGTGTTTGTACATGGCACGTGTATGTGCTCATGTGTGCATGTGTGTGTGTGTGAATCTGTGTGTCTACACATTGTGTGAGTGTGTTTGTACATGGCACGTGTATGTGCTCATGTATGTGTGTGTGTCTACACATTGTGTGTGTGTGAGTGTGTGTTCCCCCTAATTATCTGGAGGCCTGGGGTACCCCAGCTTTGTCAGGACTGGACCTCGTCTTCTCTACCAGGAGAGAGAATATTTTTTCCCCTAGTGTCCTAAGGAACACAGCAGAGGCGGAAAGGGAACACCCTCTTACGAAAGCCAAGTAACAGCGTGTTGCGTTATGACTTAGGAGTAAGACCAGTGCAGTGTTTGTAAGACCAGCAGAAAATCAGGTGCCTGTGTAACAGGGGGTTAAATGGCAATTCATGCCTCATCTCCAGATTCCAGCCATGGCCCCAGCAGAGGACAGGAGTCTCACCCTGCCCAGGGGGCTCAGGTGGCCCCACTGACTTACTTGGGGAAGGCACTGCCCCTGCCCCTATAACTTCCCTCCTCTCTGAACAAGAGCAGAACCTGGCAAGGGGTTTCTCCCCTCCATCCTGCCTGTGGGGTGGGTGACCTCTGAATCTGAATCTGTGTGGACAAGGTCCCTGAAGAGATGGGGACTGTCATGAGAGGGGATTGGAGGGAAGGGTCGAGCTGGGCCACACTCAGGGTGTGCTGGGATGTCCTTGAGGGATGATGAAAGGGACCTCAAGAAGCTGAACCCCCAAGTTCAGCTGCTTCAGGAAAGCAACGACGTCCTGGTTAGGGGGGACACCGATGAGAAGGATGTGAGCTTGGCTGACTGGCCCACAGTGTCTGTGAGCTGCAAGCTGCGCCACAGGGCTCTGAGGGACGAAATGACATCGTGGAAATGTGAGTCCTGTCACAGTGTGTTCAGACAAGCTTCAGTGCAGAGCCACCACCCAGACGCGAGACGGCCCCTCCTGGGAGAGAGTCCTGCAGGAGAGGAGGAAAATGGGAGAACTCTGGAAAACACTGCTGGGACCAGCAGGAGTAGAGCTACGGTCTTTCTATTTTCTTATTTTTGTTCTTGAAAAAAAAATGTTGCCTAATAAGTACCAACATTCTCGCTTTACATTTTTATAATAAGTTATTAAAATTACCACCCTTCTTGGGTCAAAACATGTCCCACAATGTCTGCACCAGCTGAGCTATAGGCCATGTCATGGAACAGATAGGACCGGTAAAGTCTCGACATTATCATTTCAGGCAGAAAATGTCCTTTTAAGGGAAATAATGACGAAAAAGAAGAACAATAAAGATTGCCCGAGTCGAGTGCTTCTCTGTGGGGCATGAGGGCTGAGCATGGCACGGGGAGGACACCGTCCTTCCCCTGAACCTACACAGCCCCCGAGGGCAGGGGACGCCCCAGGGCTCAGTCTGAAGATGAGGAACTGGGGTGAAGTATCCGGGACTGGCCAGGGCACACCGTGCACCCTCTCCCACCTCCTAGAGAAGACGTCGCGTCCCTCCGCCCTGTTCCAGAGTGATGAGCTGTGAGGAAGCAGATGAAGACAGCGCAATCTGAGATTCTTTTATTTATCTGCCAAATGCTTGTGTGCGGCTCACTCTCCCTTCCGCTTCAAGAAATGGTCTTATAGGATCAGACTGCGTAAAGATTATAGCTCATGCCAGGGGTTCAAAGCACTTGAGATTTTAAACTGCTTTCTTCTCTCCTAAGCCCCCTCTCCCCTTCCTTCCCTCCCCCCTTGTCTCTCCCTCTCCTGCAGATCTCAAACTCCCCACAGAAGGAAGAGCAATGACGGACGGAGAAGCAGCTGTGGGTCTCCAGGCCTCTCAGTGGGCGAGATGCTCTGTGAGCTGCATCAGAGCACAGCCCCCGGCACCCTCAGACCAGGTCTCTGAGCTCCCAGGTGTCTTCTGGGTCCAGGTCCTGCCATGCCCTCCTGTCCTTCTCTGCCTGGATCTTGTGGAATGTTCAGCCTCTTTCAAAACTCACACACTGGTAGCACTGCACAGACCACCTCCAAGCAGCTGCTGTACTGGGGGTGGGGCCCACACAGCACTCCCACGGCATGTGGTGGTCCCAGAGAGTGTGGTGGGCCGATGATGAGGTGGTCCCATGGCATGTAATGGTCCCATAACGTGTGGTTGGTAGTCCCATAGTATGTGGTGGTCTATGATGTGGTGGTCCCATAACCTGTGAGGATCCCATGATGTGGTGGTTAGGTGGACAATCAATCTAGGTGAGATGGGCCAGGGTACCCTGGTGCAGCCCAGGTGAGGCTGGGGCACTTTGAAGCGTCCCAGGTGAGGCAGGGATGTGAGGTTGGTCCAAGCCAGAGATGCCTTTTCCTCCTTCCTGGGAGCTCATGGCCATGGATATGGGAGTCAAATTGATTTCCATGGGGGATCAGGACCTGGGATGATGCAGGTAGCACACTCCTCCCCTGGGTCACCTCCCCCTGCTCTTTCCCCCTGTCTGGGCCCCTCTGAGAGGCTTTCTGTCCCCACATGGTGACAACCTTCCTCTTCCCATGTCTCTGGGAAGTGCTGTGGGATCACCCCCCTCTGAGCCCCCTGCCACATGTGGAGCACATTCTCCAGCAACACCAGCTTCCCAGGGCCTCGGACGCGTCTCAGAGAAAGCTCTGCACGGGCCGAGTGTGGACAGTACACGGCTTCTATTCCCTGGGAAGGCCACTGGCAGGCACACCAAGTCCATTCAAGCTGGGCTATTTTTAGGAATAAAGTCTCAGAGTTTTTTGATTTTCTCATTTAGCATTATTTTTCCTTAAAAAAAATAAATTTAACACTTAAAAATGGACATCTGGACAATTACATTCATTTGTTGCAAGACTCCATGGGACTAGAACGGAAGAAGGAGGGGGCGGGGTTACTCCTGCCAGCTGTGCCCTGGGTTTAACAGGCCTGGCCTGTCCCACAGTGGGGCTGCTGTTGAAGTCGTGGTCACAGTGGCCCTGGGGGATGTGCAGGGACTTACACTACATGAGTAACCACCCCGGGTCTGCTACTGGAACCCACAAGGTACACGCGTGTGTGGAGAGATTGGCTTTGCTACTCACGGCAGTGACATGGCATTGGGGAGGGGAAAAAGGACTTTACTTCAGGAGCCAGACCCATGTGAGGTGGCTTTGAGGAGGGTTCAAGGAAGCAGGACCTTGCCTTGGGCTGGACACTGTCAGGAAGCTGGGAAGATTCTATGATGGAGCAGCTGAATGGATCCCGTCTGGAAGATGGGAGGTGAGGAGAGGTCCAGGTGTGCTCAGGACTGGGCTGTGGTCACTGCTGTTAGCAGGACTGGGGGTGGGGGGGCCAATGTGTGTTTTGGACATTTGTGTATTGTCTATGCTTAAAGGTGACCGTGCTCTGTCCTGCTCAGAGGTGACCACACAATGGACGTTCTCTTTCTTTCAGGGAAGGACAGATCATGTGTCCCTGGCTTTGGAACCTTGTCATGGGTGGGGACCTTCTTCCTCCTGGAGACCCCCCCAGAAGCGGAGGCTCCCTTCATGCTCTCAGAGTGGAATCCTGAGCCGGGAGCTGGCTTTTCCCTTATGCACGGGGATGGTCTCTGGGCCTTGTGACTCAGTCTTTCTCTGGGAGGTGGGGAGAGCCTGTCTTATCTCTTTGGCCAGCCGTCATATATCCCTGGACACTATTTTCTTGGCGGACAAGTCATTTCAGCTCTTTCTCAGAGAATTGTGAGGACATGAAGCCAGTTAAGGCAGTGGCTGTGAGTGACGCTTCCCCACAGCAGGTGGGGCAGACCCAGGGCTGAGGGAGCTCTGTGATTCAGAATAGCACATGGAACCCTCATCACTCAGACAGGGGTACCCTCCCTTGATACGTTGTGTGGCACTTTACTGATCTTGGATTATTTTTTCTCTGAGAGAGTTTTTCCTTTTCTTCACGATGTTAGTTACTCACCATGAATTGCTCTAACTCAGCATTTTATCTTGGCAAATGCTCACTGGTGACATCCTGTCCCGCCAGGTCATTCAGGGCATCCCTTGAAGCTCATCTCTGGGCAGCACGTGGTGGCAGCAGCTCAGCAGAGGGCAGGACGCCTGGGAAGGCCACCGGGCCTGGGTTCCTCCCCCGCAGCAGGTTCCCAAGAACAGCCCCAGCTTGTGGGAAGTTTACTGTTTCCTCAGCTTCTGTAATCCTGATCCTAAATGCATCTGGGGCATCAAACCGGAGATGTTTGACACTTTTCCTTTACATCAAATTCAGGAAGAAGAAAAATCACACCTACTTTTGGTGATTATGACAGTTATGCACAGAGTTTGCTCAGCACAGCCTTCAGCATCCCTGGCTCTGGAACCTTGTCACGGGCGAGGAGAACCCCACAGAAGCAGAGGCTCCCTTCATGCTCTCATAGAGCAGAATCCTTAGGTGGGAGCTGACCACACAGTGGACATGCTCTTTCTTTCACTGGGTTCTGGGTCCCCAGCAGTGTCCAGGCTGTGGGAACAGAGTGTGGACGTGAAACCTGACCTGCACCCATGAGTCGACCAACACATCCCTTCTGAAGCTCACGTTCTAACTCCCAGGAGACACAACACCCACCTGACTGCATGTAGCATTTACGCCTTGAACTCATGTTTCCAACTCATTATTTTACTAACCTTGAGAGGCAAGTCATTTAGAAGCAAAAACATTTGAATTTTTAAGATGCTTAGAGGAGTGTAAGGTTCCCCACTTCCGGTCAGGGCCCCGTAAGCCCCACGCCCCAGCCTGGACTTGCGTCCCCTGCCTGGCCCCTGCAGGCCAGGGCTCCTTCTAATGGAGGCTCATGGTGGGGAGAGGGGCAGGGGCTCGTGTCCCTCCTCTCTCCCTTCCTCCTCCTCTCCTTTATTTCCTAAACAAGCTAAGAGTTTTTATAATTCATCACCTGGCTGACAGATGAGTTCTGCTAGAGAATATTAGAAAATGTCTCAAATCTCATATATATGCTAATGGTATGCTGAGGCTGGTCGTGGTGCGCCGGAGTTTTTAATCTGTCTCGGCCAGTGTGGAAAGTGGTGGAGACAAGTCACAGCACTCAACAATTTATGATCAAACAACGGAATTGTAAAGGAAAAAGGACATACAGAAAGGGAGAGTAATTTTCTGATTTAACAGCGTTGTTACTACAAATAAAGAAATCTTGATTTTGACTGTAGTCGGCACTAAACGAGTTTCCTGTGCCCGGTGCTGGTTTTTCCATTTTCAGATTTGTATAAAGCATCCTGCTTAGATACAAGTGACAGATAGGGAGGCAGCTGCATATGGAAATCCAATGTGTATAATGAAGCCATCTTCTGTTTATTAAATAAACACATGTAGCTTCCTTCTGAGGAGGACGCACTGGTAATTCTTCATTGTGTTCACTTCTTTTAAGTCACAAAGAATCTTCCTTAACAACCCAGAATGCTCACCACCTTCCCTCCATCCAGGGTGTGGGCCAGGCTCCTGAGCCCCATCACCCCCAGCAGGCTGGGTGACAGGACCCCAGGGCACCTGCCTGTTAGCAGGAGGGTGGCCTCGAATCGCCTGAGTGGCAGCATCAGGCCATGTCCCTGAGTCAACTGCCCAGTGATGTGACCAGCATGGAGAAGTCTTTTTGACCTGCTGGAGAGGGAGGAGGGAGTCTGTCTGGCTGCAGAAACGGAAGGTCTTAAGCAGCGTAGGACAGAGCCTGCCTCCCGGGTCTTCCTTCTCCTGAGAGACTTCATGTCAGTGGAAAAGCTCAGAGCCTGTATATTCCCGATTGTCTGGGTGACATTTTCTGGGTGGTCCACGTTCTTGGAAGTTATTTAGGGTGTAGTTTGCAGGGCTGAAACAGGGCATAAAAGGAGAAAAGTCCTTCAGTTTTCTTCAAGTTCAATAGAAACCCAGATTTGAAAGCACAGAAAAGAAGTGTTTAAAAAAATTATTTCTTATACATATAAATATATATAATCACAAAAATGTAGTATCTTATATATACTGTACATAGTATTTTAAAATCTGATTTTTCTCTTTATATTTTAGTTTAAATACGTTTTTAACATTAAACACATAAGCATCATTTTAATTGATATCATAGAATGGATATATCATTGTCTATTAAAATAATCTTAGGTCAGAAAAGTGATGGAAAATCTATATATTTGAAAAAAACTGAATTTTTTGGTGGTAGATGAGAAAATTTTGTAGTGTTAGTCTATTTTCTTGCCATATAAATCATTTTAAATTCTTATATATATTTTTTCTTTTCTCTAAGATAAAGCTTATAAATAAAAGCACAAACTATAGACCCATATCAGTAACCTGTAATTTTAATAAAAACCTTTGGTTGTTTGAAAAAAAATTATTTCTTGTTAGACCACTAACAGCTGTAACCTTTTTTACTGTCTGTTTATTTTGCTTTGCTTACTTATCTATTTATTTATTTCTCTTTTGTATCTTGGACATACACTAGCTGGTTTGACAAGGAGGACACTGGGCTGCGTATCTGTGGACGTCGAGCCCTTTTCTGCTGTAACAGGGCTCCAGTCTAGGTTAAAGTGATCTGTGGCAGCGGTTCCCGAGGGAGGCGATTTTGCCTTCTGCATCCCCTGCCCCTGAGATATAAATGTCTGGGGACAGTTGTGATTGTTACAACTGGGAAGTTATGGGGGTGCTCCTGGCACCTGGGGTCACTCAATGTCCTACAATGCACAGGACAATCACCCCGACAAGGACTGTCCAGCTCCAGATGGCAGTGGTGCTGCAGTGGACAGAGGCACAGGACATGGTTAGGTGAAGAGCCATAGTCGCCACAGGCCTGAGCTCCAGGAGGGACGTTCCAGATGCCTGTCCCCCCCATGAGCTTCCTTCCTTCTTGCTTCCACACTCCTTAGGTGAGCAAACAGGTATCTCTCAATATTCCTGCTTTCGAGCAAGGTATGTCCTGGGACCACGGCTTGAACCTGAAATGGGGTGGCCTCTAGGCATGGGTGTGCCTGTGGGTGCAGAGCAATGTGCGTGGTGGTCCACCTCAGACGATGGGCCGTGCGCGTGGTGGTCCGCCTCAGATGGATGGGCCGTGCGCGTGGTGGTCCGCCTCAGACGATGGGCCATGCGTGTGGTGGTCTACCTCAGACGGATGAGCCGTGCGTGTGGTGGTCTACCTCAGATGATGGGCCAGGTGGGAGGCTGTGGGGTCTATTGACACCAATTCTGTTTGTCCAGGCCAGTTGGAACACTGGCTGGAAGGTGCAGTACCCAAATCAGCCATGTGACTCAGAACATTTGAAGAAGATTTTGTAATTTTTATTTACATTTCATTACCACTGTGTTTGGATCCTTATTTCAGATCCCGTGAGCTGTTCATTGCAGGCCACACCACTCCATACAGACCAGCTTGAATGAGGTGCTAGAGGCAGCCGGAAGCATTTGCTTTCAGTATTTCTGAAGAAAGAAGACAAGACCTGGCCTCTGACCTGCTGCAAAGGAGCCACACGGCATGTTAGGACGGGCACCTCGCGTGACCTGTGCCCTGCGAGTTCCAGCTTGGGCGTGGTGCCTACGGAGATCAAGTCTTTGTTTCTGAACCAGAGACACAGCAGAGAGCAGGAGACGTTTTCTTGTTCAATTGTTTGCTAGTTGGGGATGTGAGGGTATGATTTTCCTCTGCACGTGCCGGTCTCACCAGTGTCAAATGGTGCGTGAGATGCAGGCTGAGTGAACAGAGCTCTTCCACACAGTGCAGCCCACAGTGGGAGCAGCGCTTCCCACAAAGCTTCCAACCTGTGCTTTAAACCCCCTCTGGAAGCTGCAAAGCTTTGGAATATGGATTAGTTCCGACATCTGGACACACCTACCAGTCACTTTCTTTCTCCTGTTTTCCACGGTTCAGTCAGCTTCGCTGTGGACACAGGCTGCACACTGCCTGAGGACCCCTTGTCCCCCGGAGACAGGGCTCCATCCTGAGATAACTTTTGGAAAGAGACAGTAACGTATTTTTTCCTACCTAAATGTTCAGACAGTAATTTCATAAACTTGGAATTTAGCTTTTTCCTGCCCACCATCGTCTTCCTGACATGCTGTGGAGTGTAATTCAAAACAAATGGGGCACAGACAGGAGCAACGACTCCCAGGCGGGGAGCCCCCGGCTGGCACCACCCCCGGTGCTCAGTATAAAGAGCCCGCTTGTTTCCTCCTGTCCCCAAGCTGTTCTATTAAGTGGAGAGTCCTCAGCCTCGCCTGGTGGATGCTCTGGCGTGCACAGGCACAGGCGTTCCTCTGGCCAGGCCCCTGTGCGGCTGCCACCTATACTGTGGTTTGTCCACTGTCGGCTCTAGAGCAGAGGCATGTTTGAACTCACCGGCTACGGGAACACGGCTGGCCACACGGGGCCAGGCCAGAGGGGAGCCACAGCCACACGCCGGCAGGCTGTCCTTCCCTTTCTTTTCATAAGCAACCGTCCTGTTTTGTAAATAAGGTTTCTTGAATATGCAGGTATCAAAGGGAAACAAAAATAAGAACGCATTAATACTTCCATTGGGGTAAACACTAATATATAGTCTTCCAATTTTTCTCCATAAAAATGTAAACATATGCATTTTACAGTAAAACTTGGAAGGTCCTCAAGCTAGCTTTCTGTCACTTAGAACTGTGCCATTTTCTTGTTTTATAATTGTGTCTTAAAATACAATTCAAAATTATTGCATAACACTTAATTGCCTGAATATTCTATGCTTCATTTAACTGTTTTTACATTTTTTAATTTAAATCTCTATCAGTTTTTTCCTTATGATGAATGCTCATTGTCCCTGTGCCTGCCGGGAGAAGGCTCCCAGGGCACTGACGCCAGTGACAGGGTGGTGGTGGCCACTGGTGAATGGGATATGTGAACAGTGACATGAAAATAAAAGTTGAAAACTTAAATCCTTGTGCTATTCTGGGCATTTCTCTGAGAGGTTTAATTTAATTTTCAGAGTATTCCAGTGAGGTAGGTACATTTTGGAACACATCTCCCTGGATCTGGTTGCTCCAATCCCGATTTTTCTGGGACGTTTGCCCCTTTCCAACTATCCTCGGTGGCATCCTCCCTTGGAGAGGGCCACTGTGGGGTGGGCCACTGCTAGCTGTGACCTCCCTTCTCCCTCCAAGCTTCCTGGCTGCTGGCCCCTGCCCCAGACCACCTACTGCTGGAACCAATAAACGTCCCCCAGAACATGACAGTGTCACTTCCAGGAACTCCGGAATCTGCACCTTGCTTCTTTTAATTTTCATAGATAACTGTTCTTTGCTTTCAACAAAGTGACTTACTTCTTCCAAGGATCCAAATGTGCTGTATTTTTTTGTGACATGGGAGTACTGAAGAGCTGTTAGCAACAGATTGAGGAGGTTAAGCCTTCCCCAAAGCAGGAAGGAAGTGGGGGAGTCCTTGAGTGCTGTGTGCAGTCACACGGTGACAACTGAGCAGGGCAGCGCCAGGTCTGTGCCAGCCTCTTCCTGTGTGTGTCCAGCTTGCCCCTGTGAAGCAGGCATCGCTGTACGGAAGCACCCAGGGAAGCCCCACAGGCCTGTGTTATCACAGTGGAGACGGGTGAGAAGGGCAGCCATTCCAGGATCCGTCCGAGCACCCATTCCCGTGCATGCTGCCAGAGGTGCAAGATCGTCTGAGGCTGTGTTGTGGAGCCAACCAAGGCCACCCTACCCACTGCCTCCAGACACTCCCTTTTAATGCATTTGCCCAAAATCTCACCTGGGCAGTGACCACTGTGCAGAGAAGGTCTTTAGCCCCACACCACACCAGTCAGATGATCAGACTCATCTTTTCTCCAAACCTTTTATCTCCTAGAGTTCTTCCCTGATCCACACCTGAGCACCTAGTCTGGCTGACAGACCAGCCCCACCTGTGTTCTCCAAATTTCTTCTTTCTCTGCAGAGAAGCTGATGGTGCATATGAAGCTGATGGTGCTGCCTGATAGTGCATCAGAAGCTTGCATATGCATGCCCAGGTGATCAGAAAACACAAAAGCACAGTGAAACAAAGTCAGACAAACCAAAGGTCCCTCTGCTGAGACACCTCTCTGAGAGTCTCTGTGAGGTTGGAGAAAACACATTCTCCTCATCCTGCTCAGCTATGTGGTGCGAGGACACTGACCGGGTTCTGGAATGAGCTCAGCAGATGCTCAGCCGTAACCACTGAAGACCCCCTGTATGCTGAGGTCCCAGCCCAGACTCAATGTCCTGGCAGATATTTACAGATGCCTAAACTTAACTCCCGTGGTCTCCTGGGTATGACACACCCTCACAGTTGGGGCTTCCGTCACTCACAGTGTGGGAGGATGGACTCCAGGGCCAAGCTGCCAGCGGACTTGGGGTGTGGTGAGCTTGGTTTCTGGTTTGTGGACGGCACCTGCTCCATTTCCTCACACAGTGGAAGGGGCAGGGGCTCGCTGGGGTCCCTTCTCTAAGGGCATTAATCTTATTTGTGGGGACTCTATCTCCAGGGCTGCATCACCTCCAAAGACCCCACTTCCTCAAGTTAGGACCTCAGAGGTGAGGAGTCCAGCATACGCATTTGGGGAGACACAAACGTTTCAGCCCATCACATTAACACACCCTGAAATGAACTTATCTTTCCCACAACCTCTTCTATTGTTTGTGCTAAGTTTTCCAGGGAGAGGAACCCTGTGCATCATGTGTAACCCGGGTCAGAAGCTGGCATTGGGCAGGACTGTGTCTCCAGCACCGCCCACTCTGCTCATGTGGCAGGCATACCCTGCCATCCTCCTCCCCGAAGGTGCCTAGCCCTGTCACCCTAAGGCCACCTTGTCAACACTCCCTTGGACAGTCAGACCCCTGGTGCACCTGTTCTCAGCCCCATGTCCCCTTAGCCTCAGCTCCCAGAATCTCCACATGGCTGTGATTCTGAGCCCTGGGTCACCTCTCCAAGGCATTTCTTCCCTGGGGGTACACAGGATCCTCAGGTCTGGTGACACAGTCCAGCGGGTCAGTCCCAGTTGGTCTGCTAAAATCCCTGGCATCACCAAAGACCCTGCCGCTCTCTCTGCCGTGGCTTCCAGGGTTGCAACTCTCCCTGAGAGATGTCCAGGCTCTCTCAGAATAAGTCACCAAGGGCAGAACACTTTCCAGCCACTGTGTGAGGGGCTGATACACCCCGGGTTAGGTGAGATGGACTTGGGAACAGCAGGCTGGTTTCTTGGCACCAGGACTGAGTTTTGAGCTAGTTCCTGTGGAATTAATTTTCTTGCTCAGTGTTTGAAGTTCTGGAAGGAATGTTTCTGGCCAGAAGTGAGGCTGAAGCCAGGGCCTCCCACTGTCCTGGTCACCAGTAGGCCACTATGCCTCCGCCCACTGCCAGCTGCACATGAGGCCATGGCTGCGTGGGTGGACAGTGTCCCTGTGAGCTGGCCATCTGCCTGGTGTCTGTGGGAAGGCTGCCCTGCGCCATGTGTGTGGGACGCCCACAGTGACATCGGAGTTTCTAGGTTTGTGCTGAGTTTGTGCTGGAGGGTAAGGGACAGTCATGGCCAGGTCGTCACAAAATCCCACTTT
>NW_003852621.1:1320676-1336504 GCF_000181295.1 Otolemur garnettii
CCGTCTGAGGGTCCCAGCTCCCTACAGAGCCCCGTCTGAGGGTCCCAGCTCCCTGCAGAGCCCCCTCTGATGGTCCCAGCTCCCTGCAGAGCCCCCTCTGATGGTCCCAGCTCCCCGCAGAGCCCGCTCTGAGGGTCCCAGCTCCCTACAGAGCCCCTTCTGATGGTCCCAGCTCCCTGCAGAGCCCCCTCTGATGGTCCCAGCTCCCCGCAGAGCCCGCTCCGAGGGTCCCAGCTCCCTGCAGAGCCCCCTCTGATGGTCCCAGCTCCCTGCAGAGCCCGCTCTGAGGGTCCCAGCTCCCTGACCTCATTTCTTATTTTGCTTTGCCTCTTTTAGATTAGATGTGTTTTGTTTACACTGGTGCTCAAAGACACAGGGGATATATTCTTTCTCCTTTCCTCATGTAAAATGGGAATGTCTTTGTTAGGAAATCAGGGTGACTCTGCTAGGGCCAGGATTTCATGGGGTTCTAGGGCACCCACTTGGGAAACAGTCTATGGCAGAGACCAGGTGTGTGTGGCGTCCGACAGCTCTTCAGCTGTGTGCAGCCCCCACAGGGCCATTGGGGAGCTGAAGGAAGAAATTGGGAGGTGTTCCCTGCACCACTCCAAAGCTGTGCACTGGCTGACCCACTGCCAGTGAAGCCTGAGTGGGCTGGGAGCTCAGCAGTGCTGCCCACCAGGCGTCTGCTCGCTGACCAAGCCAGGGCATGGGCTTACACATGACCCAACAGGAGCCAAGTGAAGATTTCCAAAGTGCCCACTAGCCCAGTCATGCCCCAGCCATGCCCCAACTCTCTCTATTTGCAAAGATTAAATGAGAGGGGAGAAGCATTTCTCAAGATGCATTGAACTGGGTGTTTAGAAATTGACCATTTTCTAATTGAAAATAAAGTCGCTCTCTACAGGAGGAGTCTTGCCAGGTGCAGCTGGATGGCCCCCCCCATGTTTCAAACCAGCTGTCCTGTTGTTGTGCACAATGGGGTGTCTGGAGGCTGCAGGCACCCACGGAGCTGAGCACTGGGGCTGCCGAGGGTCTCCTAGAGCACCTGCTGGGCTTGGGGACCAGCCTGATCCCTGGGCTGAAAGCTAGGGGAGGGGTTCTGAGGAGCCCACAAATCTCACCTGTTCCAGAAACAGAACTTCAGCCAACCATGAATGCCCACATTGTATGTCTACCTTTTTGCTTTTTAAAATGGAATCTAAAAAGCCAATGACGTGCCCACCTCTTGGTTTCTCAACTTGTTGCCTCTGAGGGTCTCACCTGGCCAGGGAGGGAAGCCCGGTGGAGCACATGGCCAGCAGCCCCACCACATCTGGAGAGCAGGACCCTGAGTTCTGCTGCCTGAGGGGACCAGGTGGCATCTAGTGGCCACATCCTTGAACTACAGACACGGGTGTCCAGGCCCCAGAACAGAATCACTCACTCATTTATTCAACAGATGCTGTTGTGGGCGTGCAGCCTGGAGGGACTCAGTCATCGCCGATATCTCTTACAAGCTGGAGACTGAGACTCACTCAGCCCAACCCTCACCATAAACAGACTCTCCCCTGGGTATGGCCTGGTGTATTCCTCTAGGTGTGGCCTGGATATACCCCTCTGAGTGTGGCCTGCTCAGGAAGAGGAGTCATCCAGGGGGACACAGGGTGAGCACGGGTAGGGTTTTAGGCTGCTGGTTCAGCGTTCGCCCAGGTCAGGCTGGAGAAGCCAGGGGCGTGGAGACCTGTTCTGCCGGGACCCCGCGTCTGTACCAAGCCGGTGGGATGGTGGATTCTCAGACCTCACCACAGTGCTTCCCGCCCACGTGTTTAGCACAAGCTGCCTGCTCTGCTCCTCCCCTTCTCTCCTTCCCTTTCTCCTTCCTCTTTCCTCCTTTTCTCAGAGAGTATTTCCTGACTGCCCAATTATGCAGCACTACACAGCAGGGACGTTAGCGCCCTGGACCTGCCTGCCTGCAGGACACAGCCGATGACGGCAGAGATGCTGCTTCATCATCACACTATAGTTAACGGGTGAACCAGCCAGGCACAAAGGGAGGCTCTGAGCCCGTTGGTTCAGGGAAGCAGGTGGGGGTGATGGCTCTGCCGTCGGGGCCCTTCTGTTCATCTTGTGACTCAGGCTCTGTCCCCTGTAGGCCACGTGGATGAGCACAGCCTGAGTGGTATGTAACCCTCCAGCTACACGAAGAACATGCAGCCCCTCGATCCTGCAGGTCTCCGGGAAAGGACCAGCAGAACTAGCTGGGTGACAACTGGGCCAAGGCTATGGCAGGGCTCCCAAACGTGTCTAGGTCACTGACTGCCCCTGTGGCTCGGCAGCCCTGCAGCATATCACAGGTGGGGTAGGAGGGAAAGCTGTTCCCTGGAAGTGAGGATTCTGGGCAGGTGCAAAGGCTGCCCTCATCCTGTGATTGGAGAAAACTTCTGGGACCAAAAGGCATCAGTTCCCACAACTGAATGAGGTTGTCTCAGGCAAAAGAGATGGGTGGCAGGTGGGAAATAGTGGCCATGAGGGTACAGGTGGCATTTCAGGCATGGAGAGTGTCTGGTGGGGTCTAGGCCTCAGCTGGAGCTCTTTACCTGGGGGCAGGAGTCAGGAGGCAGGGGAGGAGCCAGGAGGCAGGCGAGGAGCCAGGAGGCAGGCAAGGATCTGGGAACTTGATCACAGGGGCTTTCTCGTCTGCCGCACTTGGGCCTTTATTGGGGGGGGGGTGAACTTCGGGGCACAGATAGGATTTGAGCACAAGGGTTTCTGCTTAGGTTTTGATCTTTTATGGGTCATTGGGGCTCCCATACGAATTGAGGAGATTCCTGGCAGGAGGAAGAGAATTAAGAAGCTACTGCAACAATCGGGGATGGAAATGACTGTCCTCACACCAGGGTATCGGCTGGAATTAAAGTTCCTTCTATGGCCACAATTACTCTTGACATTTCCTGGCTAGAGAACACAGGATGCAAAGGACTCCGCCCCACCCCAGCCCCACCTTACAATCCCATCTGGCCTCAGTTTCCTCCTGTGAATTGAGGGGATTAGAATTGGTAACTTCCAAGATCCTCTCTAAGACTCTGTATTTCACAGTATATAATTACAAAATAAGAAAACACTGTTGTTCCAACATCCAGAAAGCAGATGACAATGGACTGTGATGACACTCTGTCCCAGGGACCAGGCCTTTTCTGGTCCCTCTGGAGAATACACCGAAATAATATTTCAGTATTAGTTTCACATCCATTCCACTGTACTAAATTATCCTTGAGATAATCTGTGCTTGAATTTAACTCTGCATGCAGGACACCCAAACAGGTCTCGTCCCCCCTCCCTGGTGTCCATCACACATGGAGTGGCCGCATCTCAGGGACGCTCCCCTACCAGACCTCAATTACTCCTTAGCCAAAGCCATTGCCCAGAGCCAAGCTGTTCCAGCAGTTAGGGTCAATATTTGCTTGGCCCTGGAATATGCGTTGGTGACGTGCTCCCACTGTGTAAGCGGCAGGTGGCAAATGGTTGATTCCAAGTGGGGGAAGGGGCCAGCCAGTTGTCTCCGATGTACATTTACTCACCAGCTTTACAAGTGCAAGATGTATACTCTGAGTTCTAAGTTCTTAGATTAAATGTTGTCTTTTTAAATCAAAAGTAAGCAAATCCTGTGTAATATGCCTGACACATATTTATTACAACGTTCCTCAGAAGCAATTTCCATTCTGATATGCCACGTTGGGATTAATATTAAAGAGTTAAGAAAAATGGGGAGAAGGAGACCAAGATTAGATTCTTCCGGAGATGTGATGACAGAGTGGATGGCGCACTCTGAGAACCTTACAAAAGTGCCAGAGTTTAAACAGATAGATGTCAACTGAAAGACGCTTAAACAGATAGATGTCAAATGAAAGACGCTGGATAGTTTGTTTTTAACGCTCTGTCATCCAAGTCCCGAAGCTGGAGTCTCACGGACTGTGGGTTTCAAATATCTGTACGGGAAGCTTTTCATGTCTGTAGGGAAACGAATCAGTTTGGAAGCAAATGCACTTTAAAAAATTATTATTTATTTTTCCTTTTCTAATTTTAAAATAAAACCCACTACAGCAAAGTCAAGGCATAAAGTGTAACAAATAGACATGAAACTTCACGTTAAATGAACATCAGACTTTTAAAAGTATGTGTGGAAGTAAAACATTGCAGAGGGCCGGATGTCCTCTGCGTCTGTCCCCAGAGCCACCACTGACCCCCCAGGGCTGTGAGCAGGGGTGTGGAGGCCATACTCTTGTCTCTAGCATGTGTACCTGTTTACTGTGCATACATCTTACTGATTTCAATAATTTGCATACTTGAACACGGAAAATGTGTTCTGGACTTTGCTTTTTCTATAGCTCTGGTGAAACAAAAAACACAGGAACAGACCCAGAGGGAAGGACCCATCCCCTTCAGGTGAGCATGCATTTCTGGGGAATAATATGGCAAATTAACACAAACTGGATGGCTTGAAAGAGCAGACTTAATCTACTCACGTCCTGGAGGTCTGGAGTCCAAAGTCAGATGCCAGCAAGGCCCTGCTCCCTCCAGAGTCCCAGCCCCTCCCAACCCCCAGCCCCTGGGGAATCAGGGGTCTCCTGGCATACAGCTCTTACAGGCCGTTTGGACAGACTCATCTTTCCTCATTGATTTAAATAGCAATTTCCCTATTATTTATCAAGGTTTGGGTTTGTTTCTATTTCTAGTTTTTTCCTCTATTTTATTCAGATATTTCCTTCTATGCAACAACATTACAATGGCTTAATTTCTGTATATTTAAAATAACTTTTGCTAGCTGGTAGGGAAGACCCTTTTCTTTTTTCTTCTTTTTTTTTTTTCACTTTGGTTATTCTTATATCTTTCCTTTTATATTTGAATTTTAGAATCAGTTTGTTTAATTTCTGCTTAAAATCCTATGGGTTTTGCTTTGTTTTGAATCATGTTAAACAGGCACCAGTAGCTTCCTCAGTTACCCAGCCTTTGGCCTCAGACTGGGAGTCATACCATCTGCTTCCCTGGGTTTTAGGACTCTAGACTCAGACAGAGTTGCACCATCCAGGCCTGGAGGGAATTATACCACCCAGGGAGATTTCCAGTTCCTTATCTTGCAGCCAGCAAATCACGGGACCTCTTAGCCTCCACAGTGCTCCTGAAGCAAATCCCCCTTACATAGCTGGGTACTGATGTTGGTTCTGTTTCTCTGAATGATGCCTGACTGATGCCAGGTCCTTCAAGCAAGGGGCGACCAACCCCAGCCAGGGAAGAAGGGCTGCATCTCCTGTCAGAGAGACTTCATCAAAGTTTGGGGGAGGAGACCGTGGTACTCATTTCTGCCCCTGACCCCACTCCAAGTCTTAGGGTTCAGAGAACTCATTGCTCACCACATGTGCACTTCCATCCCACCTGATCCAGCCTTCCTGGTTCCTTACCTGGACCCCGAACAGGACACAGAAAGCCATGCCCTCACTCATTTCTTTCATGTTCTCTCGGGGCAGCAGCCACCCCCCTCAGCCAGACACGCATATGTCCCCCTAGATGCCCTGACAGAGTGTGGTGGCCCACAGCAAAGTGTGGTGCTGGCCTTGGGCACTGCCGCTCAGCTGTCCAGGAGGTGACTTGAGTTGTCACTTCAAACATCAGACTCCTGAGTCCTGCGGCCAGGCGACAAAGCACTGGGCTTGTGAGTCTGAGACAAGGGGTGGGGATCGGCTGTAGGGAGCATCACCGGCAGGGGCTGGCAGCCTGCCGGCTTCCGACTTCATCCTTCTCTTTGCGTTTCTTGCCATTGTGCTTTAAGCCTCTGACAGCAGCTCAGGCCACAGACGTGCTGAAGTTCACAGAAGGAGAGCAAGTGTGGAGCCCTGGTGACCGTGACCGTGACCGTGACCGTGACCGTGACCGTGACCGTGTGGGTGACTTACAGGTGCTTTTGGAGTAGAAACCACACCCACATGCCAGGGTGTCACCCACGTTCCTGACACATCTCCATTCCCATCCCAAGTAAGAAGCTCTCCCGGCTGTCTACTGGGAGCTGCAGGTCTTTCTGCTCTTGAGCGGCAGTTGCAGGTAGCGGCCACAACAACTTGGAGGTTTCCTCAGTGCCCGAGACAGAGCTGGTGCCTGGGGAACCTGGATAGGCACTTTGCAGACCTTCAAGTGAGTTTTCTGGTGAACAGGACCAGACTGAAAGGTGGAGGGTGGAGGGGACAAGTCGGGGGACGAGTGAGGGCTGTGGAGTCTGGGAACGGTGGCTCATTTCTGGCAGAGCTGCATGAGCTCCAGGGCGGGTTCCCTCTCACTCTGCAGACTCCAGGCCCAGCACACTTCAGCCTGAGCTTGGTCAATAAAGTTATCATGTAATTATCATCAGTTGGTCTTTAATTATTAATCGTCACCTCTGGGGCTGTCTGTGGACTGAGCGTTGTGTTTCATCTGAAAGTGGGGCCCGGATCTGACAGATAGGAGGGAAGCTCAGAGGAGACAATCAGTGCTGCCATGAATAATTGAGCTTTAATAATTTTTGCTGCATTTAGAAATCATTCCCCACACTTGCTACGTGGCCAAGTGCCTGGAGCTGAAAAGTTGATCAGATTCATTCCACACTTTGTAACACTCTGCAGCCGCTTGAGAGCCAGAGACGGGTTTACTGGGAAGAAGCTCCTGGTAGAGATGTCTGGGGAACAGCACCCCTGGGCGGTGCTGTCGGGCACAGGGCTCTGCACAGTCAGGCAGCTGTCCATGTGCTGAGGTGGGCAGTGAGCTGAGGACAGAACTGCTTCATTACCAATGACTTCATTCTTATTCATCTTAATTATAAAAGTAATATTTATTTATTGTAAGCAAATCCAAAAGGACGTAACAAGAAGAGTAATTCCATGTCCCCCATTAGGGCCACCCCAGAAATACAGAAGGTAACGTGGTCCACATCTGGGCTTGGATGTTAGACCAGTCACGCTGTGCAAGAGCATAGGGAGTCTACTGCTCAGGCAGAGTCCCAAGACGGCTCCAGAGATCAGGGAAAGACAGTTCATGTGGGGTTCTAGGGTGAAGGTTCTCACCTCTGGGAAGGGCTTGTGTGTTCACGTCCCCCACTGGTGGTCAAGAGGGGTCACCCAGGATTCCCTGTCAGGCTGATAGATGTGGAATAGGAGAGTGGGGTGCAGCTTAAGGGCTGTCCCCAGACACTGACACGTGGAATCAGACCTGATTCTATCTCTGTAGCCTTCTCATTCCAGAGGGATCACTGTTAACAGTTTTCAGAGTAAGAAGATATAGTAAGAAGAAAAAAATATATATAGTAAGAAGATATATTCTATGTGTTTATGAAAATATACTTAGATGTAATGTGTATCTCTGTCCACTCACCCACCACCCCTCTACCCACCCATCCACCCACCCCTCTACCCATCCAACCATCCACTCATCCACCCACCCATCTATCCACCCACCCACCTCCCCCTCTACCCACCCAACCATCCATTCACTCACCCACCCATCTGCCCGCCCAGTCACTCACCCATTCTCTACCCACCCAGCAATCCATCCACCCTCCTCCTACTCACCATCCACTCACCTATCCATCTATCCACACGCCACCCATCTACCCACCCAGCCACTCACCTACCCCTCTATCTACCCAACCTTCCACCCACCCACCCACCCATCTGCCCACCTATGCTCTTTTAATGTAGAAATCACACCAAGAATTTGTCTTTCCACTCATCATTTGTCTGCAGCTCTGCCCACTCCTGCTGGCTGCCTGGTGCTCCACAGCCCCACACTGGTGGCCACTGGGGTGATTCCCCTTCCTGTCACAGGTCACCTTTCCATCCCTGCACCTGTGCGTGTGCTGCTGGGATTGCGGGTCATAGGATACGTGCATTGTAAGTTTTGACAGATACTATCAAAAGGTCTTCTAAAACTTTTCTCTAAAACTCCCTAGAAGTCTGTTTTTTTCCACCCGAGTCAATGTGTGTGTGTGTGTGTGTGTGTGTGTGTGTGTAGTATTGGGCTGTCATGGAACAGTCTGTCAAGTTCAAATATAAGAAAACTTGGTAGCATTGGTTTGCATCTTTTCAGATATTTATCAGCCATTTTACTTCTTATTACTACGAATTACTAATTTCTCTCAAGTTGATCATTCCTTTCTCATTAATTTGTGACAGACCCTTTTATAGAACATGCTGCACATACATTTTCCAGTTTTCATGTGACTTTGTTTATGGAAGGTTTCACTCTAAAGATCTTAATCATCACAAGATCAAAATGAACAGTCCTGTGATGGGTGCTTGTGGGGTTTGTCTGCAAAGCCACAGGTAAGGGAAGATTAGTTGTTGATCATCTATAACTTTGTATTTGGAGATTTTAATTATTATACTTAAACTGACGCTCCGAGAGGACTCCTCTGTTGTAAGGCACGAGACTCCTGATTTGTCTAATAGCCAGCAGGTTGTCCCGCGTCACCAAGGAGGGGTTCATGTTTCACTCTGTGACTTGAGAGGCCATCGTCATCACGCTCATCCCCGGATTCTGTTCCGTTTCTGGGTCCTGTGTCTTATTCTGGTCCACGTGCTGATCTCTCCCCGCTTTGTGTAGTTTTATTGATTGTTCTTTACAACATATTTCAATATCCAGTGAGGCAGCTCCTCTGTGATCTTTATTTAGAGATTTCCTGACTATTTGAAAAGGTTGATAATTCTGTAAGTTCCTTAGAATCCCTATGCCGCATCATCCAAGCTCTCTTTCTGCAGGAAACAGAAAAGATTCTACAGCTATTTAAATTGGGAATTCATAGACAATACAGATAAGTCTGAATGGAATTCACAACTTTTTCAGCTGAGTTTTTTTAGATAAAACAGGAGTCATGGAAATTTATTCAAATGTCTTTACATAATATTTTACTGTTTCTTAAGACAGTTTCTGTATTTTTCTTAAGTTCATCTGTAAATATTTTAGAATTTCTTAATAAATGAATTGTCTCTTCCTTTGTGTTTCTAACTGGTTATTACTTTTAAATAGGAGAATCATTGATTGTGTATTTTAAATTGGAAATGGGTCATTCATTAAACTTTTAATTTTTACTATTTGCTTTCTAGATGAGACTATAAAACATGGAAGAGCAATGAGCCCCTCCCTGACACTGTCACCTTCTCACTGCACCAATAGGCCACCCATGGTTCTCAGACTCCACTGGAAGGAACACCTGGAGGGCGCTGTGAGGTCAGGGGATGCACCTGGCCCAGAGGCTGTGCTCAGACCCAGTCTTGCCTGGGGAGGGCAAGTGCTGTGCTTACTGGATCTGAGAAGAGGTTGAGACCAGGAGCCACCCAGGGAGGGTCAGGTGCAAGAGGCCGAGAGGCAGACCTCAGCTGTGTCTGGGCTTCTGAGTGCACATCTGAGAAACAGCAAGGTGGGTGTGGGGGGCAGGGTCCCCCCTTCTACGGAGCACAGTGGTGTGTGCTCTATGGGGAGGGGCACGTTTGTGTTTTATTAACTAGAAATGAAGAAACAGCTGTTAAACATTCAGGTACATGGGCTTGTATCAGATATAGAGGAAAAGTCTGATAACCATGCAACCTGTCTCATCTCGGGGCTGTCCCCAGCTCTATGCCAAGTGCCAGGGATCCTTTGGTTTTTATCAACTGATAGGAAGAGACAGTGATGGGAGCAGGGTCCATAGGCCATGGCCCCCCCGACCTGAGGGCAGGACCCTGTCTCTGTCATGCTCAAGCCTCCCTGGCTGTCACGTCCTGGATGGGAATGCCAAGGCTGGTGCTGAGGAAGCACCAACTGTCCTGCAGAGCTTGTCAGCTTTCCTGGGGGAAAATGAGACCCAACAGCAACGGTGTCATGGGCGGGGGACTCTGCCGCCAGAGTCCAGGACAGACAGCACTGGGACTGCCTGCCCTTTCCCAGTCAGCACTGAGATGGTCTGCAGAGTCCCCAGGGTGGAGTCTGGGCATGGTGCCCCTCACTCACTCCTGACAGGAGCCCTGACAAGGCACTAGGCACCCAACATGCCAGGGATCCCAAAGAAAAGAAGACAGTCTGATCCTCAGAACTTTCTTTTAAAACATGCATAAAACCACAAGAATCTCTGGGAGTTGGGGAGAAGCTGGGCAGGGAGGCGGGACTTGGCAGCTTGCTGGGTGAGTAAGGGCTTACAGGGTGAAGGCAGCGGGGGTGTCCCTGGGTGGGGGATACCCAGGCTGTGGCACTGCAGAGGACAAGCAGCCTGTGAGAAGGGACAGCGGAACCCACAGTGAGCTGGGAAGTCTGCGGCTAGTGTGATGGTGCCAGGAGTCAGCCCTTGTTGGGGTGTTTCCTTGTTACTGCCTGGGGCTCACTGCTAAGGGGTGGGACATTTCAGCCACAGGAACGACACACCCAGGGTGCTTCTGGGAAGATATCCTGGGTGGTGGTGGTAATAGCTAATTTCATTTGTGGTTACAACTTATCCCTGTGTGTCTGGCACCTGTCAGGAGCTGTGGTCTAACTCCCTGGTCACCATGGGCCTGAGATAAGTCTTGTTACCGGGCGTAAGGTGCAGGGGGGCAAATGGGCCCAGAGGACACCAGGCCTTGGTCACCACATTCAGCTATGAACAGCAGGACCCAGATGCCTTGGGGGGGGGCACAGGGCAGGCAGGGCAGCGACTAGTAACCAGTGACAAGGGCAGATCTGAGCAGCACCTTTGGGGAAGCCTATAGGACATGACCGTCAAGTGGACACGGAGGGTAAGGGGAGAAACCAAGGACACTGGGGGACCACAGCGAGGGCCCCAGGGATACCATTAGATAAAATGAAGGCCATAGCCCAGGCAGAATTTGGGCAGCCATGTGGAGGAGACACAGCCACCGAGGGTGACCCCTCATAGGGCTAAGGCAGGCTGGAGCAGCCACACCAAGTGTTTATGGGGCACTGAAGGAGGGAACTGAGGCTGGAGGGGGCCCAGCGTGGAGCTGAAGGGCTGTGGCATCACTCTGATGATCCCACAGGGTCCAGGATGACCAGGAGCATCCTTTGGGCTCCTTGAGCCAGGGTCGGGCAGGTGGGGAAGGCAGAGACGTGCTACCTTGAGGCCACCAGCAGATGACAAAGCTCTGAGCTATACAGTCCTCATCTGTCAGTGCAAATTTGAGCATCCACTCACTCCTGTCACCTCAGCCCTCAAGGGGAGTCCTGGGGGCCATGATCCCACCCCATCACATGGACAAGTTGGGGCACAGGGTCGAGTCAGCTGTTAGAAACACAGGCTAAACCTGCAGCAATGTGGAGCCACAGACTGTGGCCAGATGATGCCCACAGTGAGTGGCTGTGAGGACCCTAGGGTCCCTCCCTTCCATCCACACCCATGTCTGATGTCACCTCCTACTCCATCAGCTCATGTGCAGGCCATGTCCTGGTGCTGTTAGAGCTGAGACAGTGCATAATCGAGGAGCCAGTCCTCACATGTGGGGCCAACCAGGCCGTCAGTCTGCTTCTGGTACCAGCTGTGCCCTCCAGCCGACGTGCAGAGGAAGCAGGTCCTGGGAACCCCATTGCTGTAGCAGGGCTGTCCTCCAGAGTGTGGGGACAACCATTTACCAGAAAACAGCTCATTCTACAGTGAGAGACGGTACGTGTTGGCCCAGGACTCCTGCCTCCTGGGCTCACTCCCCACCCCCCAACAGTAGGGAGAGGTGCCAAGGAGAAAGGACGTCACCTGTGGCTATACTTAGTTACACAGGACTCTGTCTCAGCAGCCTGGAGATGCACCTATGGGCCCAGTGAAGGGGGCAGCCGAACCGAGTGACCCCATGGGGGCACAGTGGGAGGAGATGAATTCCACTGACACCCCGCATGGGCCCAGCTACTGTAGCCCTGCAGGACCCCAGAGATAAGAAATTCAAATCGTCTTCGGTTGCTGGGCTTGTGATGATTTATTACGCTACAAAAAAAAAAAAAAAAGAAAAATAAAAATGAATACAACCACAGATGCTTAGCATTTGTAAGCAGATATTTCTCTACAGGAGCAGAAAGGGGACTGATTATTTGCCAATGGTAACACCATATCGGCATAGGTGACACTTCTATGTTTCTGAGTCCTTTAAATGCACACCTGAATGGGCAGATCCAGCCCTATCCCGAGGGCATCTCAGGGTGGGGAGTGAGTTGCTGCAGGTGGGGAGAGAGGGGAGCAGGTAGCCCCAGGGACCACTTGGTACCATGTCCATGATGGGCAGGTCAGAACTGGGGAGGGGACTGGCTGGCCCCACGTGACCTGGGCATGGCACAATCCACCCATCTTCCAGGAAAAAGAAGGAATTAATTTAATTGCTTAATGACTCAAGATTCATTAGAAGGCTCTAAGATGTTCTTTTAACATAAGAAGCTCAGAGTAGGTCACTGCTGGCCAGGGGAGCAGGTCTCAGCTAGATGGGATAGCTGTGGGGGGTCTGAGGAGGTTGGCGCTCCTGAACCCTGCCTCAGCGAAACAACATAAAGGGCTCCATGCCAGGTGTGCTGGGGCAAAGCGCTATTGCTAAGTCCAGTGGTCTGGGGGGAAGACTGTTTCTTTCCTGATAGAGGTGCTTGGGAAGAAGGTGCCCAGGGAAGGAGGTGCCCAGGGAGGAGGTGCCCAGGGAGGAGGTGCCCAGGAAGGAGGTGCCCAGGAAGGAAGTGCTTGGCCTCGTTGGGGAGTAGGGATCCTCTCTCACCAGAGAGGATCACTTTGAAGCAGCAGCTTTGGGTGCAGAGTCCTGGTTCCTGTTCCCTGGGCGCTCCCCTCCCAGGGACAAACAGGACTACTTGGGGCACATGAGCCTGGTGGAGCTGGCACCCAGGGCTCCGTTGTCTAGGGTTAGAAGACATGGTCACATGTGGCCTCACCTCTAGGCAGAGTGTCCCCAGGCACTGCCACCCTGTGCCCCCAGCCTCTCCAGCTCCTTGGAAGTGTCCTGGGAGCAGGGAGCAGAGGGAAGAGGAGGTGGAAGAGGCTGCATTGGGTGCAGAGTCCTCCCCACCTCGCTGCTAAAGCCTGAAAGGTCAGAGGACACAGGCTATGAATATTCCTAGACCAGGGTGCCGAGATCGTATTTTTTACCTGTTTTTCCAGCAAGAAAAAGTAACAAAATTAATAAGTAATAAAAACTAGCTGTATTTCCATTTAGTTCTAGAGAGAAGAGGAGGGAGGCATCTGGCGGAGAGTGCGATGGTCACTCTCTGGGGTGGCTGTGGGTGCTGGCACTCGCTCTGCAGCCCACAGAGTGCCCTTGAGATGAGAGCAGACCGTCCAGTATGTTCAACATGGCTTATCCCTTCACAGATGTGCTGCAGCTTCTCCTGTGCGGTCAGGACCAGGAGAGATTAAACACATGCCTGTGGCCTCTGAAGGGATAGTTGCCTAATGGTCCCCTCAGAGCATTGACCAACGCCCGCCTGGGCCCCTACTCAGGGTCAGTGAGGACAAGTCTGATATCCGTGTCTGTGGCCCAAGCAGCTGTCCTGGGCCCCCCACCCACCTGTCCTCACGATGATGCTTTCCCAAAGCTCTTACAGAAGCCTGCCGGCCCTCGGGCCCTCCCCACAACCCCCCGTCTCCCCATGTGGACCCCTCACTATGCGCCTCATGGACACACCAGCAGCAGCCCCCACGTGTCACTCTGGTGCTTCAAACACAGCCTCCCCTCCTCACATCCCCTTCATGTGGGGTGAGGGCAGTGAAGCGGCCACTCCACCTGTCTCCTCTAACATGGTCTTTGGACAGGGGTGACTTGGGTTTTCTCTTTGCAGGGAGTAATTGAAAAGAAAACGGAACCCTGTCTGAACATGTAAAAGCAACTTAGCAGGCAGTGCAAAGCAGGAAGGAAATAACTCCTCGTGGGTCTTCACGCGGCCTTGTCTCGGGTAACATCTCTATGCCCTGCGCCCTGCACTCTCTCCACACCCAAATAAGCATGTTCTGGAGACACTTTCATGAGGGGCTTGGGGAGGCCTCCCCGGTTCTCGGAACCACCAGGGACGCAGGAGTGAGGTACGGGCCTTCCTGGATCACCAGGCCTCCGCCCAGGCACCGTCTTCTCATCCCCAATGGGCGGCATCCATTTTCCCATTGCTGCCACTGGCACCCGTGTGACTCTATCATATAACCATTTGTCTCAGGGTCTTGTCTGAAATAATTTAAACTGCCAAATCCTGAAATGAATAGGTTTTGTTAACACAAAAGGCTAAGGAACTGGTTGGAAATTTTAAAGAGCTCCCGGCCCCGAGTCTTAGCGGATCACATTGTTTGGCTTCCAGGCGTCCTCTGTCAGCGTCACTCGGCCTCAGTGGGCGCGATGATGGATGGCCTGGCTGCCGGGGGTGGAGAGAAGGAGCTGGGGCGGCTCTGGGAATTGGCTAAGTACTTCTGGGCGCTCCGACCTCATCATTGCGCGCAGCGAGTCAGCCCCCTCGATTTATAAACTGGGCTGGTGATTAATGATCTTTTAAGTGGACAAGGCAGGCCAAAGCCTCGCAAACTGGGCCACTCAGACATGACTGCCACTTGTAGCAGGAGAATAACAGCCTTCGCACATTGGTAATTGAGACAGCTCTGGAGCGGCCCACATCCATCAACTCTGGTCCACTTGCTCTCCAGGCTGGTCCTCTGGCCCAGGCCCCTAGTCAGGGTCAGCCGCAGGCACAAAAGGAGAGGCGTGTGTTAGTGTGTGAGGGAGATGGCACCTCTTCAGGGCCAGGGCAGGTTCAGGGGCATGTGGGAGCTGAGGATAGGGCCACAGATGGGCAGCCTGGCCTGGCTCCTTTGCAGGGCCAACTCCTTACACCCTGGAGTCCACCCTGTGGCCAGGCCACTCTAGGCAATTTGCCCAGGAGGACCCTGGCCTGTGTTTTAGGGGAATCTGGCTGAGTTCTCTGCCCTACTCTGGTCCACTCCTTGCCAGCCCTTCTTGGTCTCTTTGCTCCTATGCTGGTGGTGTTGAGGCAAAGCCTGGCCCTTTCAGGCTGCAGCAGCCAGGCAGGGAGGCTTGGAGACACCCCTTGCACCCAGTATGGCCTCCTCCAGCCCTTTCTCCCTCTGCTCCCTGCTCCAAGGACACTTCCAAGGGGCTGGAGAGGCTGAGGGCACAGGGCGGCAGCACCTGGGGATGTTGTGCCTAGAGGTCAACGTGTTTGTCAAGGTGGTGGTCATAATTGGAGACTGCTGTGAGTGTGTGATGGACGGCTGGGGCACTGAGGCTGCAGGTGAGTAGGGAGAAAAAAACAGATCAATAGCGAAAAAACAGCCTCTGCTGAGAAAGAGCTTTGAGGTCCCCGGAGGGAGACCCCGAATCATTTCAATCTGTTCTGAACTCCAGGGAAAACTGTGCGTGGAGAGGAGGAGGCGGCAGGAGAGTCTCAGACAGACTATCTGCACGTCCGTTCTGGACCAAGCCCTTCGCTCTCTGTGAGAAGCGGAACATGCTCCCCAGCGGTCCTGCAGGAAGGGGGACTGTGGTGACTGAGGGGTCCTGCACGGTCAGCCTCACCTCTGGCCAGCATCTGCTGTGGCTGGCGCCTTTTGCAAAATGAAAACATGGAACTCAGAAACCACAGTTTTTGAAGAGAGAGATTGGGAGTGTGGGTTAAAAATGTCATCACAGACACCCACACTGAGGAAACCCCTGGCGGAGAGCGCAGGGATGTGTCACTTGTGCAGATGTATTTGGCCACAGAGGATAAAAACTTCCCCAGAAACAAGCTCGTCTGTCTGTGCAGATGAGGGTGGTCCTGTTTCTCAACAGAGGCGAATTTCACTTTCTGCTGCTGTTTTGTCTTTTTAGAGTCAACAGAATAGAC
>NW_003852621.1:1336532-1340134 GCF_000181295.1 Otolemur garnettii
GTCTGTCTGTGCAGATGAGGGTGGTCCTGTTTCTCAACAGAGGCGAATTTCACTTTCTGCTGCTGTTTTGTCTTTTTAGAGTCAACAGAATAGACTGTCAGCTCAGAACTGCATTTGATTTGTGGCTCACAAGGCCTACGGTGGTCTGGTTCACCCACTGACGCAGGTGTGATGCCAACTGCAGGGACCCTGCCCAGGGAGAGGACATGGTGTCTGCCCTGATGATGGGCGTGTCTCTTCTCCCTCTGCAGTCCCTGCATCCAACACAGTCTGTCTGTGTTTTCTTTGTCTTCTCCCACATTTTTAATTTAATGAATGTGTTCACTTTGTAAAAAAAAAAAACCCAACAAAAAACCTGATTTGAATAGTCAGCCGACTTGGCGTTGTTCCTTCAGAGGAAGGAACCAGAATACAAGGTGGAAGCAGGGCTCTCACAGTTGCTCAGAAGGACCCTCCGTTCTGGAAGGATTCTAAGCCTCACCTGTTTCACAAGCTGTTTTCCGAGCAGGTCTGTGCACTCTGGAAGCAATGGGGGTGGTGAGACACGCAGAGTCTAAACGACACGGCCATGTTTCCTTCTGCAAAAACTCAAGTCAATCTCTCTGGGACAGTGATGAGAATAACTAACATTTCTGTCTCCAGGAGACACGGACTGTTCTGGGCCCTGGCAGTGCACACAATGCTCCTTAATTTCTGAGGCTAGTCCATGAAAGACGGCTGTCCTCACAGAAGAGGAAACTGAGGGACCAAGAAGCAGGCAGCTTGCTCAGGGCTGCACAGCCATCAGGGGGCACAGCTGGGTCCAGAGCCAGGTGGCCTGATGCATCTTCGCTACAGAGCTGTCGTAAGAATTGGCAAAGAAAACATGGCAAGGTGCAGACAGAGCAGGATAGGCCCATGTGTCATAGTTCCTGTCATCTCCCTGTGCCCACAGCTCACTGTGCAGGCTGACTGACCAAGGTAAGTTAGACATGAGGGCCCAAAGGGCTGCTGAGTGAGGGCCATTTGCCAGAATGGGGCTGCTCTCATGAAACGTGATGGTCTGCATGGATCTGCACTCTGGTTCAAGTTTCGTTTCTCCATGAACGTGGCCCTTCCCCCAGCTGAGCAGCCCAGTGCTGGCTCCATTCATTTCTTTACCTTGTGAAATCCCAACCCTTTATAATTAGCAACAGGCTAACCTGTAATCATCATCAGTTTATGCTGCTGGTTCAACTTGGCTTTCTAAAAAAAAAAAAGAATACATTCATTAAAACAAAAACCTAAACCTACAACAACCCCCCCGCCCCAATCCACCCTGGCTGTGCAAGTGGTCCCGAGGACAACCTCCCCGCTCCTGCCGGTCACGCCTCATTCGCATGTGAAATTCTCTTTCCATCTATTTCCAGCTATCACAGTGCAGACTCATTTGCTATACTGGTGGGAAAAAGAAAATCCACTAGTCCACATTTGAAGAACAAAGACTGTATTTATAACAAAAGTGTCCTCCCACGTAAAATGTTCAGGGAAATTGACTTTCTGGGCGGGTTCCCTCTTGGAGAGAAAGCAGCATTTATTTAGACCCCACATCTGCAGACACTGAGCTCACAGAAACGCTGGAGCATCCTCCAAAGTTTATTTTGCTGTGGGTTGTTTCGTCTTCAACCAGTTGTAGTATTGATTTCTCTCAGCGGATTAATTATCAGAGGCAGTTTCAGACTTCCCTGAGATGGACGGAAGGAAAAATGATGTTTTCATTTCAGTGAAGCCTGTTGGCAATTGCACTTGGGTTTCTCTGGAGCCACAGAGCTAACAAATCGAGGCTGTGCCCACGTCGCCTGTGTATGGAATTATTCATCTTATCTGTGGTCCAGGAGTCTGGACACGGTCTGGAGACTCTGAGAACACTTCACCTGGTTCTCTGCTGCTATTTGTAGAAGGAGTGTTCAGCCCTAGGGGTAAAGAAAGAGAAATTATGGAATTGCAAAGACAGGGAGGTCTGGGTTATTTATAGTGTGGCCGGCATCCTGACACAAGGGAGATGTAGATTCCCTGGCCAGACACGGAGCCTTTGCAGACACGCTACGTGGCCGCTCCTCCATGGGAGTGAATTTAGAAGTCACCTCAGAGGGCCAGGACTCTAGAAGGTTCTTTGAGAATCATTTCTATAGACTCTAGGACTCCAGATAATAAAGGTGAACAAAATACAAAAACTAATTGTCTGGACTCTAGTTTCCATGAATTTTACAAGTTACATAGTAATAATAACACTTCACATTTAACTATCAAGGTACCTTTTCAACTCGTCAAGGTGTCTCTCCTCTTTTCACCCAGGGAACGTCTCTAAGCAGGGATGGAGCAGAGCTCTCGATGTCTGTGACGTTCTTGTCACTGAGGAGCTGGTGGAGTTGGAGGAGACGGCTGTGCTTTCCAGCAAGTCACAGCCTGTTTCTGGTTCATGATATCGACGACATGTTTTCTGTCATTCTAGAGGGAAGTTAAGTAAACACTTGAGAAGTTTTTTTATTATCATTTTTTAGTGTACGTGAATATGGTAACTATAAAAATGTCCTCTTGTCAGACAGACAAAAAGTGAAAATAAGAAATGTGATCTGGGTGTGTTACCACCCAGATGAAATAAAAAATCAGTACAGACATGTTCTCTCTATTTTCAGATATGTGATAGCAAAAAGTGACACTTTTTATAATGCTTTGAAAACTTTTTCCATTAGGAAAGTATTTTGAACTTATCTCCTACAAGTCTCTACAGCGTTGTTTTTCCCTGTTGGGAAGGGGCGTGAGTGCCCCTCTTGCTCTCTCTCCAGGTGGCCTCCTGGGTGGTGGGCTCCGAGCCTCCCACTTGGCACTCATCCTGCAGTAAATGTTTCTGGGTTGGGTTTGAGCTTGTTCCTGATGGTCTCAGGCTCTGCCCCTGGCTGGGTCTTATGGTCAGAAATGGACAATGGGCCATCTGTCCTCTCACTGTGGGTAGGTGGTCAAAGATAGACCCTCTGAACCCTCACTGGGAGGTAGATGGTCCGAGATGGACCGTCTGACCCCTCACTGTGAGGTAGGTGGTCAGAGATGGACTGTCTGTCCCCTCACTGTGGGGTAGGTGGTCAGTGATGGACCGTCTGTCCCCTCACTGTGGGGTAGGTGGTCAGTGATGGACCATCTGACCCCTCACTGTGGGGCAGGTGGTCAGAGATGGACGGTCTGTCCCCTCACTGTGGGGTAGGTGGTCAGAGTGGACTGTCTATCCCCTCACTGTGGGGTAGGTGGTCAGAGATGGACCATTTGACCCCTCACTGTGGGGTAGGTTGTCAGAGATGGACCGTCTGACCCCTCACTGTGGGGTAGGTGGTCAGTGATGGACCGTCTGACCCCTCACTGTGGGGTAGGTGGTCAGAGATGGACCGTCTGTCCCTTCACTGCAAGGTAGATGGTCAGAGGTGGACTGTCTGTCCCCTCACTGTGGGGCAGGTGGTCAGTGATGGACCATCTGACCCCTCACTGTGGGGCAGGTGGTCAGAGATGGACCGTCTGACCCCTCACTGTGGGTCAGGTGGTCAGAGATGGACCGTCTGTCCCCTCACTATGTGGTAGGTGGTCAGTGATGGACC
>NW_003852621.1:1340294-1341963 GCF_000181295.1 Otolemur garnettii
ACTCTGTGGGTAGGATGTCGGCTCCCTCTGGGCCCTGGGTGGGGAGTGGGGCGTGGGCGTTCCTTTCTCTGTTTGAGTTTCTGCTTTTGGAGTCATGTGTGGTGAGGACGAGCACTTTGTTGATCTTAGTGTCCATTTGCATGTTTCTGAACATTTTTTATGCTGCTTTTTACTCACTTGCTGGGCTTTTTGTGGACATTTCCCACTATGTTCAGGAGACAGCAGGAGGGTGCCGGGCTCTCTCTGCCGTTTGGCCCGAGAGTGCTGTTCCCAGCTTTGCCATTTGCCTCTGACTTTAGTTATTGCCTTTTCCCACGGCGTGTAGCTTGTCATTTTAATCACATCCACTAAATTGATTTTTCTGAGAGTTTCTGCATTTGGTGACATGCTTAAAAATATCTCCCCCATTTGAAGTACATAGAAATCTTCAGATATTTTTTTCTAGAATTTTACACTCTTATTTCCTTTCACTTAAACTTTTAAATTGTCTGAAATGTCTCTGATGCATGATGTATGATGGGGGGTGGGGCCAGAACCACATGCCCTATTCCCTGGCCCCACACAGTGGGAGCCGCCCTCCACATCCAGTCAGCACTGTCCTCTGTGACCGCACTTCCTCTGGGAAGCCCATTCCTCAGGAGGGCTCCATGTGGCTCTTTGTGAATGCTGCTCTGTGCTGACGGTGTGCAGATTGCATTGTCCTGACTTTAAACCATTCCATGTTCCCCAGAAGCCGGACTGACTTCTCTCTCCCCTGAGCGTCCTGGTGTTACCACCTTTTAGAATCAATTTATCAGGTTCAAGGGAAAAGCAACTTTTGTGGTATTTGCAGTTCTTAACTATTTTATATTTTTATAATTACGTTGTTATTTTACATACTTGCTAATTTGTTAGTTATAAATGGCTTAGATTTCTAAGTTAATTTGGAAGAAAAAGATGTCTGAAAAGGTCCTATTGATCTGAGCCTTCTCCTGTCCCCAGGGTGGGTGGTGCCCGTCCCTTGGTGGCTTTATCTAAACACTTGTGGGATCTCAACAAGGGGTGGGGGGCGCAGCTTCAAACCTCTGGAATTCAGCCTATAAATTCGAATTTCTGACATAAACACCGCCCTTTTGGTGACTCAAACACAGATGTTGGTGGGTAGCCCTTTGTGGGAGGCCCTGACCCCGGCCTGTTTCTACTCTGTCCAGAGCTCACCCCTTATGCTCTGTGGACACTGCACAGGGGATCCCATTGTGGGGGGCACCCCCGTGCTGTGAGCTCCTGCCTGGCTCCAAAGAGGAGAGGCGTGAACAGCACCAGCCCTGCAGCCTCACCAGCACCCCTGGGACCACGTGGATGGGCAACCTGGGACACTGTCCTACCTAAAGCCACCAGAGCTAGGCCGCCTCCCTTTGAGCCCACCAGACCTGGGCTCTTGTGGTGCTCGCAGAACCTTGGGGTCCGCTGGAGGCCCCCCACCCTGAACTAGGGGAAACCAGGAGCTGTGTTTCCACAGGTCTCCAGGGCTACTGCTGTGCTTCCAGAGAAGCTGGCCTCTGTCTCCTGCTGTCCCTCTCTTTACCCATATTTGAGAAAACAGCTCATTTCTCTCAACTTTTTCTTTTCTTTTTTTTTGCAGTTTTTGGCCGGGGCTGGGTTTGAACCCACCACCTCCGGCATATGGGGC
>NW_003852621.1:1341983-1352930 GCF_000181295.1 Otolemur garnettii
GGCATATGGGGCCAGCACCCTACTCTTTGAGCCACAGGCGCCGCCCCTCAACTTTTTCTTTACTACTTAAAGGGCAATACATATTAGAAATATCCTTTTAAATCCCTTCAGGAAGAACATTTTGGTTTGTTAATCAATTTTCTTAATTACTTCAATTGAGAATTGCCATTCACTGTCTTCCCGACTGGTTTCCTTTTCAGGTAAAGCAGCACCAAGTGACTTGTGATCTGAGGCATTTGAGCAGATCCCAGAAACGGGCAGGGGGGAAACATTGCTCAGGGCACTGCTGACAGGTGTGGACTCTCTCAGTCTTCTTGACTGTCCTTTGGAACAAGTGGATGAGCTGGCCGGGGAGCTGAAGGGGTCTCTGCTGGGACTCACTTCCCTGACCAGCAGGCTCTGCCCCAGCATGTCACAATGGCCTGGAGAGAAATCTGGGCCTTTGGACGCACCTGAGTGCTGCAGATGGCATTCTGGATGGAGTGAGTGGAAACATCAGTGGCCAATTCATCATTTGATCACTTGCTGGGAAGATGCAGGTTTATTTGTGAGTTGGTGTCTGACATCTCCCCTAATCATAATTACTGTGACTTGTAATGCACATCACATGATTTATTTAAAAGTAAATTTATTTCAAATAACTGAACTTGAATGGGAATGAGGTGCAGTATTGAGTGAAAGCCTGGGTGGCAGGAAGGTCTGGAAGGTCTGAGGTCAAGAAGCCCTGGGGGGTCTGTGGCTACCCCCAGGAAGCAGTGGGCAGGTGATGGATTGGGGAGTGGATGGGAGCTGTGATGTAGGCCAGGTGTGCTGGGGAATCCAGGTTCCTCCGAGACCCTGGAGTGTGCTCTGCGAAGAGGCCTGATTCCTGCTTCTCATCTCTCCCACCAGGGAGGCAGGTCCACGTGGAAGTGACTGGCTGGCTGGGTGGTGTCAAGGGTTTACCAGTCCCCAGCCCCGCACAGCTCAGGTGACCCCTCTCTGTCTGCTGTCCAGTGTCCTGGATGGCCTCACAGGGGGCTGCTTCACACCCTCCGGGAGAGGGTGAATTTCTGGAAGGTGTTCGTGCTGTCCTGGGCTCCTAGCCTGCCCACAGCCTCCAGCCCGCAGGGTCCAGGGCAGCTCCCAGTAGCTCCAAACCTAACGATGCTCAGAGGAGGAGCCCACTCCACCCCAGAACCCCAAGTTTCTTCTTAAAACGCAAAGGCCCCGTGACTACAGCAGAGGCCTGTGGGGGCAGGAGGGGACCCCAGAGCCATGGAGAAGAAGGGTGGCCGGTGTGACTGCTCTGGGAGGCTGCCCCCAGGTCCTACCAGCTTCACCTCTCACATTGCTGCCCCAGGGCCCAGCCCTCAGGAAAGGCTTAGGAAGAAGACCAGGATGGAGGAAGCAGCTCGCCCTGGAGCAGCAGGGTCTGCTTTGGGTGGGCCCCTGCACCAGCACTGCACTTTACCTCCTGAATTTGTGGGAGGCCAGAGCAGCCCAAGGGCTAGGGATACACCAAGGAGCCAAAGCCAGCTGGTTTCTCTCTGTAGACTTGACACACACAGGAGGCTGCCTCCTGCCAGCTTCCTGCCAGCTTCCTGCAGCTGAGGGAGGTGGGGGGATGTGCAGTGTGCGGACTGCAGTGGCTACCAAGCCCAAGTGCTCTGGACAGGACACTGGATGCCCCTGCTCTGTCCTGATTTATTAACCACCTTCTCACTCTTTAGTTAAGAGCAATGTTTCAACAGTCACCTGTGACTGTTGAATACAAACCACTTGCTCATGGTGACCACGCAGGTCTTAGTGACCGTCTACCCCGGAACAAGGCTCCGTGTGCACTCTGGTGGGTGTTCTTAAGGCTGGTGTGCTTTCCAGTGACAGAGGTGCCTGGGAAGATAGCTCATAGCCCCTGGGGGGAGGGGCATTCCTCTGTTCCTACAAACCGCCTGTCCGTGTCCGGGGTTGCCACTGGCAGCCAATGCCCTATTTCCTCCGCAGACCTGGTTTCCTGCTGGAGCTGCCCAGGCGGGAGGTGCCCACGGGGTGGGACACCCGAGTGGGACGACATGTGGGTCCTGCACACTCTGGCCTCCCCTTTCACCGGGACTTCTGGAGAAGGCTGGAGAGATGCCCTCAGCCATCTCTGTGGGGTCTGGGACTGGCAAGTGTGTTTCTGGGTGGGACCTGATGGGCCTGCTTTTGTCCATGCACATTTCTGTTTCCAGACCCCAACCTGCTCCCCGGCCACCAGCACTTGCCCAGCACGTCTTGTCCAGTGTCTCCTCCCTAGTGATCCAAGTGACAGATGCATCTTAGTAATTTGCTCCTTCCAGTCAAAGCCACTGGGCATGTTTAGTTTCTCTTTTCACCTCAGCTTCTTTGCCTGCCTTGCAAACAGGACCTGTTTTGTTGAAGGGAGACATACGTCCAGCCTGTGCCAAGGTCCCAGGCTTTTCAGCCCCCTCCCTCAGCAAGCCCTGAACCCGTGAGCTGGGCTCTGAGATGTGAGATAGGAGTGTCACAGGGGCCCCAGGGTGAAGATGACTGGGGGCTGGCAAGGCCCTTCCTCCTCCCCATCCTCATTCAGGTGTGACAGCTGGAGCTGCAGCAGCTATCTGGGGACCATGAAGCAGCAGGCACAGGACAGAAGTCAACACGGGAGCACGGTGGCCTGTAGCTCCGGAGAAGCTGGTGTGCAGAGTCCACTGTGGCTCCACACTGCATGGAGAAGGAATTGCTCTCTATTTAAGCCAGTGTTGGGCCAGGTTTTCTGTGACTCACAGATGGATGGGCTCCTAACCAAGGCAGGCTCACTTACGTTTATTTGTTACGAAAATCTCTGTTATGTTTACTTGCAGTCTCTGCCTCTTTCCTGTACTATGTGGGTGTCTTTTTTAAAGCTACTTTCCCCTGTTTTGTGATCTGCTCTAGTCAAAGCCATATGAATTTTTTTAGAAACACATATGAGGCTGGGCATGGTGGCTTATGCCTGTAATCTCAGCACTTGAGAGGCTGAGGTGGGTGGACTGCCTGAGCTCACAGGTCTGAGACCACCCTGAGCCAGAGCGAGACCCTGTCTCTACAAATAGCTGGGCAGTGGCTGGTACCGATAGTCCCAAGCTACTGGGGAGGCTGAGGCAAGAGAATCACTTGAGGCCAAGAGTGTGAGGTTGCTGTGAGCTAAAATGCTGCGGCACTCTACTGAGGGTGACAAAGTGAGACTCTGTCTCAAAAAAAAAAGAAAAGAAAAAGAAACACATTTGAATAAGTTTGATATTTAAATTGTAAAGGTATATGTGTTATAGCATGTTGTATATGATATGTTGTGAATACAGTTATATAGGAACATGTGTTTATGTGTTATAAATGTATACACGTAGAATAAAGTCAGAATCTGACATGATCTTGAGCATTTTCCCAAGTTGTGGGTTGGGTAGTGCAGAGGGCTCAGTGACCCAGAGCACAGGAGTGGGAGGCGGGGGAGGGCCTTGGGGTTGGGGGATGAGGGTAGTTGGGAGGTGGGGGCAGCAGGCTGACTATGAGGGAGCCCCTTATGATTTTCATCAATAACTCAGCCTGCAGTTCTCTCTGGGCAGCAGGTGAGGAGGTCTGCCCTGCCGATCTGAGGCGTCACCCCTATGAGTTTGCTTCTTGAATGTTAATGAAAATTGGTCACTTTTTTTAAATTTATTTTTTATTAGATCATAATTGTGTACATTAATTCTATCATAGGATACAGTGTGTTGCTTCCATATGCAGTTTGGAAGACTCTCATCCAACTGGCTAACATAGCCATTGTGTCTTTCTCATAATTGTTGTGTTAAGACATTTATATTCAACCTTTAGACAAATTCACATGTATCCTAATAGGATAAATTATAGGCGTGATCCCCACAATATCATTCTCTTCACCCATCCTCCCCCCTTCCCTCCCCCCCTCCCCTTGCAGCCCAATTCACAATCGCTAGGTCATGGAAGAAGCCCAAGTGCCCATCAACCCATGAATGGATCAATAAATTGTGGTACATGTACACCATGGAATACTATACAGCCACAAAGAAAGATGGAGACCTTGCCTCCTTCATGTTTACATGGATGGAGCTGGAAAATGTCCTCCTTAGCAAAGTATCTCAAGAATGGAAGAAAAAGTATCCAATTGGTCACTTTTAACCTTAACAAACCGCAGGATCCCCAAGCCCAAAGTCCTATAAAGACCTGGGGTATCCAGGGCCCCACCCTGAGTGTGGGGGCTCCTCCATTGCCTTCTCATCTTTCCTACCCCAAATCTGCTGCTTTTCAAATGCCAAGGTCAAAGAGGCTGAGCTTTCCAGGTGGTTGCCTAAGTTGCTTGTTTTTAATAACTTGCCTTGCGGTGGCCGGGTTTGTGTTTTCTCTTTGCACACAGAGGGGGAGTCAGTGCTGGGTGAGTGAATCAGGTTTGGGGGCTCAGAGGAAACCAACCTAATGTCTGATTCTCTTGCTTCACAACTGACTTGGTGCAGAGTTTAAATTGGAGGCCTGTCCTTCTGGACAAAGGCTTCTGGGAATGAGCAGTCGGTGGAGGGCAGAGCCCTGTGACAGATAGTTTCTGTCCCGGGGTGGGGAAGACTGCCACCACCCAGACTTGGGGGCTTTGTCCCAAGTTCCCCACCACTGGCACCTGCCATTCCTCATGGGCCTGGGAGGATGGGGGGACTCTCAGATCGGCCCCCGCAGAGATGAGCTCGGCCTCACTGCGACTGAGCTCGGGCCTCTCGCTTCCTGGCAGACAAATGACGGTCATCCAGGGGTGTTTGACTCCCAGAGCAAGCTCAGCACTTCACGTCTCCACGCTCACTTCCTCCCCTCACTGTCCTCGGAGGGAGGAACATGGTGTTTTCTGACCAAAGACGGTGCTTGTGCATGTTGGAGCCCCTTAATTGCTGGTGACATCGGCTGAAGTCATAAAAACAGTCTAACCTGATATTAATAGAATTCAATTTCCCCAGTGCAAAAACATAAGGATGGCACTGATGGGCAAGAGAGGGAGGGGTGGGGGAGGCGGGGAGGGTGCCCAACTGCAGGGCTGGGGGAGGCCTGGACCTGGGTCAGTGGGGGTGGGGAAGGCCTGGCTGTGGCTCTGCTTGCTCAGCCCCACCCAGAGGCTGAGGCTCCAGGGCCACCCTGGAGCACCCTGTGAAGGCAGCCAGGAGGGAGACAGTGCCAAGGGCTCTGGGTGCAGCCCCGACGTGCTGCCTGGCCTGGCCACTTCCCCCCGTTGCTCTGTCTGGGGTTTGTCTGGAGGTGCCCTCCTAAGGCCAGGCAGGACCTTGGCAAAGGGCACAGGGAGAAATCCCCTGTCCTTATGGGTCACAGGATAGGACCAGGTTCCGCAACCACCTGTGTCCCTGTTTCCCCCTAACCTGGCAGTACCTACCATCTCTAGCAGGCACCCAGGAGGCTGAGCCCCTCCTTCCCAGACATTAGGACTGTGGTGTGGCTCTGACCTCACAACCTTGTGAAAGTTAAGAGTATTTGCCACTCACAGCCCTGGAGGGTAGGAGCAGGTCTGGTGCCACAGTAAGCTTAGGAGGGAGGGACGGTGGTGCAAAGTTTCCTTCAGGGGAAAGCAAGGAGCCCAGTCGGCCAGGCAGGAGGGACGTCTCTAAGTTTTTTTCTCTGGCCACCCCTTGAGCCCTTTGGGAGTGACTGGGTAACCATGAAGGGTGGCTGAGCCCTGGCTCAGGACGGGTGTCCAGGCAGCATGGAGTTGCGGGCATCCACCAATGCCTTCTAGGGCACAGCGCTGCAAACAGCAAGTTCCACTCCATGCACCCTCAGTGACAGCAGTTTCAACAGTCGCAGTGGGCAAAACACCACAGCACCTGCTGGAACTGAGACCATCCCCAGGTCCTGAAGGTGACTGCTTCCAGCGGGAGGCCAGGAGAGCCGCTGCAGAAGTGAGGGACAACAGGAGACTCCTGACTCTGCCCCCTGGGCAGTCCCCTGGAAGGAGCATGTGTGTCTCTGAAGACATTTGTCCCTCTTCCAGGGAGGAAAGCTGGCTGGAATCCTTTCCATGGTGCAGATGGTGAACCAAGGCCCAGCAGAACGGAGATGTGAGACTCATGGGCACGTGAGGCGCTTGTTATGTGAGTTACTGCAGTTAAGGCAGACACTTGACCTCTAAGTTAATTAGCATATACTGTAATAAATGACATGCTTCAATTATTGGTGGTTATGGTGGGGATGATGTGAATTCTTAAAATAAAAAATTCCCTTTCAGCTAAAGCTCTGGGAAAGCCACCCACCTCCCTGCTGCAGGAGGTGGTGAGGGACAACCTTGCGGGTAGGGCTGAGCCAGACTCTGGCACCAGCTATGCTGCACAAAGCTGGGTGGTCCGTCATGGGGCCATGAGCAGGTGACCAAAAGTCCCATCTGAATAATGGGGAGGTAACTCTGGGTGACGTGCTGAGCCCAGAATGTGCTGGCACACCGAGCAAGTGCTGTGAAGGAGTCCTAGTGACTCGAGCTCTGCCCTAAAAACCCAGCAGTGCCAGGGAGCAGTGGTTCTGAAAATGACATCAAGGGGCCCTGGTAGGAGGAAGCCCCCATCCCACTCCGAGGAGGGCAAGCCCCCGGCTGGAGTCACCCACACACGTACTTTTTTTGTGGGAACAGACACTACTGGATGGGGCACCGAGGAGAGGTGAGATTCCAGCCGTGGTGGTGGAAGACATGTGTGAGAACCAGGCGGGCACCTGATGGGCAGAGAGGGAGGCCCCGCCCATCCTCCTGCAGCTCCAACAGACCCCACATGGCCCAGCCCCTCTGCGGCAGAGGAAACAGGTCTGGCCCAGGGCTTCTTCCCCCACCTCACCCCCACCGCCATGAGCTGGCAGCCATTGTGACAGAACCCCAGGCCCTTTGAGACCCATAATCCTGGCTCTCAAAAGCCTGGCCCTGGTGAGGCTGGGAGGTTCCACCTGGATAGGGCCAGATAAGGGCAGGAGCCTGGAGCCTACAGGACACCTCCAACACCCAGTCCCTGCCCCTCTTGCACTGCAGGTGAGTCTGAGTGGAGCACGCAGGCTTACCCACTTGCGGGCTTTATTTAGATTTCAGGTTTAAAAAAAAATCTTGATTGAAGATTGATTGGCATCCAATAAACTGCACATGTTTAAATGACTGTTTCACAAGTCCTGGCACTTGTGAAATCATCACCAGAATGAATGGTGCACTTACCTAGAACCCCAAAGCTTCCCTCTGTGACCCCCTGCTGCCCCCTGCCACCCTGGCCCTCACTGATCTGCTGCTTGTGATTTCTAGAATTTTATAAAAAACAGAAATGCATAGCACTGAGTCTTCTGTCCTGGATTTTTGTTTAAGTGAGCATAATGCTTTTGAGATTCTGCTGAGTGTTGCATGCCTCAGTAGTTTGCACCTTTGTGCTACCGAGTAATATTTCATTGTGTGGAAACACCGTAATTTATTCCTCCACTCACGTGTTGATGGGCATTTGGTTATTACTGTTATTTGGCCATTACAAATGAAGCTGTTATGAATATTCATGTTTAAATTTTTGTAAGTTTTTATTTCTTTGGGGAACACACCTAGGAGTGGCACGGTTACATCCTAAAGCAGCAGGTGTAACTCTGTCTAAAGCTTCCACACCGTCTCCTCACGTGCTCGGCGTTCAACGTTCCTACCCGACGTGCGTGGCAGACCCGCTCTACGAGTCCTTGCCAACTCTTGGCGTGGCCAGTCTTTTTACATTTAATCATCCTGTGGTAATTTAATAGTGTCTTATTCTGATTTTATCTTCAACTTGCCTCGTGACTGAAGATGGTGAATAACTTTTCATGTTCTTATTCAATAGCCATTTTCCTACTTTAATATCTGTGTAGATATCTTGACCACATTTTAATTGTGTTAGCACCTTACCACTTGCTATGAGAAGTGTTTAGATATAACTCCTTTATCAAATGCATGTTTTACAAGTATTTTTCTTCCAATTTATGCTTGAATTTTGATTTTTCTAAGTTTTGAAGAGCAACTGTTTTTTAATTTGCTAAGTACAATTTATTTACCTTTTCCCCTTATACTTTGTGTATTTTGTGAAAGCATTTAAGGAATCTTTATATAACAAAATACTTAGAGTTTTTTCTTTTTTTTGAGAAGTTTTGAAGTTTTGCCTTTTCAGTTTCAAGGTGGCTTTGTCTGTAATGTGAGGTAAAAACCAAAGGTATGTTCTGCAAGTGGTTGTCTAAATGTTCCCACATATTCTGCTGAAAACCTTATCCCTTAAAAAAAATCAGTTGACTTCACATGTGCAAATCTATCTTAAGATTGTCCATTTTGTTCTATTTACATATTTGGCTATTTTTGCAAATACCATACTGTCTTTTATTACTATAACCTTATCATAACCCTGAAGCCCACAGTGGAAGGCTCTGAGTTTGTGCTTTTTCTGGATTGTTGTGGCTACTTAAGCTCTTACAGTTTCCACCTAATTTCAGAATCAGATTGATGAGTTTTACCAATGTGGAAAAAATTGCTGTCTTAAGAAAAGTGAATCTCCTGATACGTGAAAATGGATATATCGCTCCATCTGTTGGGGTCTTCTTGGTATCTCCAAGCAGTGTCTTTGTTCTTATTTTATGGGTCTTGAATTTTTGTCAGATTTATATCTAAAAGTTCAATGACTTTCTGTTTTTGTAAATGGTGTTTTTAAATTTTAAGTTTCTTATTATTCATTGCTTGCATATAGAAACATTCAATTTTTCGGTATTGACCTTGCACCCTGTTTTCCTGCAATTATGCTCAAATAGCTTATCAGTTCTTTTTTTTTGAGACAGAGTCTCAGGCTGTTGCCCTGGTAGAGTGCCGTGGCGCCACAGCTCACAGCAACCTCCAACTCTTGGGCTTAAGTGATTCTCTTGCCTCCCAAGTAGCTGGAATTACAGGTATCCACCACAACACCTGGCTGATTTTTGTTGCAGTTGTCATTGTTGTTTTAACAGGCCTGGGCCAGGTTTGAGCCTTGGTGTATGTGGCTGGTGCCCTACCCACCGAGCTATGGGTGTTGCCAGCTTATCAGTTCTATTCAGTAGTTTTGGTGAGGTATAAAAAGTGATTTTAACTCTTTTCTAACTTGTATGACTTTTATCTCCATGTACACGCATGCATACATGTGAACCCCCAGTGCCATGCTGAATACAGAGTTAGAAGCAGGCGTCCTGCCTCATTCCTGTGAGATATGGTGGCACACACCTTGTGGTCCACACTGTTAGGTATAATGTCGGCTGTAGTTTTGTTGAGATGGTGGTTGTTTGAAAATATCCTTTATCAGGCTGGGAAGTTTCATTCTATTTCTAGTTTTCTGAGAGTTTTTTAAGTCACTAATGAATATTGGATTTTGTTCAGTGCATTTTCTGTGTCTGTTGTGATTACCATGTGAATGTTTTTGTTTGTTAATGTGAAGGATTACATTGCCCACTTTTTTCACCTTTAAAACAAATTTGCATTTTTAGGTAAACCTCATCAGTTATAATGCATTACCATTTTCAGATTTGTTGAATTTGATTTGCAAAAATTTTTATTAATCATCTTTGCATCTATGCTTACAAGGGATATTGGTTTATAGTGTTCTTGAATAAAAAAGAAATTTTTATCTTGTTCTGGCATTGGTGTAATGCGGCCATAATAAGTTGAAAGGTGTTGTCTCTTTTGTTTTTTAGAGGAGTTTGTGGGGAATTGATAATATTTCTTCCTAAAATGTTTTGAAAAATCATGAGTGAATTCCCCTGGAGTTTTCCCTGTGCAAAGATGTTAACAACCATTTCAACTTCCATAGTAGGTGCAGCTTCCAACACAGGCATTGTCAGGGCACATTCGGAGCCTGGTGGTGCTAACGATGATGATGTGTCTGACAACCCTCTAGATGAGCCAAACAGACGACAGCCCCTTCCCATGGGCCACGTATCTCTTTGGATGTAGACTGACAAAAAACAAATGAGCATGGCACATATCTGATGGCGATAGGTGCTGTGGAAGCGGAGACACCTGGGAGGGTGTGGTAAGGACTCTGCGATTCGTGTGTATTTTAAGACACAGTGGCCACCGAGGAGGAGGAGGCGTCACATTGAAGGTGAATGCCAGTGGGACCTGCAGACTTGGCAGCTGAGAGATTTCCACACAGAGACAGCATTGCGTGCATATTATCTCTTCAAATTTCAGAATTCCTGAGATATAAACAGGAAAATGTGCTTTGGACTGAGCAAACTGAGACTTGGGGAAGCCTGGCAGGGTGCCCTGGGTCACATTAACAGCCCGTATCAGCACCGGGATTGAATCCTGCTGCCTGCTCCTCTATCATCAGGAACGTCTGAGAAGGCGGGGAAATCGCAGTGGATGGCAGTGATCAGGCAAACTCAAAATGGAGTAGGCTAGTGCGGTTGGGAGGTGTGCCAGGCGTGACCTCAAGCATTCGCGGTAGCCCTCCTCTCTGCTTGCTGTCTGAAGCCCAGGTGAGCCGTGCTGATAGGGAGGAAGATGATGTATGTGCCGGTGGCTGAGGACGTCTGAGTGGCAACTCAGCAATTCCTGACCTCTGTCTGTTCCTGACACTATTTTGTTGTTTCAGTGTTATAAAGCTCAAGTGGGTAAAAGTAGATGCTGGAGGTAATCTGGAGTGCTTTTCTAACCTTTTAAGTCCTTGAATTCTCTGCAGTAAGATAGGAATACTAATCATCTCTGCCCCAGAGGGATTTCAAGAGGATTAAAGAAAGCCATACATATATGTACAAAGCCTTTAGAACCAACTCTGTAGATCATAAGTGGTAAGAACACATCAGACATTAGCTACCATCATTATCACCATCACCATTGCCATCATCATCAAAATCATTATCATAATCATCATCCCCACCATCATCATCAACATAACTACTACCACCAGCACCATCACCATCTCCACCATC
>NW_003852621.1:1353232-1363533 GCF_000181295.1 Otolemur garnettii
CATCACCATTATAACCCTCCCATCGCCACCACCATCATCACTGCTCCATAATCACCATCACCATCTCCACCATCATCATCACTGCTCCATAATCATCACCACCATCACCATTATAACCCTCCCATCTCCACCATCACCATCTACACCACCATCATCACTGCTCCATAATCACCATCACCATCTACACCACCATCATCACTGCTCCATAATCACCACCACCATCACCATTATTACCCTCCCATCTCCACCATCACCATCTCCACCATCATCATCACTGCTCCATAATCACGACCATTCTTATAACCATACCTGTCAACATCATTGTCATCATCACTATGACCATAATCACCATTGTCCCATCATCACCATCATCATAACCACCACTATCACCTTCATTACTACGATCATTAACACCAGCAAAATGACCTTTGCTATCACTATTCTTGTCATAATCTCCATTATCATCACCTTCTTTACAACTATGACCATCACCATCGTGTGCTTACTCAGCAAATGTCTTCTCTCTGCACCAAGAATTCTCAACACCTTTGTTACCATCTGCAAAGCAGCAGTTGTGTGACGTAAGCATCCATCCAAAAGAACATGAGAACTTCGGAAGCTTAGTGTTGAGTTACTGCGTTACTCCATTGTGAAGAGTGAGCTACAACCTTGAGTTCTTCCCACAGACGCTGCTGGTTCCTGGGAGCTGTAGTGATGGAGACTCCTGTGCTCACGTGAGGAATGCTGGTTGGGGTGGTGTGGAAAACTGCGGCTACCTGTCAGTAGCCTCCTTTCCCATAGTTGAGTTCTCCACTACTGGGGTCTAAGTAGTCAATTCTACAAAGATAGAGGAGTAATTTCATGTTTATGATGAGTATCATGACATCTTCCTCAGGTCACACTAGGACTTCATCTTAGTGATAAGTATGAAACTTTTGAACAATTCCAAACTCAGATTGTTATCTAAAAGTTTTATTGTTGGAGTTATTATATATGGGAACTAAAGGAATTGTTTTATAAATTTAATTATCAAGTTTTATCCCTAGATCATGGCAGCATTTTGGAGTGCAGATATAGGTATTAGTTATTTTGATAAAACAGTAGTAATGGTACTTCCTATGTTAGGTGTTTACCAAGTGCCATGTAACTGGCTTTGTCTTTGTACAATTCTGAGTAGCACATACTAAATTTTGTCCCCATTTGGGAGTATGAGAAGATTGAGGATCATAAAAGTGGGGTCACTTGCCCAAATTAGTACCAGTACGATGCAGAGCCTGGGACCCAACCCTTTGTTCCTGAAGGAAAATATTCATGACAAGGGGTAGGGTTTGGCTCTGCAGATGACAGGCTACAGAGGGTATAAGTAAATGATGTTTATTAGAGTATCTAGGAGCAGCTTACTCGCAGGCAGGGGCCGTGGGATGCAGTTTGGGGCAGGCAGATCTGGGTGACATTCTCCTTCGTGGGAGACACAGGGTGGGGGCTGAAAGAGCCCTGTGCTCCTCCACACTTCTAAACATGCAGGTCTTAGAGGAAAAGATGAACTATTACTGGGTGGGGATGCACGAGGCACCCATGCCCAGAGTTATGGCTCGCACAGTGATTTCACGAACCTCAGCTCCCTGTCTTCACAGTCTCAGGAGGTATGATGTGTGCACAACATACCATGTCTTGCTTTAGCACAAGACATGGCAGCAATGTGAGCTCTGCGGTGTTGGGCAGGTGCTGGCCTGGTCCGCAGCGTCCAGCCTCCAGCCTCCAGCCAGCAAGGTGTCCCAACCCTGGACCTGGGTGAGCACAGTCAGCCTGGTGTATGCCAGCCCTGCCTAGTCTACTGACTCTAGGAAAATGCAGCTTCTGCTCTGGGTCTTGGACGTCTCCAGGGAGCTGGGACTACTTTTGCCACCACGAAGCTGACCAAGAGGCGCCTTACTTTGCCTTTTGTGCTCAACGCTGCACCTGTGCCAGGTTCCGTGGGCTGTTTCCATGGCCCTCTGCATTGTGGGAAGAGGGCCAGGCTTTCCCACGGTAGCAGACAGGCCCTGTCAATTAAGGATCACTTTCAATTTCCCTGTTTATAATCCTGTGGCTACTGGACATCAATAACCCTCCCTCCCTCCTTGTCACTGGAAGATTGATGGCGCACGTCATCTCTCGTATGAAGACATTTAAATGAAAATCACACTTCTGTCTGCATCCCATTTTCCTGCTGAACGGGGGAAGCCACCCTATTAAATCAAATTATATGTGACTTTTAAAACTTCCCTTTACAGCATTCAATTGAAAATCTGAATCCTATCATAATACATTGCCTTTTTTTATGAGTAAATTGACTTTACTTGGTCCCTTGGGGGTTTCCAACCTCCCTTTCCATATTAGGGGACAGAAAGACCAACTACCAGCCCACAGGCAATGTGCACACATGACGGGTCCCGCAGGAGGGGACCTGGCCTGCTCCAGCCCCTCCATAGCAGCTGGATTTGAGAGGCAGTGCTTGGTCCCAGCTCACCCTGACCATGGCTTCTCAGAGTCTGGTGTGCACAGGAGCTGAGGGCTTGTTACGTGTAGACAACGACTCAGCAGGGCCAAGGTTCTGTGCCTCTGGTGTGCTGTGGGTGATGGAGACTCGCTATTTGGGGCAGGGATGCCATGGGGGGGTGGGCCTCGGGGGGGTGGGTGGCAGGTTTTGGAGAAACCCCCCCTCCCCAGAAGCCTGGGGCCTGCAGGTGTGCTACATTTGTGCGCACAGAACCCCAGAGCTCAGCCCATGAGGTGGAGGTTGTAGACGCGGCTCTTTCTGGTGTCTTCCGTGACTATGGCCACAACTTCGAGGTGCAGATTAACAAACTCAAAGGTTAGAAGAGGCTCAAGGACTGTTCCATCCTGCCCTGCCCAGCAGCGTGGAGCGGGAGACCATCTGACAGCGCCACCTCCTCCGCCAGGCGTGCTGTGCGTTCTGTCTAGTGGATTGGCTATAGCACCGCAATGCTGGGACAACCTCATCTCACCCCTGACGGTCAAGGGTCTGGGAGTTTGAGGGATGTGTGCACTGGAGCAGACCAAGGCTGTTTGCTCTCTAGGCCCCATGGGGCTGGGTCCCTGTGGGAAGCAGGGACGGAGTAGGGCCACTTGCAGCTGTGTGAATGATGCACAAGGGTCTGTCTGTCCATCTGCTGTGCTGCAGAGCTCTGTGTCCTGCCCTATGCAGGCACCAGGAGGAGGGAAGGAATGGTGGGCTGTCAATGGTCCCAAGTAGGTTTGGTTCTAGGGCATTAAAGTGTTCTGTGACCAGAAGTACAGCAATTCTCTTAATAAGTCCTGAGGGTTTTTTTTTTTTTGAGACGAGCCTCAAGCTATCCCCCTGGGTAGAGTGCTATGGCATCACACTCACAGCAACCTCCAACTCCTGGGCTCAAGCGAGTCTCCTGCCTCAGCCTCCCAAGCAGCTGGGACCACAGGCGCCCACCACAACGCCTGGCCATTTTTTGGTTGCAGCCATCATTGTTGTTTGGTGGGCCCAGGCTGGGGATTCGAACCCGCCACCTCAGGTGTACGTGGCTGGCGCCTTAGCTGTTTGAGCCACAGGAATGGAAGAAAAAGTATCCAATGTACACAGCCCTTTTATGAAACTAATTTATAGCTCTCAAATGAAAGATACAACTTAATTCTAGCCCAAGAATATGGGGAGGGGGTGGGGAAGGGGAGGGGAGAAGGGCGGCTGGGTGGTGGGAGGGTGACTGGAAAGATCACCTATATTTCTGTCTAACAAGGGTACAAGTGAACTTTTCTAGAACTAGAATATAAATGTTTTGACACAATGACTATGCAAATGACATAAAATTTATGTGAACCAGCTTGATGAAAGTATTTCAAAATGTATATGAAAACACTACACTGTACCCCATGTTTGCATTAATGTATACAGCTATCATTTAATAAAAAAAAAGAAAAAAAAAAGAAAAAAAATATGTTCACACACACACACACACACAATAAGTCCTGAGGGTTATATACACAGCATTTGCTCAGTGTGTGTGTTGAGTGTCTAGGTACAGATGGGGGACCAGGTACAGGCTAACACAGGTGCAGACATGGCTGCAGATGCAGGCACAGCTGTGGGTATGGGCACAGGCTTATAACACAGGTGTAGCCTGGGCACAGATACAGGTGTACGAGCAGGTGCAGGTGCAGATGGCTGCAGTCCACTCATCCTTTACGAGGAGCACCTCAACTGGGAGATGTGGTGAGCACAGATGCTCGGTACAAAAGGTCTTTGACATAGACAAGAGTTAGGGTCTCAGCAGTAGAGGCATTTCTGGTAATTCTCAAGAGAGAGGTGCAGAAATAGTGTCAGGGTCATACTTCTTATCCCAGCCCATGCTGTATCAAAGGTGGGCATGAAGTATGGGAGTGATCACTGTCACACAACTGAGGTGGACCTGGCCACAGTCACTGCTCAGTCTGCTCAGTCACATCAGACAAGTAGCAGAGGAGGCCCCACCCTGCTGACCGTGAGGCCACCCCACCTCTTGTGGGCCCTGAATGCCTGGCAGACCCTCACACTAGGGCTGTGACTGTCCTGGGTTCAGCCTACTCCCAACATGCCCGAAGGCCCTTTAGGGAGCTGGACCCTCCCCTTGGAGGACAGGAATGCTGAGGAAGCTCAGATGCCCCAGTGAACAACAGGTAGAAACAGAACAGAATTCAGAAAGTTTAGACAACAGCACCAGAGATCCTGAAATAACTAAGCCACGAGACAACCTCACATTTAAAATTTATAAGTCTACTGAAATCATAAGGGATCCTTTTAAGGAGATTAAACACAAAAAAAATGCTTCTATTAGTGTAGCTCAAAATTACCTAAAGAAGGATTTTTAAAGTGGTCATTACCACGAAGTTATCATGAGGAGGAGGACACCTGCAAGTCAGAAGCTCCAGTACCACAGACCTGTGCATTGCGGATGATTGCTTGGTGCCGGGTGAGAATCGCTCGACGTTCTGGGAAGACCTGGTAGGCTGCTCAGAGTACGTCTGCCCCATTGGGGTTTGTTTCAGTGGGGCAGACAGGCAGTGGGGAGTGTGGCAGTACATGCAGGCACACACGTGCACACACATGCACAAGGGCACACACATACACATGTGTGCATGCACAGGCACAAGGGCACACACATGTGCACAAGGACACACACATACAACTGTGGGGGGGGGAGGGTTGGACTAAAATTGAGGGGACAGAGGGTAGGGCAGGGGCCTCTGAGTAGCTGAATTTTGGACAGAGCTGGTGTGAACATGCCTTGGAAGGAGATGGAGGGCCAGGTGGGCAGAGCCACGGGGGTTACGTGAGGGCATGATGGGAGAGGTGGGGTGTGGGGCAACCTGTGATTTGAGAGTGTGAGATGGTCCAAAGTGGAGGTGTGTGGCTGAGCTGAGCTGAGCTGAGCTGCAGGGCACAGCCTTGGGAGGGCAATGGAGACCTAGGAACTATCCCTATGGGCCTGGCCATGGTTTGGATGTGGGAGCAGTGAGAGAAGAACACTGAAGTTTTAGTCACAGAGAATTAAATGGGGCTATTTAAATGTTTCCCCTCATTAGAAAACTAAACAAACAAAAAAAAGTTGCATAGGTTTGTTTACCTAGTCATGTGAGATTAAATACCACTCGGTGTTGGGAGAATGTGGCAGGGTGGCAGGCAGGGGCACGTCAGGATGAGGGCTGCAGTTTCTTCCCGACTAGTCGTCTATGTCAGGAAAGACAACTGAGAGACTGAAGAGAATGGTTAGATATAAAAATGCCTATTGATCTGGTATTTATGATAGTGAAAAGCAAACAACGGGAATGTTTAACAATAAGAGATTGTTTGAGGTCCCGCCCGGAGTGAGCTGGTGAGAGATGAGTGACACCTTGCCCAACTGTGGTTGAAATATTAGTCACATGCACTCGAGGAATTAAATGCACACACCCCTAGACAGAAGGCATCACAGGAGGAAGCATATTAATGGGCGGAGGCGATGTGTCTCCGGCGACTGCCGATGCCCCTGCTCCTCGCTTGCCAAGCTATTTGCTGCTTTTGTCTTCTTTGCTTTAGTTACATTGTTACTCTGTTTTTATTCTAGCAATTTAGACATTACACATCCTGTTTCAGCTTTTGTAGTGATTGTCCTATGATTTGTTCCATAAACATTTGAACTAATGGCTTTGTGAGACTGTCCAGAGAGACTGTATCTCCCACCTTGGAATAGGACAAAAACCCCCAGCCACCCCTAAGGCTGAAGGAGGTAAAGCCTTTTCTTTCAGACAGCTGAATTGGTTAATCTTGATAATTAGACTCAGTTACACATGTTGTGTGTGTGTTTAAGTTGTCTGCATTTCTCTCTTTGAATATAGTTTTTCTTTTAGAGGATTACATTCTAAGATAATTATTAAATATTATAGATATTTACAATGCTCCCTGTCCCCAGCATCTCGGGCACACTCCACAGTCATGCTGGATGAGAACCAAGTGCCCTGGAAAGGTGTCCACACTCAGGGCACCTTCAGAGATGTCAGATATGTCTACGTCCCTGAGAATGCCCTGATGACTCTGGTCAGTGATGGCCCGTCCATCTCTCTAGCTGCCCTTCACTCTCTTGATTGTCTTTCCTTTGTATTCATGAAGCACTGGGTCAGAGGTCTGCTGGAGGGAGAATAGAGAGATTATTTTTCGTTCTTTTAAAAAAAAGATCTGATTGAGCTCTTCCTGTGTGCCAGGGAGCAGCCCACACTCAGGGACGTAGGAACTGAACTCGTCAGCTGCGTGGCTGAGCTCCAGCCCAGGGGGAGCGTGGGTTTGCTAAGCCACAGCAAGTTTACAGGTGTGTCTTTCCTTGTCACGATGCACCAAACATCACCCTACAGCCTTCCCACACCCGATGGTGCCAGCAGAGGATGCCATGCCTGCCTGGTTTCTGTTTCTTTGTAGACAGTCAAGTGTGGGTTTCATTTTGATCTCCAGAAGCTTTCAGAAATTTTCCTTTAATCTTGGAAATTTGAGATTCTGCAAGGTTGTGCCAAATTACGTGTTTCCTGATGAATCCTCACAACTGGGATATTTCCTTCTCCAGCTTTGTAAGGTCTCTTCCTCAGCCTTCCCCGGGGTACCTCCCCGCCCACGTCCACCCCTCACCACCCAGCTTTGCGCTGAAGCTGCTCAGCGGATCCTTTTATTGTTTCTTTTTCTGTTTTACTTTTGGTTTTGGGGAAGGAAATTGTTTTGTTAGGTATCTGTTGGGAAGAACTCTAACTTTTAGGAAGTTTTGCTGTTTTAAATGTTTTTTTCCCCCAGTTTTTCCTCCTCTGATCTTCTCCTTAACCTCATCCAGTGTTTTCTCTAATCCCACTCATTGATATACTGTCACAATTTTTGTTTTCCAGTTGTACGATGGTAACAAGCTGATTCATGCAGCTTGCTTTTGAGGAATCAAGTTTCTCAAATTAGGCATTGGATAAATTATGGGGCCTGCTAGAGGTGACAGCTTGAGAATGGCCAATGGTGAGTGTTTGACAAGAAGAGAAAGGTGTGGCTATCATGGCTATCATGGTCAGGTGGTTCCCAAGGGTCACAATAAACAAGGCAGCCATATAGAGTGGGCTTAAGCTTGACACCCGTAGCACAGAGGTTATGGTGCCAGCCACATACCCCGAGGGTGGCGGGTTTGAAGCTGGCCGGGGCCAGCTGGACAACAATGACAACTGCAACAAAAAATAGCTGGGCATTGTGGCAGAGCCTGTAGTGTAGACCCAGCTACTTGGGAGGCAAGAGAATTGCTTAAGCCCAAGAGTTGGAGGTTGCTGTGAGCTGTGACTTAGTGACTCTACCTAGGCTGACATGGTGAGACTCTGTCTCAAAAAAAAAAGAAAAGAGTGGTCTTAATTACCAGTCCCATACCAATGAGGAGGGCTAGGGGCTGACCAGTAATGACCCTGTTGTCATGTGATCAACTATATTTTATCATTAGCAAGATCAACACAGTCACATTATGAATCCACTGGAGCCGCGTAATTCTTCCTACAGAGCCCCTGGGCAGTCAGTGTGAGGTGGGGCATATGCACAGTCCTCAGTTCTATTAATAACATTTAGGCTTATGCACCTGCTATAATTTCATTTATCTACTTTTAACATGCTACGTAGATGTTGTTCTCCTTTCTGCCCTTTTTACGTTTCTATGAGTTGTGTACAAGTTTACTTGCCTGCCTTGACTATCCCCTTCTGGATCCCAGTTTTGGCTTTTATCTCTTGAGTGCATTAAAGCACATGAAGGGTCAAGGCTGTGTCTGTGTGTGTCTATTGCAAACACTGTGGAGTGCAGGGCAGGGCTCAGGTCCCCGTCAGTGGGCTGTTTTGCTGAAGAAAACACTAAGCCCACCTAAAGTTGCCTAAAATGTCAGCTCAGGTTGTTGGGGGTTTGCTCCTGCCATGGCGACTTGTGAAGACCAAGGACAAGCATGGAATCCACAGGGACACTGAGAGGCTCTCCAGGCTCCCTGCGTGCCCTGGGGACGGGTCTTCCTCTTCCATAAACCGGCAGGACCAAGGTCAGCAGCAGACAATTCCTGCTCAGATGTTCATGTGTCCTCACTGTGGGCTGGGCCCCGGCTCACAGTCCCCTGCTACAGCCACTGTGTGATATCTGGGGTTCTTCCTTTGGGCGTCTCCTTTTGGTGTTCGATTGATAGAAAGGAGCTTATTTTAATTCAATAATATTATTAGTGTTCTAGGAGTGGTCTAGCAAATTCAAACTGCAAGAGTCCACACTTGTACTACAAACAAAAGCAGAGTCTGAACAGTGATCACCTGACATTTGTACACTTGAGGTGTGACTCTGGAGAGGCATGATCCCTACACCGAGCCCCGTCCACGCTCACCATCTCCCAGGGCAATAGTCTAATGCACTGGGCACCTTTCTACTCTCCCACTTAAACTATTATTCTAATTCATTGTTAATTCCAGTTACCTGGAAGCCAAAGCATTTGATTTAAGCTGCCTTAGAGGATCTGGCCTGTCTTGACTTGGTGATGTCCCAGCAGTGTCCCTGCAGACCCCTCACCTTCTGCTCCCACGGCAGGGTGTGTGGTGGTCCAGCTGTGCTGTCTCGGCCTCGGGTCCATCTACCCAGTGGCAGTTTCCTTCTCTCCTCTGTTTATAGAGGTCAAGTGTTTTAGTTTAAAAAGTGTGTCTTTTGGTACAAAGCCATCCTGAACAATTTGAACTCAGGATTCCTGACCCTGCTATTTCATGGGAGCCGAAGCCCCTTTCAGCAGGGCCTCCCCGGCTGCATCCTGGACATGCTTCACTAACCCTAATAGCTCCCTATCACCAGCTACAATTTAGCATCTGAGCCAGGAGCTGGACGAGAAAGGGGAGAAAAGGGTGCAAATTATACGGAGTCGCAGGGAACAAAGATTTTATTTCTCCTGAGCACAGCCCTTTGATAGGAAAACGGGGGAGACAAATGTGTCGCTAATTTAATTAAGTAGTACGAGATTTCAGGGTCCACAGATGCCATTTAGAACGGGATTAATCAGGAGCAGGTGATGAAAATGAATAGTCACACACAATGTTAGCGTTTTCAACAATCCGACACAGCCGGATGGAACTCAGAGCTCTTCAAGTAGGACACAGTTTTGCTTGCTAATCCAAATCTGCCTCCCTCCCCTCACAGTGCTCAGCTCATCCTCGTGAGCAGAAACCTGCCCACATTTTCTTGCTCTAATCGAGGCACCCGAAGTAAATGGAGAAAGAGGCTGGTTTATCTGCCCACTGACTTGTACATTCTTCTCTCAGAGAAGGAAGAAGGGTTCCAGTGAGCCTGGCCCCCGTGCCGAGTGCGTGCTGACACATCACAGCTGTGTGCAGGGCCCCAAGGCACTTGCTGCTCGGGGACCACACTTCACTCTGGGCTCCAGAAGTCAGGGATCAGTGCCTGAGACCATGCGCTCCTGCTCAGAGGCTGCTGAAGCGCAGCTTCCCAGGGCCTTGCGCACAGTAGGACACAGTGATGCCGTTTTCATAAACCTGGCTGAACAATGAGATGGGGAAGGGGACAGAAACTTGCCCCGTCAGCCCAAACCCAGGCTGCCCTTAACCCACAAGTGAGAACACACCAGAAGACCCAGCTCCAGGTGAGAGCACTGCTCTCAGGGAGGGATGCCCTCAGCCTCCTCCAAGGCTCAGGTGAGAGCACTGCTGGGAGGGATGCCCTCAGCCTCCTCCAGGGCTCAGGTGAGAGGCTCCTGGGAGGGATGCCCTCAGCCTCCTCCAGGGC
>NW_003852621.1:1364105-1377094 GCF_000181295.1 Otolemur garnettii
GTGGTTGATCATGGACCATTCAAAAATAACTCTTTCCAACTTTTGCTTAGTGTTATAATCAACAGCACGAGCGTCCTGCTGAAAACTGCTTATTTATGTCTTCAATTCTCCACATCTTGAGAGGTGGAGGAAAAGGTCTACCTGAGATTAGGTTGCCACCCGTATTTTCAGAAATTTGGAATTAGTAGAGACTAAACTGGCGAATTTTTGTCAGTCAGATAACTCTTAGGATGTACTGTGAAGAACACAGGAATGTTTACGTTTCTCCAGACCATCTCATGAGCATCTCAGATGGTGCATTTTCTTCATCTAGAGTTGGGTCCCAAACCAGCCAAACAAACAGAATCCACTCTAAGTTTAGGGGTCTCTAATGGTCTATAACAGGTTTTCTGGGGAAACATTTGAAACTCCTGAATATTTGTTTGGGAAATACCTAGGGATTTTGGACAAACATTTCACAACTCTCCTTCAACCCCACAAGGGGACATTGGCTGTGCTATCCCCTCAGTGCTAAGGAAAATGAGGGGAATAGTGGTGTCTGACGGATTATCATCGTTAGAACAAGTTCACTCTGCCAGGGAACTTTTCAAGGAAGGAAAGGGATATTTTAAAGAAGACATCTTTCTGGCAATACCCAAAGATGTCACATAAAACCTATCTTCAAGCAGGTTTTTGTGCTAAACTAAACCTTCTGGGACTGGAAGATTCCGAACGCGCTGGAAGCTTGGACTCTCACACAGGCGTCCATAGGCAGAGATTCTCTGTTTATTCCCTTTTAAGCCCATGAAAGTGACAGGCAGCGAGTTCTTCCCCAGTCAAGTAAGAGCCTGTCTCAAAATGGGTGCCAGCTTATCGCAAGGGTGCGAGAGAAGGGCATTTTCCTTTTATTTCATGAACTCAGGATGCCTTGCCCTGCCCAGTCCTGTGGGGTGGCCACAACAGCCAGGGCTTCTGGATGGGGCCCTGAGTGGACAGCAGAGCACACATAGGGGTGATGGAGACTGAGAAATCTCTGCTCAGCCAAAGAGCTCCATCTCCCTCATACAGGCTTCCAGGAAACCACCCTGCCCCCTGCAGGGATGGACACAGTTCTGACTGGATACTGGTGTGTGCCAGACCCTAGCAAGAGGAGTCCAGTGCTAACTCTGCTTTCTCAGAAAAGAATAGAGCAATTCTGCAGTCATGGCCGAACCACGCAGCACCCCCACCCCCAGGCTGTGCTCAGAGACCCTGGCCGGGGCAGTCCAGGATGAGTTTCTACACTAGCGACTGCTCCTTCCCCGTGCCAGGGCCTCCTCCTCCCCCCTCTCATCAGGAACTGCCAGGAGGTGCTGGACTCCTGGGCAGGAGAAGGGTCTGGGAGGGAAGCTAGGGCGTTTTTGTTGTAAATGATCTTGGGACACCAAACCTGCCAGACCTTTTGCAGATTTTTCTCCATAATTTAAGACTCACTCCTTAGCAAATTTTTGTTTTTATTGTTTTTAAGAGACTTCAAATGACTTCTACCCTCCTTCCCACCCCCCACTGATCTTAAGCAGCTGGTGTCGATAGTGTCTGGGCACACCAGGTTCAGAGTGTGTAGTTCAGAGAGCCATCAGCTTTTTCTCAGTGTTGGGCACCCACCTAGGCTGGGCCTTCTCCCCGTCTTTCCGGCCCATGAATGGAGAGTGCCTGGTGGCCCCGATTCTCCGTGGCAGAGCGAGTGTGGACAGTAGCCTCTGGGGCTCCCCGTATCCTCTGGGGCAGCTGGGCCTTCCTGCAGTGGACGGTTTGCCTTTCCTTCTGTCCAGGGTTCACCAGGACAGGTGCGGTGAATATTTTAATAAACATTTCATGATCTTATTTCCAAATGTCTCAAGCTTGAAAGGTCCATGGGATCTGAGTTTAATAGACAGAAAAGTGACAAACATACACACGCAAGCGACTTTAAAGTAAATGCAATGCCTTAAAACACACAAGACCCACTCAACACACGTATCATAGCTGTAAAAAATGTGAACGTTGGTATAATCCCTTTCAAAATCTTTGTACATTGACATCTTAATGTGATTCATGCAAGACCAGATATTAAATTTTGAGCATTACTGGAACACTGAGAAGTGGCTGAACTGCCCCTGAGAGCTCAGAGAAAGGAGGGCAGGGAAGGAGCACCCGGCTGTCAGACTCACCATGCAGAACCACAGCACGGGCGGCTGGGAGCTGCAGAGAAGTAATTAATTATCGATGCATCCAGAGAGAGGATCTATTACAGGAACCCTACAAAGTAGAAAGGGAGAAATATAGGTCCCTAAAAAAAGTGTGTTCCTGCTGGAGGGTGAAAATGAATAGGAACTTTTTTATTAAACTAATATACCATTTGATTAAGAAGTGAACTATGTAAGCTTTAATAAGATAAGAATGATGAAGTCAGTAAAATTATTCTTGAATTAGCTGAGTTGGAATTTTTTTTTCAAAATTGTTCAACAGGAAAAAGGCTAAAGGAAAATGTCTGGGCTATGGAGAAGCTTGTCTGGTGTCACCAGCATGGTCGTGCGAGGGGAGAGGGTCTCCAGGAACCGAGGTGCCCTGAGTACCCAGACTCGGGTGCAGCCCCCGGCCAGGCACTGGTCCCGAGCTCCTAAGTTTCCTCAGAGCTTCTTAAGAACCAAATGCTCAACATTACAAAGCGTGATGATGAACACATATTACATATGCACACAGTGACAAAAGGGTCATTAGCCAGCACCACTGACACAGAGGAGGCAGCAAGACAGAGGGAGCGGGGCTCCGCCTGGGAGGAGGTGCACAGACTCTCGGGCCAGGTGGGCTGCCGGGTTCCACGGAGTAGGGCAACAGGGAGAAGCCAGCAAGCTGCTCAGATATTTCTTAGTACTTTTTTTTTTTCAACCCAAGTGTGCCTTTTTCTGGCTTGTTTTATTTATTTATTTATTTATGTTTGTTCTTCTATTTTTTTTTATATTTTTTATTAGATCATAATTGTGTACATTAATTCTATCATAGGATACAGTGTGTGGCTTCCATATACAGTTTGAAAAACTCTCATCCAACTGGCTAACATAGCCATCGTGGCTTTCTCATAATTGTTGTGTTAAGACATTTATATTCGACCTTTAGACAAATTCTCATGTATCCTAAAATGTCCTCCTTAGCAAAGTATCTCAAGAATGGAAGAAAAAGTATCCAATGTACTCAACACTATTATGAAACTAATTGTTAGCTATCTTAGGAAAGCTACAATCTGAATGGAGCCCTAGACTATAGGGAAAGGGGAGGGGAGAGGGGAGGGGGAGGATGGGTGAAGAGAATGATATTGTGGGAGTACTTTTAAAAATAGCAAATTTTTTATTGTTGGGGATTCATTGAGGGTACACAGAACCAGGTTACACTGATTTCTTTTGTTAGATAAGGACCCTCATATAATGTGTCCCACTCTGAAAGGTGTCCTCAAAGAAAGTGTGGGGACAAATAGCGATTTTTTTTAACTTTGAAATTTGTTTTGTTCTTAAGCCAGAAGTATTTGTGACTTTTTTAATCACACAAATACAAATTATTGAGAAATGTATCTACAGCTTGCCTGGATCAAATCAGGATTTGGGGCAAAGGAGGGCCACTCACTGTCCCTGACAAGGCGAAAGCAGCCCCAGCTGAGGGCAGAGGAGGAAGGTGGGGCAGGTGCAAGTGGGTCTGAGCCTCGGGCCACTGAGACAGGAAGGAGTGGGCCCATCCTCAGGACACACTCGCTCGCTGGGCGGCAGGCCCTTCTGTGGGTGGGTGGGATGGGTTCTGTCCCCATAAACTCCCTACAGCCCCCCAGGAGGGACTATCCATTCAGGAACCTCCCTTGCCCCTCTTAAGGGCCAGACTTCTGGGGCTACGAGCAGCATGAAGCAGGGGGGGCAGCCCAGCCCGCAGGAGCCCCTGGTGCCCCTGAGGCAGGAGAGAAGCACACAGGTGAGTGACCGCTCCACATGACCACAACACGTGCACAGAGAGGGTGTGGAGCAGGGGCTGGAGGCCAAGAACAAGGCAGGCTGGCTGGTGGTCAGCGAGGCACACTCCAGGGGCCAGTGACAGCTGAAGGCCTTGTAGGAAGTGGGAGGGGCTATGGATTATGATGCCAGAGAAGTGCGGGTGGGCCCAGGGCCTGGGGACTCGGCTTCTGAGCTGAGCCACTCAGGTCCCTGAGGGAGGTGCGGGATTCACCATGCAGGGTAAAAGGGGCCTTGGGGGGAGCCTCAGCCTGGCATGGGCACTGGCAGGGCATAGTGCAAAGGGGCTGGATTCTGATCTCCTCGTGATGCTTTGAACAGAGGGCCGTGAGTGCTAAGCTCTGAGCCTATAGCACCCAAAGCAGAGGCCTAACCACAGCGTCCTGTGTGGGCTCCGAGAGGAGGAGGCGCAGGAGCGGCAGGGCCACCACTCACCACACAAGGAGCAGCTGCCACAGGAGGCGTGCCTGGTTTGGGACATACAGTTCCTTGGAAAAAAGGATAAGATGAAAAGAGAAATACAAACCAGGTTAAAATCCACCTGCCTCCCTATCTGCCGCTTGTCTCAAGTAGAACTTGAAGCCTCAGGAAGGTCCCGTGTCTGGTGCCTTCACAGAGCTGAGTGCTTGGCCAGCCACGTCAGGTGGCCACAACTGCCCTCTGAGAGGGAAGGACACCCCTTAGGTTTCCTCAGGGCGGGACAGTGGGGAGGGAGCTGCTGGGTGCTCCTGGGGGCTTCCATTTTCATCTCAAAAGTGGAAAGTTTGATGGTCACCATTCAGGTCTGTCCATGGTCTCATCAATCCACGTGGCCTCCCCGAACCAGCCACGACCACCACAGGGTGAGGCAGCCTGGCCTCGGACACTCAGGCCCAGGCAGGGAGTGTAACAATGTCCCGGGTGAATGCCTGTGTCCTTTTTTTAAGTGTCACGTGATCTCGCCCTGTGACATCGCAGATCTCCATGGTGGCTTTGTTGGCCTCTGTGCATGAATAATTTTCCCAGTGCTTGTTTTTAGCAGAGCCAGAGAAAGCGCACTATGGGCACAGCCTCTTGTCCCAGCGATCCACATTCTGTTGGGCTGAGCCGCTTACAACAGTGTAAAGCCCCCGGTGGCATGTGTTATAATACACGCGGCATTGTCCCCCTGAAGAACAGACGGAAGAAAGAACATTGTTCTACCAGGGAGCAATTCATCGGGTTTTTCCCAGAGACTCTTGGGTCAAGTTTTTATAGGCCTATTTGATTTTCAAATTCTTTTTTTACCCTCTTTCCTCTCAGCGAGTGTAGTGTCCAAACTTGTCTACATTCACTTGCCGTGTTTTGTGCATGGTAGATGTCCTTTAAAAAGAGTATCTCAAATAAATCTTTATTCTTGTTCTGTTGGCTCTTATTCTGTGTTTTCATGAACTCTGGCCCCAGCCATGGCAACTGCGAGAAAAATGTTAACAATGATTGACAGGATTAGAAAAGCCTGGTCCCTACCCGCATTTCAAACACTCTGGGAACAATGGTGTTTGGTGTGATTGAATTAATGAGATACCATGGGCTGTCAAAGGAGCACGCATACTTTACATAAACCTGATTATCTTTGCATGGCAGAAATGGAAAGAAAAATACAGGGGAGAGTGCAGTTTGGCTCTCACTCCTACCTCCAAAGGCGCCTTGGAAGGGCGGCCCTGCTCTGGGCGAGGGGCCACTCAGCTGACCGGGCTCCCTGCCTGCTCGGCGTCCATCAGCCGTGGTATTTAACAAGTCTATTCAGGAAACCGGCTCCACACAGCTCTCTTCTCACAACTCAGCACCTCTCTGGGTTTTTCTTTTTTTTTTTTAATTTTTACTTTTAAAAATTTTCCCTGGGAGCCATTGTTTAATGTGAGCTAAGGACACATTTCCACAATTAGGCCTGGGCTGGTGCTCCTGCCCCATCCCCACCCTGCGAGGAGGTAGGGACTGTGGCTGTGCAGTGTTTAAAGGCTGGGCCCACGGCGCAGACTGTAACCCTGGAGAACACTGGTGGGAGCCCTGAGTGTGGATAAGGCAACCTGGCCAGCCGTATGGGCCTTTCTGGGCCCTGAGGGCTGTGGCTGAGGCCTCATGATGTCATCGGGGTTCACTCGAGAAAGCATCAGAAATACGTCATTATTCACTGAAATGATGGCTCCTGGCTCTTCCAGAAGCCTTCAAGAGAGAGAGGACATGGTATGTGGACGGCGTGGGCCAGGGCTGGAAAAGTTAGTTTTTCGTGGAAGCCCTTCAGAGCAGAGAGAGGTGAGGAATCCCATGTCCTGGAGCCGGCCAGTGTGACTGGCACCATCAGCGCTCAGCAGAGGCCCACGGGCTTAGAGGCCACGGCTGCACCCTGGTTCTGGGAACAGCTTTCTGCAGGTCATCATGTGCTGGGACGTTACTAGGAAGAAGCCTGATCAAAGTAACAAATACACGAGGGAAGGGAGCAAACGGCCCGAGCGTCCTGCAGCCCCAGCCCTGAGGCTCCGAGCACTTTCGCTTCTCAGTCACCAGAGGGATTCCGAAGCCAGGATGAAGTCAACCAGAAACCACAGAGGGTGAAAAGGCACCCTGCTTCATTCTAGAAGAATAAAAATGATGCAAAGTTGATGGAGGTTGCGTGTTTAAAACAAGGGTCAACTTCAGCCCCACACCCCCACGTGCTTGTCCCTCTGTTCCACGCAGGACTCAAGAGTTAAGGCAGGTTTATAGTCACAGCGGTTTCACACACTCTGGTGGCCAGGGCTGCGCTTTACCGGAGTCCATAGATTAAACACGAGCATTTATACATGGAAGTAAAAGAGCAGGGGTGTGAGCTGGCCTCTGGGAGTGGGCCCACCTTTCCTGCATGAACTTGCCTCCTGCTGGAGCTTTGTTCACAAGGACAAGCCGCAGGGAGCCACCAACTCACTCCTCAGAGCATAGCTTTGGAGAAATGTTCCACTTGTCACGCTGGCCTCTCTCTTGTCTAGCTTAGGACTGTGAGATGCTGCACTCCTCCCAGGCTGCGGGTGCCTGTGTCACACGCCGTCCTGCAAACTGGCCACCAGCTTCTCCACCTGACAGCTCCTGGGTCTCCACACGCTGGATGGGACAGGGAGGGACCAGTTCCTGCCCTTTCTTGCCTAGAAGAGAGAGTGCAGCAAGGCTGGAGAATATTTCTGGAGGAACCAAGTTGTTCTGCTTAAAACACTATGACCCCAAATCAACCTGAAAATGCCTCCTCTCCTCTCAGGAGCCAGAGAATATGGAATTTTCTCACTGAGCTCCTTATCAGTAAAGCTACAAAATGAGAATAGCAATGCTGCAGGTGGACAGAGAAATTGGTGTTTGCTGGGTTTTATATCCAAACTTTCACCTGCTTGGTAAAGGTTCATCCCACACAGACCTGAAGGGAACTATGTGTCCTTCTTTGGTCAGTAGCTCACTCTATTAGGCTATTTGTGGTCCTCTGATTTTAAAAGTTTTGTTTTTTTTTTTTTTTAAATTTAGTCCTTGGCATTAAAAACATTCTTATAGTATTTAAGTTTTATCTTATAATTTCATGATTTTACAAGTAAGATATACTTGAGATTTTACTTTATCACCTTTGTTTTTTTAAGGCCATGAGATATTACTGTTAAGTACCATTATAGATTTTTAAATTGGGAGCTTGGAGAATAGGTTTTATTAGTCCTTCCTGTGGTCTCTTTGCGTTAATGTGATTTTATACACTGGCAGGCATTGGCACGACCAGAAACACATCAGGCTCAGAGCACAGACTCGAAAACTCACTGCTGATGTTGTTATTGAAAAAATGAGGTGTCTGGATTTGGAGCAAAAACTGTTCTGGAAATAAAACTTCACTCCAGTTTTATTAAATGAATCTTGTTAAGACTTTGTAATTGAAGCTGATGTTTATGGTGATTTAAAGTAAGCACATGGTAATAAAATATTTGTTACTAATGAATTCCTTGTTTTAAGAAAGTTTGAGGCAGCTCATTTGTGTGGATTTTATGGGTTCATTTTAGGTGATGTGGAAACGGACACCCGTAGTTTCCAGGACACACCAGACGGCGTTGGTGGGACAGGCCAGCACTTGGACTTTGCTCTCCAGACTCCGTTTTCATCACTTGTCTCCACGTTGGAGTCACAGTGCTGTTTACATGGGGTTGGTTCTTCTTGTTTCATACCAGATTTCCTTGAGTTTTTTATGCCTTATTAAAAAATGCTTTTGATGATTAAAAAACCTTTTAAACAGATATTTCAACAACTTTTATAAACACGTCTGGACTCTTACATAAGTCACAGTAAGAATGTAAATTCTCAATGCTCTACATCTTTCTGGCTGTGAGAGGAAAGACTCCCTGGGCTGGTGGTCAGCTCCAACTGTCCCAAGCTCCCCTGCTGCCCCATGTCCACCGGTCACCCTAGGAGGCTGCTTTAGCTGAGTGTCCTTGTCATCTGGCCTTAGTGACCATGGTGGCACCTTGTCCCACCCAGCCGGCTCTGTACAAACTCCACTGCCTCCAGAACACACTCTGTTCCCCTCCAGACACCCTGACATGCCCCCATGGTCAGCCTGTGTCCTGAAGGCAGCTTGGCAGGTATGTGCCCAGCAGTGGGGATGCCCAGCAATGGCAGGTGGGGCTGCTTGGACACAGGTTACCAGAGGTAAAGGAGGCTGGTTCCTGGATGGTGCCGCCATCCCCGGGGTGAGTGATCTCATCTGCCAGGCGGCCGGGCTCCACCGGGGGTGGCCCTTGCTCCTGTATACCTGCCAGATGGCTCCTGCTCTCCACCAGGGGCAGTCCTTGCTCCTGCACCTCTTGACTTAAAAGAAAGCACCTGGACTAGAGATATCCCTGCAGGCCACCCTGTGCCCCCCCTGGGTGTGGCCTGCACTCTGCTGCATACTCTGGACCAGGTAGGGGAGTGGCTGGGCGTGGCACAAATGTTGACCCAAGACAGAGGCTTAGCACAGACCCAATGCTCTGGTTCTGAGGCTTCTGATGCAGTGGGCAAGGCCAAATGGGAGGAAGCAGAGCCCAGAAGTGTGGCCAGGGACGGCTCTTCTCAGGGTTCCCGGGGCTGGGGCACTGAGTGCTCCATGGGGTCAGACTTGTGCCCGTGACTAGCATGGTGACTTTGTCATGGTTACAGGAGTGAATCGACGTAGGTTGAAAGTTCACACAAACACTGAGTCTTGGAAGTACAGTGAGCAGAAGCTGCGTTGCTGAGCTAATGAGCCAGGTGGGAGCCACCAGCCTGCACCCTGTCCCCAAACAAAGTGCCTTCACCAAAGTAGCTCAGGTCTTCCGGAAGCATTTTCTTCACCCAGATGCTTCTTTGTCTTTGGTATGGCTGGCTGAGGACAAGGACCCTACAGCCACCGTGCAGCACCCATTGAAAAGCTGGACACACTCCAGGTTCTCAGCTGTCTGGGAAGAGGCTCACAGAGGAGGTACCAGACGCAGGCAGGGGCTCCAGGGCGGGGCTGCACCTGTGCTGAAGACCAGCTCCTCCCCTGTCCTTAGTTAACAACGTACAGGTGAAGGACAAGAGATACGAGGTAAAGGGCAGAGGGCACAGGTGACGGGCCAGCACTCAGCTGGCCACTCTTCATGACGGGCAGAAAGCCCACCAGTGCTGTCTGCAGCCACTCTTGGCTGTGGGCTTCCCGTGAAGAGCCCAGTTGCCACCACAGCTGCCTCATGCACACGTGTCCACATGGCAGGTCTGCCGCTGAGCTGGCGAGGATGTGGAGTGAGAGTTTGGAGCCAGTGTGGCCAGATGTGTGCAGTCTCTCCTCAAGGAGGTGAGAACATGGCTGCTTCACAGTCACGTAGGCGTGTTTCTGGTGGCCACAGAATAGCTGGTCATTTTAGGCAAACTTAGAGATAAGGCAGGCTGGCTTCTCATTGCTGTTGGGTCACAAAATCTGCCACATGAGCTTCTCCAAAGCACAGATGGAAAGCTGGCTTCAGATTTTCACCAAGAAGTGTGTTTGCTTTATAACCCAAACACAGGTGCAGCCGTGGTGCTGGGTGCGAGGGCCTCAGATTAATAGTGGGACAGACAAGAATCAGTCTCCCTGATAGACGGCGGCCTTCGTCCTCCCAGACTCGGCTCTCCCAAAACTTTGCAGTTCTGGCTTTCGGTTTACTTTCCCCTAGGGAGCGGGGCCTGGAAATGAGTTTCTTTTCAACCTGGTTTTGGGAAGAACATCCTTGGAACTGCAGATCCAGTCTTCTGGAGTCACTGGAAATTGTTCGTAAGTATTGTCACCAGCATAACAGGCAGGTGAGGCTGGGGTTAGGACCATGCCAGGCAGGGTGTGTTCTCCAGATGGCAGAGTTAAGGGGTGGACATGCTGAGGTCCGCTGGGCAGCAGCCTTACCAGCCTCTGACTATGGGAGCACAGGTGTGAGCCGTACCCAGTAGGGGCAATGGAGCCACCTGGGTCCCACTAGCCTTGGCACTGGGACACTGGGCCCACTTGGGGGTCCACGAGGCTTAGGGGTGGTCTCATGGCAGCAGAAGCTCCAGCAAGCAGGTTGGGCTCCCTGTGGGGGTCCCTGGGGGTTGGGCCTGAGGGATGAATGTGTCGACCAGTTACCTTGTGGTTTCCCGGCATTTTAAAATGAAGCCCATGTTCAATTTCAAAGAGTCATTCTCATAATACCTGGATGTCTCCCTCCCTCAGTCCCTCTGTCTAATAAAGCCAAGAGTTCCCCAGTCACTGGCGCTAGGCACGGGGAAAGGGAGGCAGCAGAGAGGGGATTAAGTGGCCACGGCAGCAGTTTCTCAATCAGCTCAGGAAGCCTCGGGCCACCTTTGTTCATAAGACTCTGCACAAATATTTCTTTTTCTATCAGAGGAATTCTAATTCTGCACACAGACCAGGGCTACTCAGATTATTACACATTATTAAAAATTAATTTAAAAAACGGTCTGGTTCTTGAGATGTGCTGTGGAGGTATGTGTCCAAGTTTGAAATGAGAACACAACAAGACAGGAGGGCTGTGTGTGCTGGTGGGACGTCACAGCTTCTGTCTGACCACAGCCATCTCTGGTTCTGGCTATGCCCCTTTACCGTTGTGACTTTGCACCATCATGCTGACCTTAAATTACAAAAATAGTGAAAAGCCATCGTTCCTTGCCCTCTTCCCTACAGTTTTCTGGGTGTGTTTCTAGGCAGGAAATCAGGGACAGACAGGACAGTGCCCTGGTCTGTCCCGAGGCTCAGTCAGCATGTAGCTGTGTGCACACACACTGCCACGCTGGTTCCCTCAGCTGCACTGGGCACTGACCTTGCATTTTCTCCAGAGGACAGTGGGGTCCTTGGAGAGGGCACAGGGAACCCTGAGGCCCAGGACCCCAGGACCCCACTCTGCACAGACGGCACATGGAGGTGGCTTGTTATTTCTCTTCTACTGCAAGACTCAGGCACGACAATGCTAACAGGTATCACTCGTGTGTGTGTGTGTGTGTCACTGTGTGTATATTGCTGTGTATATGTGTTGCTGTGTGTGCATGTCACTGTGGCCGTCACTGTGTGTGTTACTGTGTGTCACTGTATGTGTTTCTGTGTGTGCCTGTTGCCGTGTGTGCATGTCACTATGTGTGTGTATTGCCGTGTGTGTGTCACTATGTGTGTGTGTCACTATGCATGTGTGCCTATATGTGCCTAACACTCTCATCACTGCATAATTGAGGGATTTTTGGTCCCTGTTAAACTTAACAGAAAGTAGACACTGCACTTGTTGCACTGACGCCCGGGTGGATCCTGGACACAGAGTGTGCGGTGTTGACAGTTGCTGCCCCTGAGCGACCCTGGCCTGGTGCCGTGCCTGTGGTAGTTCATGGAGTCCTGGGCCCCTAAGGTGGTCGGAAGGTGAGCAGTCCATGGCCTGCTGAGCACTGCAGCCCAGAGCAGTGCCAATGCCTGGGAGGCCAGGTGGCTGCAGCCGTGTGTCCTGGTAAGGTGAGCAGGTGGCTGAGGTGGGCCCACCTGAGCCTGTCCACAGGGCTGCACACACACATCATCACTATCAAGTGTCAGCTGGACAAATCAGAGGGACAGAAACTGACAGCCGTCCTCATCACCGCTGCTGTTGACTATCAGTAAGATGGCGCGCAGTCTGGGCTGGTGGCCGTGCAGTGGCCGTGGGTGTAGGTTGTCATTTCCCAATGTCCCCTGGACCTGCCAGCACTTTTGACTCTGGTGGTCAGTTTCTTTCTGGCCTGGTTTGATGGGACATACTTTTTACCTTCATAGGGGAGGATTATGAAACAGGGAAGGGCAGAAGGTTGGGTGTCCCTCAGAGGGTGGTGAATATATCTGCGTCTTTAATTCAGAGGAAAATTGTGTGTCCTACAATACACTCCCCAAAGGAGAAGCAGGTGGTGCCTCCCGGAACTCCTGCTGTTTCAGGGAACAGACACAGCTATACCCCCGGCTGAGCCACAGGCTACTTGCACTATTCCCAGGAATAATATGTCCTCCTGAAGAGAAGCACACAGAGGGTGTGGAAGGTGACAGCCTCTGGGCAGCCCCTGCAGCCAGTCCTGGGACCTGCCCAGCAGTGCTGCCCCTGCACACCCCGGGCAGGGCACCCAGGCAGGGCACCCGGGCCAGGCCTTTCCCTCTGCCTCGCGCACCCTGAGTCCTCTGCCAGGTCTTCTTTTTTTTTGAAACAGAATCTCACTATTTCACCCTTGGTAGAGTGCTGTGGTGTCACAGCCCACAGCAACCTCTAACTCTTGGGCTTAAGCAATTCTCTCGTCTCAGCCTCTCAAGTAGCTGGGACTACAGGCGCGCACCACAACGCCGGCTATTTTTTGTTGCAGTTGTCATTGTTTAGCTGGCCCAGGCCGGGTTTGAACCCTCAATTCCGGGTGCATGTGGCAGGCACTGTAACCACCGTGCTACGGGTGCCTAGCCCTCTCTGCAAGGTCTTTCTGCTGACTCCTGCATGTCCTTTGCTAGCCCTGATACCACACAGTCCT